>NC_090074.1:8715311-9021145 GCF_038355195.1 Osmerus mordax
AGAGACAACTAATTTATTAGCAAGATCTCGCTAGCTGGCTAACTGTGTTAGCCGCATCGCTAACGAGTGTGTAACAATGTTAGCTGGATAGTTGGAATATTCACGAGTACTAAATCTGAATGAATTGTGCGCAGATATTTGAATTATTCTAGTTCTACGTTTTTAAAAGCTTACTCTTGGAAGTTGTTGTTGAAGGAAGCATGACGATTGTATTGCATGCTGTTCAGACCCTAATGCAAGGTGGCCCTATAGCACATGGCACAAACAGGAAATGGACAGGAAATGGAAAACAAACTATATATATTTTAATTAACTCCTAAAATGTTTAGTTTTTTAACCAAATTAATCTTTATTAAAACATGTTTCAATCAAAATAAAATATTAATAATTTGGTGAGTTGATAATAATAATAATTTCTCTCATTACAAAATACACATGGCTCACACATATTTTTTTACAGCCTTATGGGGACCCGAAAGTGGGCGTGGCCAATTTATAATTTGCATATCTTTGTGTGGAACGTTGGGTGCATTACCAGCAGTGAACTACAAGGGGGCGACACACAACACCCCACACACACACACACCCACTGGTTTACATGACTTTTGAGCCAAAGCTAAAAATCACATAGGCACCTTCAGAATCACTCCTGTAATCATTTAAAATTAAAATCCTTATGGGGACCTGCTTTTTGGTCCCCACAAGGTTAGAGGTCCCCATGAGGTGACTGTGTAAACAGACCGATGTCCCCACAAAGATAGGAATACCAGAACACACACACACACTCTCTCTCTCTCTCTCTCTCTCTCTCTCTCTGAGTGGGCTGTGGGCTGTATGGTGAGAGAGAATTGCTTCAGATAGATGGTGTTGTGTTCTGGACCTCTATTAGTCCATTTGCAGCACATCCTGATAAGTGGAGCAGACTCGCCTGCATGTGCAGACACTGCAATATTTAGGGAGTGCTTTAGTCGGTTCACTAAGTACAGAGACACCAGTGATACAGAGTTCTGACGAAGAAAATAGTGCTGATTGGTTACTGTGTAGGAGTTTCGAAACATTTGTTATCTGATTGGTGGGATGGATGGACTGAGGACATACAGGAGAAAATGAATGATGAGAAACGACAATTTCATAAATTGTCTCAAGCGGACTTGGGTGAGAGATTGTATTGCAGGGTATGGAAACTACGAGAGATGGAGGGAAAATGGGACACATAGAGATAAAAAGATGGAAGGACAGAGGGATAGAGGTATAGAGGAATGGAGGGATAGAGGGATAAAGGGACAAAGAGGTATAGAGGGAAATGAGAGATAAAAGGATGGAGGGATAGAGGGATAAAGGGATGGAAGGATAGAGGGAAAGAGATGGGGTGATAAAGGGATAGAGGGATAAAGGGATGGAAGGAAAGAAGCATAGGAGGATGGAGGGATTAAAAACAGGATAGAGGGATAGGAGGAATTGAGGGGACACAGTGCACGAATTGAATTGAACCGGCAACCTTCTGATTACTAGCCCGATGCCCTAAACGCTCAGCCCCCTGACTCCCTAAAGTCAGTGTGTTTCTGTGTAATAGTTGTGCAAGTTGGCTGTAATAGGTGTATGCATATGTATGCGCACACATTTGTGTATGTGCGACAATCATGACTCCCAGCCACAAATCTCAGTCACAAGATCAGTGATCTCACATACCTGCACACTGTTCACATATTCTCCTCCCCCACTCTATTACTCAGGTGTATTTGAACCATTCCCTCCCTTCACTCCATGCTTGTTAGTATTGTTTTGCAATTCTGAGCTTTTCTAATATGTAGTACACAGTAAAAATATATCTATTCACAGTTTTTCCCCACTAATATTTTATAAATGTTCCCTGTATATTTAAACTGTTTATTAAATTCATAAAAGATTTGTATAAATTGAATTTTTACCATTGTAATTAAATTTACCCAAAAATAAAGTATTCTGTTATGACAAAAGTAGATGCATTTTCTGTAATTTTACAGTAAAGTTATTTTGTTATGGCAAAATATCTCTGTCAAATTAATTAAAATACTGTCAATTCAAATCAATTCAATTGTATTTATAGAGCACTTTCAAAAACCGCATTGGGTACCAAAGTGCTGTGCATAATAATACTGTAATAATGTAGTTAAAAACTTAGAATTGCAAGAAAATATATGAGAAAATAAAGAAATATTTTATAATTTAACTTAACCACTACTTTACATAAATAAACTGAAAGAACACAGTTATTGACCATTCCCCTCCCTTCCTACAATGCACCACGCATGTGATTTGCCCGGCTTCATTGAAAAGGAATAGAAAGCTTTGCTTCACTTAAATCGCTTCGCTGTTGTGGACACAAACTGTTATAGTCTCTGAGGGCATCCTGAATCTGGGCCCACTCATTGTCCTTCCCCACCCCCATTACTGTTTTTGGCTCTGAGGGCATCCTGAGTCTGGACCCACTCACTGTCCTCACACTTCCCCCCTATCCCATCTCTGTTCAACTCTGTGAGATGATTGGGTGCAATCTCTCTTCCACATACCTACACTGTCTGTTGGGGAAATTTAAATGTGGTTGTTACTTCAATCTCCAACACTAAGAGGAGGAATTTAATCCCATTATAGAATGTTTTAACCCCTCCCCCAATACCATCTCATTGATTTTAGGCCTTAATACATGGTTCAGTGTCAGTGTGTAATTTCTTTTTTGAGGTGTATGACTATTCTAACAATTAAATTATGTTAAACTTAAAAGAATTCATGGAATTATAGGGAGATTTCTAGTAAAATACAGAAATATAAATTAATTATAGTAAAGCTTTTGACTGTTTTGTTTTTATTTTATCTATGTTTTTAATCTGACAGTACTTTTCTGTTTTCAAACAGATATTTTCCAGCACCCCTTCAGTCAGAAAATTACTGTTTTTTAACAGCAGTTTTTTTTAACAGTGTATCTGGTTTACAGACCTAGTTTTTTCCACAACCTTGTCTCTGCTCCCTTTGTGTTCTACGTAGATGCCGTGATCACAACCTTTGCCTGGCCCCTGGAAACTGAGATTGTCCTGGCCATGATAAACAGTCTGTCACCGCCCACCCGGGCTTGTGTCCTGACTACCCTTTCGGATTACCTACGTTGCTCTATTTACCTGTGCATGACCCCTGCTTGTCTGACTACACCTATATGCAATGAAGCCTTCACTTGGATCCAATACCCTCTGTCCTGAGAGTCTGTCTGTTATAGTGAGCTTTTGTGAGCGCTTGCGTGTCCCAGTTCTGTGTGCGTGTGCATGCATCTGTTTATATGTCTTCCAGCATTACTCTCATGTACCTGACTGCATCTCTGGAAGGAAACTGCTTCGGTTTCAAGTCATATCAGATCAAACCAAATCAATTTGTATAGCCCTTTTTACAAGCATTGTCACAAAGGGCTTCACATACGCCCATAGAACGCCCATTTTTATAACAAGTACATTCACAAATGAGATAATTCACTATTAACACTGCACTATACTATACTATCCTATACTATACTATATCGTACTATACTATTCTGGACTATGTTCTTCTCAAATCCCCCATACCATACTATACTACGTACTGTACTATACTAATACTATCTATTGTCCCATGTTCTACCATGCCATACTATTACTTCATTTACATTTACATTTAGTCATTTAGCAGACGCTCTTATCCAGAGCGACTTACAGTAAGTACAGGGACATTCCCCCCGAAGCAAGTAGGGTGAAGTGCCTTGCCCAAGGACACAACGTCATTTTGCACGGCCGGGAATCGAACTGGCAACCTTCAGATTACTAGCCCGACTCCCTCACCGCTCAGCCACCTGACTCCATGTGATATTAAATTATTATTATTATTAATACATTATAATTTATTATGTACTGTACTGTAATGTACTACACTGTACTTTACTATGATATTGTTTAACATTATATTACATATTAAACTTTATTACACTATACATTATGAATACATTGTACTAATACAGCTACCTCCGGTAGTGAAGACCCAGTGAGTAGTGTGTTTAATCCTGGGATTTCAAGTAGACAGCTAGGATGGTGAGGTGGCTGGGGGGAGTCCATTTCCCCTGGTGTTGTGTCTGGGGCCGGCCGGAGACAATCGATATCACTACCGGTACCGGTAAATTAGTCTGTCATGTAAGAGTTTTTCGTGTATCTGTTGGGGTCTCCCAGGCCGTGGTTCAGGGGCAGGAGCAGCCCGGTGTCTTCCCCAGGGAAATTAAAGTTCCACTGGAAGAGGCTGTGTGTGTGTGTGTGTGTGTGGGGGGGGGGTGGTGGTGGTATGGTGTGTGTGTGTGTAGGATAGGGTCGGGGGTGTGTTTGTGTGTGGGTGTAGGGTATGTTGTGTGTGATTGTAAGTAAGTAAGTAAGTAAGTAAGTAAGTAAGTAAGTAAGTAAGTAAATTGTATTTCTAAAGCACATTCTAACACAGCAAGGCTGACCGAGGTGCCAAACAAAAGCATAAAAAAAAAAAATATATATATATATATATATATATATATATATAATAAAAAAGACACCATAAAATACATAGTAGAAACAAAATACAAACCGTTAATAACAGTAAAATAAGTAACATCACAACTCAAGAGGTAGTGGGAAACGCTAGTGCATATAAGTGTGTTTTAAGTTTGGATTTAAAAACAGACAATGAAGGAGCCTGCCTGATAGGGGGAAGTTGATTCCACAGCCTAAGACCGGCAACTGCGAAGGCTCTATCACCTGTACGTATGCAGTGTGACCGGGGAGTGTATAAAAGTAGCTTGCAAGACTGGGGTAATGTGGACAAACTTCCTAGTGGATGATAAAATTCTGGCAGCAGCATTCTGCACCATCTGAAGACGGGAGAGTGAGGACTGGGGGAGACCATCATAAAGGGAATTACAATAATCTAAACCTGAGGTGATAAAAGCATGAATGACAGTTTCAAGGTCTTTAAAAGACAATGCAGATTTAAAATAAAAAATCAGTCGCAACTGATAGGGAGTCAGATGGCTGAGCAGTGAGGGAGTCGGGCTAGTAATCTGAAGGTTGCCTGTTCGATTCCCAGCTGTGCTAAATGACGTTGTGTCCTTGGGCAAGGCACTTCACCCTACTTGCTTCGGGGTGAATGTCCCTGTACTTGTAAGTCGCTCTGGATAAGAGGATCTTCTAAATGACTAAATGTAAATGATAGAAACTGTTTTTCACCTGTTTTTCTGCTTAACTAACCCAAGGTCCGAGTCAATAATGAACCCAAGGTTCTTGACATGAGATCTGACATTATGGAAAAAATCACAAATCCTGTTAACAAGACTAGCTCTAGAGCCAGCAGGACCACAAATAATCACTTCAGTCTTTTCATCGTTCAGTTGGAGAAAGTCACATGAAACCCACTTTTTTATATCCGCAATGCAGTCTAAGAGAGGTTGGACAGAATCATTGGGTTTCAAAGGCAGGTAAAGTTGTGTGTCATCAGCATAAAAATTAAACAAAATTTTGTGTTTCCTAATGATGTCTCCCAGAGGGAGCATATACAGATTAAAAAGAATCGGCCCCAAAATTGACCCCTGCGGAACCCCAGAGGAAACAGGAGCTATGGAAGAAGAAAAACTATCTATAGTGACTGAAAAGGCCCTGTCAGTGAGATAGGATCTGAACCACTGTAGTGCAGTCCCCTTTACCCCAGCCCAGTGTTCCAACCTTGTGATGAGGATGTCATGATCCACCGTATCAAAGGCAGCGGTGAGATCCAATAGAATCAAAACAGCATTATTCCCAGAATCAACAATAGACAATAAATCATTAAACACTTTCAATAATGCTTATTCAGTGCTATGATGAGATGAAAAACCTGATTGCAGAGGTTCAAAAATGTCTGATGACTTTAAAAATGGAAGTAGTTGAGATAACACAACTTTTTGTTGTTAAGTAGAGGTTGAACAGCAGCATGCTTAAAACAAGCTGGGACAACACCATGATCCAGGGACAAATTTATAATTGACTGGTGTGAGGGGTCAGACTGGTGTGAGGGGTCAGACTGGTGTGAGGGGTCAGACTGGTGTGAGGGGTCAGACTGGTGTGAGGGGTCAGACTGGTGTGAGGGGTCAGACTGGTGTGAGGGGTCAGGTGGAATACAGGGTCCGGGGGCACCCTCTCCTGGGAGGTAGGCCCAAGGACACTTAATTGGTATGATGTTTTGAAGTAAAGTGTTTATTTTAGTTTTTGGAAATCCTAGTACGGCAGAGTGCCTGCTAGTGTTCTGGCTCCTCCGAACCAAAAAATATAACTGAAGTGTTGCTGCAATTGTCCGTCTCAGCGTCTCGTTTTTGCTGTCCTGCACCCGGCTGAAACATATTCGGTGCCGGAGATAGCGAATCGTCACACTGGATACTAAGTCAGTTTCAAAATAATCGCTGGGACAATATCATGAGGACAGGAGGATGGCCTCATACCACTAACCATGTCACTAAGAGCAGGAAGGGAAACATGTTGGGAACTAGAAAGAACATTAGAAACAGCAACCAAAGGCAAAACATTAACCACAGGGGATTTATCAAGAGAAGAGCGAATAGTTTTAATTTTGTCTAGGAAAAAATACATAAATCTGTCACAGATTGCACCTGAGGGAGCTATGTACATTTACATTTAGCTCTTATCCAGAGCGACTTCTCCCAGAGTAATAGAGCTAAATCGATGTGTGGGCCTGAGAGTGTACAAGCGGATTCCAGAGCTGAGCTTGTACGCACAGGGTTACCAAGGTTGCTGTTACCTTGGCCACAGTGGACATGCAGGGCATGGTCACACGAACATCAGTCAGAGGTAACCAAACTTATCATAACACTGCCAGGTATTCATATAATAAATTGAACGACATTAAAACGACATTTCCACTATCCTGCCATTCAACTCTCTCTCTGGTGTCGGATGTTTGGAACCTTCTAGCATAATCCGGTTCTACCATCAATCTCTCCATGTGATGCTTAGAACCTTCAGATCTTCGGCAGACCGACGACCAGGCAGGTGCTGTGTGGAGGGGGGACAGAGAGAGCAGAGCAGGGATTAGAGAATGCCAGGAGCAGCTAACAGTTACAGTCATATTAGAATGAGATCCCCACCGGTCAAGTGTGAACTAGTGCAGCAACTTAGCAGAGCAAAGCCCAGTGATAGAGCAACACACATGCACACAGTCATTTCAGTGTGTGTGAGTGATCACAGAGTGTGTGTGAGTGATCTCAGAGTGTATGTGATTGTGTGTGAACCATGTCCAGGCCAGCTGTGTTATAATCCCCTGTTAGGTAAGAGACAAAGAGTGGGAAAGTGAGTCGGAACAATGTCCTCTTCAATCACACCTCTCTCCATCGACACTGAAGTGACTCGCCTGTCCACAAGGAGATGAGCTTTTGCTTGCTGAGGTGTGTGTGGGCTTGAGAAGGCATCTTGACACACACACACACACACAATCACACACCAACGCACACACATCCACTAAGACACTTAAATGCAGACACACACACAGAAACACAGCATTCATACACACTCTCACACATACATACACACACCAACACACACACACACACACACACACACACACACACAGACACACACACACCTCCAGCCCACCTGCTGTCTCTCTCACCTCTCTTCACACACTTCTCCCAATCACTGCCCTCTCAGCCAATCAGTGAGAGCACTCCACTGGCTTTCGTTCACTGCCATCTTGCTGATCGATCTGGTCTCAAGAGGAAGAAGAGGAGGAGGAAGAGGAGGAAGAGGAGGAGGAAGAGGAGGAGGAAGAGGAGGAGGAAGGAAGACAAGCAGAGGGAGGAGTAGGTAGAGAAATGGAATGAGGAGGAGAAGCAGGAGGATGATGATCGATCTGCTCTCAGAAGTTTACACAACGAGAGATTAAACCAAAGTCTTCACACTGGGAACATCAAGAGATACGTTTTCCATTTCCACCTCTGGTTTGCAGGAGAGATGGACTTCTCTAGCTCCACGATGATGACGACAGAGGTGGTGATGATGAAGATGGTAATGAAAATCATCGAATTCTTGAAAAACAAGTCTGTTTTTTTCTTTTTCTTCAGCATCTCCATCTCCATCATCCTTTTCTTACTATTCCTGTTCCTCCTTCCTCATCAGCAACAAAGCTAATGTCAGCTAGCAGCCTGACAAACTCTGCCCACGTACACACGTCTACACCTGAAAGAAAGGACACCGTTTATAGACGATGTAACCTTAAAGAACGTTTTATGTGGCAGCTCTGCAATGTCACACACAAGTCCCTGTGTATATGATGAGGAGTCAGTTCCTGTGTATATGATGAGGAGTCAGTTCCTGTGTATATGATGAGGAGTCAGTTCCTGGGTATATGATGAGGAGTCAGTTCCTGGGTATATGATGAGGAGTCAGTTCCTGGGTATATGATGAGGAGTCAGTTCCTGTGTATATGATGAGGAGTCAGTTCCTGGGTATATGATGAGGAGTCAGTTCCTGGGTATATGATGAGGAGTCAGTTCCTGGGTATATGATGAGGAGTCAGTTCCTGGGTATATGATGAGGAGTCAGTTCCTGGGTATATGAAGGGATGAATAGTCAGTTCCTGGGTATATGAGATGATTTCGAAAGGTGCCCTCTTCTGCAGAGTACAGAGAGGCATAAGTAATGTGTTTGATCATATGTGTGTGCCCAGTATGTGTGTGTGAGTGTATGAGAGCAGGTGTTTATGTGTGTGCGTGTGGTTGTGTGAGCACGTGTGTATCTGTGAACAGGTAAGAATTCATGTGTATGTGTGAGCGTGTGTGCGTGTGTGTGCATGTGTTTGTGAGAATGCGGGTGAGCATGTGTGCATGCGTGTGTGTGTAAGATGGGAAGAGGATCAGGTGGAGGCTAGGCAGGGTGGGATGTCAGCACGTCTCATTGATGTAGATACTGAGTCCTGGACAGAGATCCAGAAGGGTGATTGATTTTCCATGCAAGGGTCACTTCTCTGCATAACGGTAGTCCAGGGAGAGAAAGGGGAGGGAGCGGACTGAAGTGTGTGTGTGTCGGTGTGTACTGCAGGTGTGTGTGTGTGTATATGTACTCTATTTATGTGAGTGTGTACTGTAGATGTGTTTGCCCCTGGTGTGTGAGTGTGTCTACTGTAGATGTGTGTTTGTGTGTATATGTGTGTATTTGTGTGTGCTCTAGGTATGTGAGGGTATACTGTAGGTGCGTTTTTGTGCGTATATGTGTGTGAGTGCGTACAGTAGGTGTGTGTGTACTCTGGATATGCAAGTGTGTACCCTAGGTGTGTGAGTGTGTACTGTAGGTGTGTGAGTGTGTACTGTAGGTGTGTGCAGAGGAGGAAGAGGAGGAAGAGCCTCGCCAGCCCCTTTCCATCCTCAAGCCTCCAGCCTTTCTCAAGCCTCCTGCCTCTCCAGCCTCTCTCTCCAGCCTCTCTCCAGCCTCCAGTCTCTCTCCAGCCACCAACCTCTCTCTAGCCTCTCTCTCCAGCCTCTCTCCAGCCTCCAGTCTCTCTCCAGCCACCAACCTCTATCCAGCCTCTCTCTCCAGCCTCTCTCCAGCCTCCAGTCTCTCTCCAGCCACCAACCTCTCTCTAGCCTCTCTCTCCAGCCTCTCTCCAGCCTCCAGTCTCTCTCCAGCCACCAACCTCTCTCCAGCCTCTCTCTCCAGCCTCTCTCCAGCCTCCAGTCTCTCTCCAGCCACCAACCTCTCTCTAGCCTCTCTCTCCAGCCTCTCTCCAGCCTCCAGTCTCTCTCCAGCCACCAACCTCTCTCCAGCCTCTCTCCAGCCTCCAGTCTCTCTCCAGCCACCAACCTCTCTCTAGCCTCTCTCTCCAGCAGGGCAGATCCAGGACCATGTGTAGATGATATGTAAATCAGCTCATAGAGAGCAGCATTGAGCACATTAGTGATTCACCGTATCAGAGATTTGTTGAGGATATCAAAGTGGTGTCCGTGTCATGTTTTGATTGAAGAGGGAGAGCAATTAGCAGTAATAGCTGGTGTGTGTGTAGGTGGGGGGTGCAGGTGCGTGGATGCATGTGTGTGTGTTTGTGTGTGAGGCAGGCCGGTGTATGTGTGTGTGTGTGTGTGTGTGTGTGTATGCACCTGTGTCTGTGTGTGCCTGTGTTTGTATGTGTGTGATGTGTGTGTGTGTTTGTGTGTGAGGCAAGCCGGTGTGTGTGTGTATGCGTGTGTGTACGCGCCTGTGTGTGTGTATGCGTGTGTGTGTGTGAGGCAGGCCTCTGTTCAAAGGCTTCTACATCCTAATCAGCAGATAACATAGCCTGGGCGGAGGGAGTAAATTAATATAGAGAATTAAAAACAATGAATAAAAAGAGAAAGAGAATCAGAGATGAAAAGAGACAGATGGAAGACAGAATAGATGTGTTGACTGAATGACTGAAATTAAGGTGTTTGTGTGTGGGTCTAAAGGCCGAATTATACTACTCCGACTCAGTTACGGACAGACAGATGGACGGAGTCGGACGGATTTGTTGAATTTATAGTACTCCGAAGGCTGTGGGTGCTGAAAAGAATTCACCGCCAGAAGAGTAGGTGGCGCTGCACTGTGATGCTAGCTAGGTTATCGAAAAGTCTGAGCAAATTTACAAATTAGCCGTTTCATCAATAAAATAAGCACATTTTCAGCAACTACACTGTCCATTTCTCAACATATTTTAATTCAGATGCTGATCTGACAGTTTTATTTCTGTATGTGTTTATATCTCACAAGGCCCACATGCTCTAATTAATGTGTTGACTTTGTTACATTAAAACCATCTACATTAGTTAGTCAACATGCCATGTGTGTATGACAGTGTGTGTGAAAATGTGTGTGTGTGTTTGACAAAGTGTGTGTGCATGACAGTGTGTGTGTCCAGAGAGGGCAGAGGGCCAGACACAGCAGCAGGTTGTGTAAGAGAACAGAGGTGGAAAAGAGATAACTGTGACATTTTCACCACTCCTAAAATAGCATCCAGTTATTTTGCACCGTGGGCGTTAGCGCTTCTGCTTGTTTGATTTAGATCTATTTTCTCCGGTTGGGTCGTCCCCCTGGGCGGTGTTAGTCCCTTCTGAGCACGCCCAGTGCTGGTTCTGCTCTTACATAACAAACTTCCTGATCTGTGGGTCTGAGTTCAGAGCTGCTGCTTAGGCATAGACCTGTGGAGCACACACACACACACACACACACACTGTCATTCACACACTCATGCACACGCTCACAGACGCACGCTCACAAGCCTTTATCATACACACACAATCACACATTCTGTCATTCACAAACACACGCACGCATATACACAAAGACTCTGTCACACGTACACACGTACACACTTGTGTGTACGTACACAACACACTTATGCTTGCATGAACACACTTTTGGGTGCATGCATGATCACACATACACAATTCATACGCACACACACACACTTTCACACTCACACACACACACACACACAGTTATGTAAGCTTACATGCACATGCACAAACACACACTCACCCCAAACACTGTGCTTCTGTTTCCAGATTCACACGTCTGTGACATCGTCCTTACACTCATCCCTTCTCCATCCCTCTGTTTCTGTTTCTCTGTTTCTCTGTTTCTCCACCCCTCCATCCCTCTGTTTCTCCATCCCCCTTTTTTTCTATCTCTCCATTCCTCCATCCCTCTTTTTCTCTGTACCTCCATACCTCTGTCCCTCCGTACCTCCATCCTTCGGTTTCTCCATCCCTACATTTTTCAATTTCTCCATTCCTCTTTCACAATCCCGTCATCCCTCCATCTTTATTTTTCTCGATCCATCCCTTTGTCCTTCCCTCTGTTTGTCCATCCATCCATCCCTATTTTTCTCTTCATCCCTCCATCCCTCTATCCCTCCATCTCTGATTCCCCATTCCACCATTCCTTCATCTTTTCATCCTTATGTTACTATCAGTCAATCAATCCAACTTTATTTATATAGCGCATTAATACCAGGAGACAACAGAATGCGCATCACAGAGGGGAAAAAAGGGGTGGGTGGGGATACAAACATTGTTTGACAAAAAATTTCCAGAGGGAAGCAAAATAAATGTAGAGACTACATCTCTCCATGTATATTACATTTGACATTTCATTTAGCTTTTATAAACAGTGCACAAGGAAGGATCATTCCAAGGATCACGCAAAAAATCAAGCATCATTCCTGGATATTTCTAACAGAGAAAAATTAAGGGATGTATTCCTCCTTCCTTTTATCTTTCCATCCAATCATCCCTCTATCCCCATATTTCTCCATCCTTCCTCCACACCTCCCTCTGTGATCCTGTTTCCTGACCTAGTGAGGGAGCGAGGGATTGGACGGCTGCCAGAGAGTGATCCAGGCCACCTCCTACTGTCCCCGGCCGCCGTCATCCTCAGCCTACAAAGGTCAGACACTCTCTCACAACGCAGCAGTCTGCTGACTCATCTAAAGCTTCCGTCCAGGATGGAGGAAACGGTTAGCAAAACAAGCCAACCCCCCAAGGTCATCCGGCTGTTGCTGTGCCCTCCTGTGCTCCTGTACCTCTTCTCTCCTCTTTTAATTCAGTCTATCTCTTACTCCCTCTATCTCTCACTTACTTATTATCTTTGTCACTCTCTCTCTCTCTCTCTTCCTCTGTCTCTTCAACCTACCTCTTGCCCCCCTCCCCTGCACACACACACACACACACACACACAGGCAATACAAGTAAATCACAATGTTTATGAACCCATTCCCACGGCCTGCTGGGAGGAACGTTAGGGATAACTCCCCCCCCCCCCCCCCCCCCCCATCCCCCGGGAAGGTTGTCTCTCTGATAGTCTCTCCAGCCTCATCCTCCACAAGGAGAGAAGAACACAAGCAGGAGGAGGCCTTTTCAGTCTATTGAGACCCACCCCACCAGGGTCCGATGAAGATCACCCTGCAGGAAGGACACAGTTGTGAAGGATCAAGATCTGGACAGTCATTCCTCACGTATCACTCTCTGATCTGACAGGAGAGGAGAGGAGGGGAAAAGAGAGTCGAGGGGAAAGGAGGAGAGGATGAGAAGGGAAGAGAGGAGGTGAAGATAAGAGGAGGACAGGAGTGGAGGAGGGGAGGAGTAGAGGAGCCAAGAGGAAGAGGAGAAGAGGAGGAGGAGAGGAAGATGGAAGAGGAGGATAGGAGGAGGAGGAGAGGACATGTGTGAGCACCTGAGTTCCAATCAGATATGAAAAACAAACAGATTTGTTTCCAATGTAATTCTAGAACCTTGTGGTCAGAAATGATGAGCTGTAATTCAAGCTCAACACCTTCAATCTGTTTTTGACAAGCACACAAGGGCATTTCTCAGTTTTTTCCTGATGGACAGTTGGGATGAACCAATGGAGCTATTAATACATCAGCCTGAGATCATCCTTCAACCATGGCCCTAAATAATTAGCATCACAAGCTTTAGGCCTACCTGTGTTCTATCTTGACTGTTTACATACTGTATCTTTGTCCCCTGCCAAATCGTGGCATTTTTTTCCAGAGCCTTTCCAGGGTTTACTAGAGTTAAATTCCTGTTCAGACCCCTGCCTGTTTTTTAACCCTGATTTTTGTGCTGTGGGAGTTCTGAGTGCTGTGGGAGTTCACAAAACACACTCACCTGACAGGTGGGGAGACGGGAGGAGAGGGAGACAGCTTGATGGCAGTTTACAGTATAGTGCCTAGTACAGTGCAGCAGAAAAATTATAGGTAATGCTCTCCTTACCCATGCTGGACAAAACCTGAAGACGCCTTTTCCGTTCCCCATATTACATTACAATTTTATTTATTTAGCAAACGCTTTGATCCAATGTGGCAGGGTACATATAGAAAGTAGGCTACGGCAGGTAATTATGGATCAGGGGCCTCATTGTAAATGTTGCACACGGCACGAAGAAAGACAAATGCCACTTTTTTAAGTGAACGTTTTTATATTCATAAAACACAAAGGCGACGGTAGAATATACTGTCCCCCAAGGATACTCTGACCCATGCGTACGGCATACGCACATTAACTAGAGAAACGAAAACTCTGATAGTAGAAGGATTTCACTTTAGAAACGCGGACATTTCTAATGAGCCAGATAAACCGACCGACAAACAGACAGTCAGGTAGTAGGATAGACAGACAGGGGTTGTTAAAAACAGGCAGACGGTAGTGAGACAGAAAGACATACTCACAGACATTTATTGAGAGAGAAAAAAAGACAGACAGGTATTGAGGGACAGAAAGACAGACACGAGAGTTCAGCCCACCCTAATATACGATATTGATCACAATAATTGATCACCAAGGATAAGTGACATTCAGTGTTTCTATAGGCTGTTCTCTACCCCTTCTTCGTTTCCTCAAACCCCCTCCCCCCCCCACTACCACCATCACCCCCCCCCCCCCCCGTTGTGATTGGTCAGTCTTATATCTGTGATGTCACATCCCTTCAGCACACAATGTCACTTCCCTTCGGCATCCGTGACAAAGACGGATATCACTACTGTTGGAGGCGGTGTGTGTCTGCCTGTCTGTCTATGTCTGCGTGTGTCTCATTAAAAGCCATGCCAGTCCTCCAGTAATGACCCTGTCTGTCTGCATGACCTGGTCAGAGTGGGACAGGGCTGTTTGTGTTTTCCACGTCACTGCTCTCTGACAGAGTGGTATATTTTCCCTCCCCTTCCTTTGGGTGGGGGGAGGGAAACTATAAGGCATCTGTTTGTGGATTGTGAGTGGGGATAAACATTAAGCTGTGGTGGAATATTTCTGTGGGAATGTTTACAATAGGTCCCCCACACAAGCAAGCCAAAATGGGTTGTGTAGATTTTTTTGTATGGGATTGTCAAGCTGCCAAGCTGGCCTATCACATAGGAACCAGGTGAGGGGGGTGGTCTTGACCCAGCTCAAGATTAGGGTCTCTGCATACCTTAGAGTAGAGTTTGCATGTGTTGTACTGAGGTACTGTAATTAGTTTGAAAGGGTGTGTTGTCTTTGAGGGGAGGTTTGTACTGTGGGAGTTTCATTTTTTTGTGATGTGGATGTTTGTGGGTTGAGAGGTGTGTGTGTGTGGGGGATGTCTGGGTTGGGTGTTTTTTTTTTTACAAAAAACTAAAAAGGATAGAGGAAGTAGAGTGGTTTTATTGTAAGAATGTCTTAATGGTCCCATGGCATGAAAATTTGGGATACTTTTTTATAGGCCTTAGTGGTCCCCTAATACTGTATCTGAAGTCTCTTTCCCAAAATTCAGCCTTGGTGCAGAATTACAGCCACTACGAGCCAGTCCCACAACGAGCCTTCCTTAGGACGTGCCATTTCTGTGTCTGTAGCTTTAAATGCTAATGAGGAGGAGAGAGGTGGGGCAAGCTAGATAACCATATACAGTAAAGCAACAACATTATATAGCATTAGATGACTCACTTGTCCGAGGTTTGTAGCTGAGCCAAGGAGAGTTGGTACTGATCCAGACTTTATTTTCAGACGTTCAGCAAGTCCAGCTCTGTATTGGCCCAAGTTGAGGAAACAGTCGTTGGTGAAATGTTTGGCGCAGACATACAAAACTTTGGGAAGTTGTGTCGGCGCATTTCCAGAGAAAATAAAATGAACACACTGGTTCTTCAGAGGCTTAGATGAAGGAACTAAAAAAAGACTTTGGTGTTCATCTGTACATCCAAACACTGAGCAACTGCCATGCTTCGCTCGTTTGCAATCCATGACGTCTCTCGAGGAAAAACCAATATCGTGCTCGCACGGTCGTAGCTAATTTTCTCATGGGCGGGCCAAATTCTCTGGGTGGGCAAAGCAGAGAAAGGGGAGGTCACCTTTCCCCGTATGACGACATAAGGGGAAAGGTCATTTCTTTTGCAATTTGTTAAATATATTTAGTATCGATCACATATTTATTATGTTCAATGATATAAAATGAGTTTCATTTTGTATTTTCTGGTAAAATTTCAACGATTCTCTTTTGTTTTCACTTTTGTTTTACACGTGTAATAAACTTATAATTCATATAGATAATTTATGGTAAAATGTCGACTTATTTTATTTGTTTATGTTGGAAAATTTTGTTTAGTTTGATTAATGTATAATATTGACTAATAAGTTTCTGGGTTCACCTGCATGTTCACCTCTTCTTTCGTATCTTTATATTGTTTTAATCATTGTATAAATGCGAATAAACAAACAAACAAAGGGGAAAATTCCAGATCGGCCCATATGAGCTTTCATTTTCTCAAAGGCGGAGCAGGATACCCAGGGCTTAGTCTACACCTATCGTCATTTGTAGCCACTGGGGGACCATGGGCAGGCTAGGGGAACTCATATTAATGTTGAAAAACCTCATAAAGTGGGACCAAAAGGGCCATGGGACCTTGAAAGTCTTTAACCCCTCACTTCACTTTTCTCTCCTCTCCTCCCTGTCCTCTTCTCTCTACCCTACTCTCTATCTCCGCTTCTCTATCTACTCCTCCTTCTCTCTCCCCATCTTTTCTCTCTCACCTCCGCGCTCACTGTCCCCCTCTTTTCTCCTCTCTGTCCTCTTCTTTCTGTCCCTCCTCTCTTCTCTCTTGTCTATTATTCCTCTTATCCCTCTATATCTCATCTTGACTTCTCTTGGCTCGTGTCACTCCTCCATCCCCACCCTCCCTTTCCTACCTTTCTCTCACGCTCTCCCTCTCTTCAATCTGCCAACCCTCCCTCCCTTTTCATCCCCTTTCCCTCTCACGCTCTCTCTCTTCATCCTCTGTTCCTCCACACGAACCCAGCTGGCCTCGTCTCCGTGTGTTGAGACATGAGGCATGTCATGTCACACTAAACAAGCGTCCCTCTAGCCAATGATCTCAAGGAGGTCATTAATCATCTTCTGCAGACATGATATGCAGAGACTCCCCTCGCACACACCTGCCTGAGCTACATTCAGCCAGCCAGCCAGCTAACTAGCCAGCCAGCCAATCAGCCAGCCAATCAGCCAGCCAGCCAATCAGCCAGCCAGACTATCATCCTGGCATGCAGTCATCTAGCTATCCATCCAGCCATCCATCCAGCCATCCATCCATATATCCATCCATCCATCCAACCAGCCGGCCATCCAGCCAGCCATCCATCCATCCATCCATCCAGGGAGTTAGCCAGCCAGCCAGACATACTTCCATCTATCCAGCCAGCCAGCTAGCCAGCCAGCCAGCCCTCTAGCCAGCCAGCCATCCATCCAGAGAGCCAGCCAACCAGCCAGCCATCTACCCAGGGAGCCAGCCAGCCAACCAGCCAACCAACCAGCCAGCCAGCCATCCATCCAGTGATCCATCCATCCAGTGATCCCAGCTGCCTGTTGTTGAAGTGGGTCAGCATGACTGAGTTGTGGTGCCCTGGTAATGATGCTGAGTCCTGGTGACAGGCCTCTGTTACGTAAGCAACTGCTGACACACACACATTGACTCCAGATTCAGCCAGTACTACAGCTGACACACACACACATTGACTCCAGATCCAGCCAGTACTACAGCTTACACACACACACACCTAAACACACACACTCACACACAGCCAAGACTTGACATTGTGGTCTAACACCAGCATGGGAGACTAACAGAGAGGGGAAACTATTGTTAGAACACAGACACACACATACACACCCATAGACTCCAGGCCCAGCCAGCCCTACTGCTGACAGACACACACACACACACCAACACACACTTACAACTAAGTATACACAATCTAGACTCAACGTTGTGGTCCCACTCTAGAATGGGAGACTGACACAGAGGCAAAACACAGACATACATACACAAGCTCACAGACACACGCACACACACATACTGGACTGGACTAGACTGAATTCCCTCAGTACTGGTAAGAAACAGCGTCACCAGCTAGCACTGTAAGAAGAAAATACTAAGAAGCACTTTCACAAGTCACAAATGTGTCTAAAAGTTCCTCAGACGTGCACACTGCACATGTCACATTGCCAAGGGCGACGCTTGCATAATAACAACAACAAACACTCTGAGTAGAAATGAAAATGTATTAGACAGCATTCATACAGAACAAGATGTCAAAATATTGATCACATGTGTTTGGATCTGAGAGTGAGACAGAGAGAGAGAGAGAGAGAGAGAGAGAGAGAGAGAGAGTGTAGAGAGATGGAGGGGGAGAGAGAGAAAGAGAGAGGATGAAAGAGAGGAACAGAGTGAGTGGGGTGGCGAGGAAAAGAGAGAGCAAGAAAGAGAGAGAAAGAGAACAAGGTAAGTAGAGGGGGAAGATGGAAAGACAATGAGAGAAATTAGAAGACATTTGTGAGAGAGATGGAGAACGGAGAAGAGACCGAGACAGGGAAGGAGAATGGAAAGATGGAGAAAGGCAAGACGAGAGATGGAAAGATGGAGAGATGCAGGAGGAAATATGTTGTAGTACCCAAAGGAGAAACTTAAGTGCTGTAACCTGTGAGGGTAAACCTCCGTGTCACACACACACTCACACACACCGTATCTAAATATAGCTGTCAGCTCTGTTGCTGCTCTGCTCACTTAAGGAACAGTACCACAGACCCTGCCTGCCTGTCTGCCTGTCTCTGCTTTTTGTCTACCTGTTTGTCTGCCTCTCTTTCTTTAAGTCTGTTTGTCTGTCTATTTGTCTGTCTCACAACCTACATACCAGTATGTCTGTCTGCCTGTCTGAAACCATGTAGTTTCATTCAAAATAATCTTATCTGAAATTCTAAACCTACAAGACAATATCTGTCCAGGGGTAGGGTCGGAGTGTGAACCTACACGAGGATAGATGTCCAGGAACAGGGTCGGAGTGTGAACCTACAGGAGGGTATCTCTTATGAGTATCTCTCGTGTATCTTCAAAAGAACACGTGTATACCACATTCGCTGGGAGACTGTGTGGACCTGTGATGTTCAGCTTTGTAGTAATCTAGGACAGAGACATCCTGGGAGATTATCTGTCTTGTCTCCCTCACAATGTTCAGAGTTTACAGATAAACAGTGACTGGCATGCAAACCCCCCCCCCCCCCCCTTCCCCCCACCCACCACACACACGAATGCGCACACACGTTTCATGACTTTCCAGGTGAAAACTCACTGTAAAATTTGTTCACAGATCAAAGGGAGATGCAGATGGTGATGACAATCATGTGACCAGGACCTGCGTTGACCTTGAATTGTGAGGCATCAGAATGTTTGTTGGGGGTGTTAAGTTGAATGTTAGCGTGGGCCCATATGGACAGAGTTAACTGAGGGATTTCAGTGTGAACCAAGGAGGAGATTCTTGGTCAGCATCCTGTAAGCCTCCCTTGCACTCTGGCTAGAAGCTCTGGGAGCTAAACATAGGACAAAGATCACATGAAGCTTTGGATGTGAGCTCAGAGGCTCAATAATACACAGTAAAAGTAAAAGTATTTATTATTTTTTATAAAACAATACAATAACAAGAGATGAAAGCCAATTACCTTTATACCCGCCTCCCCGTACCTCCACCACAGTGATGGAAACAAAGCATGTTGGTTCAACAAACAAGAAACCATTTATTACCAGTAAGTCTTAGAAGGGTGGGAGGGGGCAGAGAGGGAGAAAAGAATAGCCGGCCTCTTTCTCTTATTCTTTCTCTCTTAAGGCCGAAATATGCTTCTGCGTCTCCGTTTACGGATGGGTGGGCGCACGGATACGCACGGATACGGACGGATAGACTTCGTTTATGGTTCTCCGTAGGCTGTGGGTGCTGAAAACAATTCACCGCCAGAAGAGTAGGTGGCGCAAATCGTCGTCGAGTGTTTATTTACCTAGGTTATCGAGAAGTCGGAGCAAATTTACAAATTAGCCGTTTCATCAATAAAATACGCACATCAGCAACTACACTGCCCATTTCTTGTCACATTTTAATTCAGATGCTGATTTACATGTACTGTTTAGCTGAAATATGAACTCTAAAAACTTACAGCAATGGCAGTCAAAGGGTTCTGTTCGTCCTGTTTATCACGGCAACCCCGCCCCCGCCCCTGACGCAAGCGGTTCTTAATACTGACCAATCACAGCCAAGGGGGTATCCGTAACTATCCGAAATTAGGTGCACGTCGAGCTCTCCGGGGCTCTCCAAGGGCTCTCGGAGAGCCCGGAGAGGGCGTTCCCTGTAGAGGAGGGCGTTCCCATGTGTCCCATATATCGGCCTTTAAGGGGTGCTTCCCTCAGCTGAACTTTTCCACCCCTGCTGTGAGCACTCTGTCCATCTGTTTGCCTGTATGTCTGCCTGTCTGTGTGTCTGCCCATCTGTCTGCCTGCCTGTCTGTTTGTGTGTCTGCCTGTGTGTCTGCCTGTGTGTCCATCTGTCTGCCTGCCTGTTAGTCTGCCTGTCTTTCTGCCTGCCTGCTTGTCAGTCTGCATCCCTGTCTGTCTGTCTTCCTGAATGTCTGTCTGCCTGCCTCTTAGGAGGAACTTAAAAACCCACACAGGGTGTGTCTCTGCAGGAGAACACACAGAGATGAAAATAACCACCCCATGTCTGTTTGCCTTGGATGGTAGATGGATCATAATCTGTACCACAGAGTACAGTAAAGTCTCTCAGTTACAATAACGTCTCTCAGGTAAAATATAGTCTCTCTTTCAGGTAAATTTCAATCTCTAAGGTACAATACAGTCTGTCTCACAAGCCCCTCCACACTGATACAGTAACTGGAGAGTCTCTATTTCTGATGTAAATTTGCTGCAGGTATTGTCTGTATAAACTCTTGGATACAGACCCTCTCTTTATGATGGTGGGTGAGCTGGGAGTTACACATCTCGGGAGGACAGCAGCCATCTTGAGTCTGTTCACAACATTGTAGAACGTTCCAGGCATCCAAGGTCAGTCGTTGTCCTCCACCACGCCTCCCTCCTCCCTCCCCTTCTTCCAATATGTCTCTTCTTTTTTTCCATCCATTTAACGTTTCAGTCCACCCTCCTCTCCTCCTCGTACTACTCTTCCCTCCATCTCTCCATCTTACACATTTGTTTCAGTATAGTATATCTTATATAAATGTGGGTGTATGTTATCTGGTAGATTGTGGGTTAGATCCCCCTCCCCCCCCGGTTCTCCTACCCAGCCAGGGACAAGCCTAATGGGGAGTGACACTATCTTTCTGGACTTGGCTGGAGGACATGGCCACACACACACAAGCACTCACATATGCATACGTACACTCACACTCAAGCACACACACATGCACACACACAAAAACACACACAGAGCAGGGCAGTGTGCCTCCTACTAGGAAGGAGATTTTTTTCACACAATTTTTGAAAAGAATATTTGCGATTATTTCCACAGAAGCAGCTGCCTGGTTTTCCACACATAGGAGTGCGCATGAGTGTGTGTGCATTTGCTGTGTGTGTGTTTGTGTGTATAAGTGTGTGTGTGAGTGTCTATACTGTACAACATATGTGTGTGTGGTATTCATCCTTTAAGGACACCATCAAGGACAATGGGCCTCATTCACCAAATGTTGTTAACCCCAGAATGACCCTATCTTCGGGGTTCGTTATGAACCTTTGGGTCATGTGACCCGAAGGCAGCACAAGGGTTAAGAACAAATTTGCTCCGAAACCCCACTTACGCATTTTTCACAAAGATTCTGACATTCACCAATGTTTTCTTATTTGGGATTTGTTCTTAGGTAAGAACAGAATTTACGTACACCCAAGAACACTCTTACGCACAATTGTGAGCTGACATGTTTGCGCAAAATAAGTAGTTATACCGTTTTTGTCCGTTCTAATTTAAAATTGAATAAATCTCTCTTTTATAATCTTGCAACTAATATTTTTTATTATTTTACACATAATTATTTAGTTTGTTTGTTTTAATGAATACACACTACACTTACACTTCTGCTCATTTGTAAAGCACTTTGAATTGTCATGGTGTATGAATTCTGCTAGGCCTATTTAAATTAACTAGCCTTGCTTTGCCTTCAATTCACATCAATTATGTTAACGAGGAACCTTACCATCCAATAGTAAGTGACTGATCACGGTATTTATAGGCCCAAAGTAGGCTTATTCCGCACGGACTACACCACACAATGGCGTATTTACTGCTGCTGCAAAATGTTGCAGATCGTGCCCTGAGGAGGGAACGCATCTTCCGTGACCATACCGATTTATTTGCAGAGAGTGACGAGTACCTGTTGGGACGCTTTAGGCTACCAAGAGCAGTCCTCATGGATACTTGTAACAGTCAACTGTCTTCTAGGCTATGTTTTGAAATATGTTTTTTTGCTTCAGAATTCAGATTAAAGTTAAACCATTTCATTTCACTTCATCAGTTTTGCGCACTTCTCCAGATACAGCGTTCACTGCATGAGTAATTGCATTCCATGCATCGGTTTTATTTACTGCTTTGTATCCACAGCTGACGCTATTAAATATGATGTGTTGTTTGTCGCTAACTTCTTGCAGCTGTACTTCCACTTCAGAATTCTTAAAGTTTTTCTGTCTTTTGTCGAGGCCTCCACCGTCTTTACCACGTCGTTTCGACATTTCTCTGAGTGAAAAAGAAAAAAGAAAAAATGTAAGAAATAACTTAGGAAGATATTGGTGAATGAGGCCCATTGAGCTTACATTGATCTCAGATATAATACAAACTGGGTTTACTAAGTTAGCTTAGCATGGATCTGCCAGTGCTGTCCTCTCCCAGGAGAGTGGATATCTACAGCTCACGTCTGGATCCAGCCAGCCACTGTGATTGATAGACGTTTTAATCTCTCAGTTCCCCCCAACCCCTTTATCTGTTCCTAATCCTTTCTCCATCCATCCCTCCCCTCATCTCTCTCATTTTCTCTCGTTCGCTCGGAACACTCAGTCTCTCTTTTCTCGGTTTCCTCTCTCCTCCCCTGGCTTGCCCTCCTCTCCCCCATCCAATAAGAGACCCTCCAGTATTCTACTAGTGTCTCAACACTATTTATCACTCCCGCTCACCCACCCTCCATCCCCCTGCTCCATTTTCAAGATCTGCTGGCGGTTGCGTTTGTGAAAAGGTTTCTCATATCTCGACCCCCTCTCTTCACCCCCCCCCACACACACCTACAACCCCTGCTCTATTTTTGAAGGTCCTGTGGGTATGTGAAATACTTTTTTCATACCCTGTCACAAGACCCCAGCTCCCAGACACCCACCTCTTTCACCCCCCTCACAAACCCTACCTCATTCGCCTTCGCCACCCCCCTCTCTTTCTGTCTCTCATGCTCTCTCTCTCTTTCTCTCTCTCTCTCTTATCAACCCCTTTCAGGAAGGAGCAACATTACATTCATCTGTGTGGGGGGGGGGGGGGGGGGGGTCACCTGGCAGATGCAGATGTATGTGTTGTGAGACCCAACACACCTCGTCCTGATTCAGGGATATGCAGTCCCGGCTCCATGCTCCACCCTCATGAATCAAGAGGGGTGCGGGAGGGGTGCATATGAAGCCAAAAATAACTGCCCCCATGTCTCTGTTTGTCTGGGATGGTTGATGAATCACCTTGGTCTGTGTTCTTCACATAGGAGAATGTGTACTACAGATTACACTTGCAAAATATTATCTCAGGTACAATATAATATCTCTTACAGATTTTCTTTCAGGTAAAATACAAACTCAGAATATGCGAAATGTACATACAAAACGAATAAATAAAGTGCACATTCAACACAGTCACGTAACTTACACGTTCACATACAGCAAAGCAATTAACACGACAAAACACATACCTCATTGGCCTCTCTGACTCAAAAGGAATAAACTTGTAGGGTTACAACTTCTTCTTCTTCTTAAAATAAAAGACAACTTCTTTGCACTTCGTCTATGCGTAACTCCCACAGACATGTGCACCTGGTGTGGCTCTTCTGATTGTAGTGCACCGGTAAAACTATCCTGACAGCAACAATTAAATAATTCCCAAGCGCCTTCCCACTTTTTTTTATGGTTTTAGCTAAATAATAGGATTTTACATTTATTAACAGAAAATATCTTACTTATTTATTCAAATGATTATAATGAACATTTACGTAACTATTTATTGACCTTTTAACCCAAATGCATATTATGAACTGAAATATTCTCTAATACTAAAAAAATCTCTAAATATGAGTTGCCTCTGACGGCAGCTACACTACTCCTCTGCAGCTGATTAAATGTGTTTCTGTCTCACAGTGGGGGCCCAGAGGTTCCGGCAGCTTCTCTCTTCATTACCAGAGCACGGTGGGGGTCACACATGCTGTGTTTACACCTGGTATCATTAAGAAGCTCTCCTCCCTGTGACCCCACACAGACCAACACACAATGACCGGAGTGTGCGTTCGGATTGTATCCCCCCCTCGGACACAACACCCCCCCACAGAGACAGGCTGCCTCGGCTCTGTCTGTATCTCATCTCAATGGGAGGGATTATGGGATGGGATGATTCGCCACGGTAATATGGCAGACCCCCCTGAGATACAGGGGACCACGTGACGGTGGGTTAGAGGATAGAGGAGAAAAGAAACATGCAGAAGGACAGGAAGGGAGACGAAGAGTAGTTCGTTTTTTTGATAAGGCTTGATGAAGGTTTGAGGAGGAAACCAGCCTGCGTGACCTCTGACCTCTCTGACTGAAGGGAACACACACACTCCTCCACGCCACCACACTGTCAGTGTAAAGAACGCACACTTGATGGAAAATCTATACTTTATTTAGGAAGGCACAATAACATCTTAACCTCTTGAGAATATTTTTTTTTTTGTGCACCGAAATCACGACTCTCTTCTAAATGACTTTTTATGAGTCGGTGCTGTCCTTTTGTACCTGAATATGGAAACTGAGTCTGGACCCTCAATCTAGAACCTGAATCTGGAACTTGAATCTGGAACCTGAATTTGGAACTTGAATCTAGAACCTGAATCTAGAACCTGAATCTGGAACTTGAATCTGGAACCTGAATTTGGAACTTGAATCTAGAACCTGAATCTGGAACCTGAATTTGGAACCTGAATCTAGAACCTGAACCTGAATCTGGAACCCAAATCTTGAACCTGAATCTGGCAAGTAAGAATAAGATTGGTTGACTTGTCAGACTGGCCAGAAAAGTTATTGGGCTGAACCAGGCACAACTCTCTGACCTATAAGAACAACAGGTTGCACACCATCTTAGACTGTTCTGATTACCGCCTGCAGAGGGATTTTGTGCTTCTGACGTCAGGTAGAACATGTAGAGTTACAACTCATAGAACCAAACCAATTCAAATACAGTTTTTTTTGCTCTGCCTTTAGGCTGAATTTGCAGAATTGATTGCACTAATCACTTTTTGCACTCAGCAATTTGCTCATCCTGTCTTCACATGCAGCGATCTCGCTCCGTGCACTGTTTGGTGTGCTGTCTTTCATGTTGTATTTCTGATGGATTGGTTATGTTTGTTATTACCTAGCTGCTACCAAATTTCCCCTAGAGGGATGAGAAAATTTGACTTGACTTGATCCGTTTGACAACACACAACACTTTCTGACTGGATCACCATTGGATCCGTCATGTGTAAAAGAGCTTTTAGAAGAGCTATACCTCTAGAGCAGGTGAATAACATCATTGACAGCCAATCTCCATCTATCAGTCCCTCATATCTGCTTCGCTCCAACAGCTGCCCTCCATTCCAGCCTCGACATCCCATAATGGGTCTCCCAGTTTCAGATGTGACCCCTTCTTGAACCCCACCTCCATCCCAGTCACTCACTTGGCCTGTTTGAGAAAACACTGCATCAGACGTCTCTCCCTCTTTCTTTGTCTCCATTTTTGTTTCATTTTTCTCCATCTCTCGGCCTCTCTCTCTTTTTCTCTCCCCCACTTTCTCTTTTTCAGACAGGTTGCCTTGCTCCAAGATTGTATTACTTTACATTTACATTCACACACCTGTTACATTTACATTTTATTCAAATCAAGGATCATAAGTGATCAGTTCTTCTGTGGCATAGTGTAGCAATAACATCTTAACTACAATATTATGTGCAAAAAAAACGATGTCATGTAAGTGCAAGATCAAACGATTTCTTTACATAATATCTTGAGATCCTGTCATTCTTTCTTTTTTTTCCGCAGGTATCAATGCTGGCTCCTGAAGAAGTGATTGTTGTCGTTTGTGCTGCGTTGTTGCTTTTGCATTAAGGTATCAGAGAGTGTGTGTGTTTCTGTGTATGTGGCACTGTGTGTGTGTATTACACTTCTTTTCAAAACTTAACACACAAATCCAAAAATTGCACACACAAAATGCAAAATGCCTCGCTTCTCTTGCAAAATGAAGCACTGCAGTCAAAATATCACAAACACGTCTCAAAAGCAAACATTTGTCTCATGTTGCAAACACTTTTGCCATTATATTACATTTTTGGATATATCATATACATACAGTTATTCAAAACCTAAAGCTCTTCTTTCATGAGCTCCTTTGTACATTTCTGTACAAGATTGAAAGTAAATGGCAGACATGATGAAAAATTCATGGTAAACACAAAAACAAGATTGAAACCATTTTTTTTTTTACCATAAGCATTTGTGGTTGTGAATACAGTATTACACAGTACAAAATAAAGAGTGTAGTAGGACAGAAACCAAATCTAATTTTGAAAAAGGTGATTACGGAATGGTGTGTCTGTGTGTGCCATGAACTGTAGCATACAGTAATATATACTATTTTCTACAATATTGTCAAAATGTCTTAGTCACTGTACTGTTGCACAGTATGATACAGTAATCCACCAGACTGTGACTGTGAATGGATGCATGGGTGCTAAAATATATGTGTGTATAGTATACCGTGTGTTGTGCTGAAACAGCTATTATGTGTACATTAGAACATGTGTATATTACAGTATATTGTAACATACCTGTTATTTTTTCTACAGTAAAGGTTCAAATTATACCCACCACTGTAAATCAAATCAAATTAGGCTATTTATAGACTTATAGACTTACTGTTGAGTAAAGCAATGAATGTTTGCACATGTGAGGAGTTAATGTAAGGCACTGATGAATTAGTGTGGCATTTTGATTGGTTGTGTTTTATAAAAAACACTTCGTTCAAAACTATACAATCATGTATAAAAACTAATTTCCATCACCGTATGCCACACACATGGTTCATAAAATTGGACTCTGTTTGAACCAGTTACACACTGTTGTGCAAAATTTAAAACACTTTTACACACTTTTTTTATTCTTTTCTATTGATTTTATGTAAAGCACCTTGAGCTACAATTCTTGTATGAAATGTGCTATATAAATAAAGTCTTACTTACTTACTTACTTACTATGATATAAACTTCTTGATTTTGTCAGAGATATTGTTCCAGTAGAGTACTTAGAGTAGGGTTGCGTTTCGCGCAGAAAATCTGAACATATTTCAAATTGAATACTGTATAGTAGGCTACATACTGTAAACACAGCAAATACATTTATGCAGACAAATGAAAGTATTCAACAAATGAAATACAGTACATTGTTTCAATCATGGACTGCCGTGAATGTGTACAAAAAAAGTACTGATGTAGTGCATATAGTAAGCTACATTTTACTGTACTGGACAGTAGAGAATAGTAGTTTTCACCTGTGCTCTTGTCGAAATGTCCAAATTACTGTTGCAACAGTATATCTGCTGAGGTTGGGCTGAACTCTCTGTCCAGCCTCTCTCAATGTTGCCCCATGGTTCACAACATGGTCAACCAATGTTGAATTTCATTAGATACTATAAATTTGGCCCTATTCTTCCACGGCCTCCAGGTGTACCTCTCCCTCTTCCTACCAGTCTTCCTCTACAGGCTCCCCCTCTCATCTTCCCTCTCCCTATTCCTCTTCCTGCAACATTGCCTTCCATTTTTGATGAGGTCAGGTACACTGACCTGTTGCCTTTTTATAGTGCTTACACCTGATTGGTATGTTTACAACTATGCACTTTAGTGCTTGTACACCTGACGCCCGTGTTTGATCCATTAGTTCATGTGTGGCATTTTACAAGGCAGGGTTTAAAAAAGGCAATTACTATGAGAGGCCGTATAGGCCTTAATTCATACTTGATCTCACATACACGCCATGACCTCACATATATACCATTAAACTCTCACATATATACCATTATACTCTCACGTATATACCATTATACTCTCACATATACACCATTATACTCTCACATACACGCCATGACCTCACATATATACCATTAAACTCTCACATATATACCATTATACTCTCACGTATATACCATTATACTCTCACATATACACCATTATACTCTCACATACACGCCATGACCTCACATATACACTATCATACTCTCACATATACACCATTATACTCTCACATATACACCATTATACTCTCACATATACACTATTATACTCTCACATATACACCATTATACTCTTGCACATAAACTGGCATACTCTCTTACACACACAAAAATACCGTCTTATATGCACCATCATACTAAAGTATGACAATATATGTAAGAGACAAATAGTATGTGTGAAACAGAATGTTACTATATGTAAGAGAATAACAGGATGTGTAAGAGAGAATACTTGTCTATGTGAGAGAGAATACTTATCTATGTGAGAGAGAATACTTGTCTATGTGAGAGAGAATACTTATCTATGTGAGAGAGAATACTTGTCTATGTGAGAGAGAATACTTGTCTATGTGAGAGAAAATACTTGTCTATGTGAGGGAAAATACTTGTCTATGTGAGAGAGTATACTTGTCTATGTGAGAGAGAATACTTGTCTATATGAGAGAGAATACTTGTCTATGTGAGAGAGTTTGATTGAAACGGAAGGCAGTTTGATTGAAAAGGAAGTAGTACTGAATTCTCAGTTCCTGATTGGCTTACACATGAAGAAGAAGGATTTGGGGTAGATGTAGCTAATGCCCACCTTCCCTATCAAGACGAGACTGAGTGACATGGCAAGATGGCAGAGAGTGGGCGGCTTAATGAAGCCACTGGACTTATTAATAACATTTTGAATACTCCAAATGCTGCGGCGTTAATGTAGGGAGGACAGACCCGTTCCTGAAATACGTTTTACAGTTATTCCTGGAGACATTATGGAATTAAATTACATATTAACTATACAAAAATACTTGTGCACAATAACATTGGATAAATGTAGACGTTTTTAAAGGTTTTTAATTTTACCCCAAAGCTTTTTGTGAAAATGAGGCTAGTTTCACGACAGCGACTTTGGATGTAGACTAAGCTACTTTAACGTGTTAGCTGATTAGCCAGTATGAGTGAGATATGTATACAGTCACATTAACAAACCTCTTCTTTGTAAACTATTTCGTCTTAAATACGATGGGAACACATCACAATAACAATTCCAAAACGCACCACACGCCAAACACATTTTTTGTCAAGGCGTCTCAGCTCAGATTCCGAGTCGGATCCATGAAGCTATTTCGTTGCAGTGAATGGGTGCGGGCACTCATCGGGCATAGAGGCCTACACTCAAATAGGATCTTAAAAGTCCCAACTGGAAAATGTTGTGAACAGATTTACATCAAATTCAGGTTGTGGCATTTAAGTTTAGGTTAGTAGCCAAGGGTGTAAAGACCACTCGGCTAATTAAAGACGTCAACGGTTAAAACCCCAGTGCCACGGGACGGTATTCACACAGGCATTGGCTGTAATTTGAGTTTTTTAGTGGATTTGCTTGAATCGTTGTCAGAAATGTTGGAATCAAAGACGACAGCCATCCACAGTGGCTATTTCTAACGCTAACGATTAAATGCGCCGGCTCTTCAGACCTGGATCAGGTGCATCAAGGAGCGGCAGCAGCACTCTGTCAGGAGCTATTCTTAATGCCAGCCAAGTGATGGCGCAATCCCAATATCAAACTCCGCAGTATTTCGGTTAAGACTAACTCCTGACAGAGTGCTGCTGCCGCTCCTTGATGCACCTGATCCAGGTCTGAAGAGCCGGCGCATTTAATCGTTAGCGTTAGAAATAGCCACTGTGGATGGCTGTCGTCTTTGATTCCAACATTTCTGACAACGATTCAAGCAAATCCACTAAAAAACTCAAATGTAGAATTCCATAGTTGTTTAGGAAGCTATACCGACCCCCACTACTTGAGTCAAAAGTCCTAGATCAGTTTTTCAATTGATGAAACAAACTATCATTTAAATTAAAGCCAATGCCTGTGTGAATACCGTCCCGTGGCACTGGGGTTTTAACCGTTGACGTCTTTAATTAGCCGAGTATGCACCTGATCCAGGTCTGAAGAGCCGGCGCATTTCATTGTCAACGTTAGCGTTAGAAACAGCCCCCGTGTATGGCTGTCGTCTTTGATACAACATTTCTGACAATGACGCCGCAGGATTTGGAGTATGCAAAATGTTATTAATGAATCCATCTTGTCATGTCACTCAGTCTCGTCTTGATAGGGAAGGTGGGCGTTAGCTACATCTACCCCAAATCCTTCTTCATGTGTAAGCCAATCAGGAACTGAGAATTCAGTACTACTTCCTTTTCAATCAAACTGCCTTCCGTTTCAATCAAACTCTCTCACATAGACAAGTATTCTCTCTCACATAGACAAGTATTCTCTCTCACATAGACAAGTATTCTCTCTCACATAGACAAGTATTCTCTCTCACATTTACAAGTATTCTCTCTTACATAGACAAGTATTCTCTCTTACATAGACAATTATTCTCTCTTACACATCCTGTTATTCTCATACATATACTAACATTCTGTTTCACACATACTATTTGTCTCTTACATATATTGTCATACTTTAGTATGATGGTGCATATAATAGGGTATTTGTGTGTGTGTAAGAGAGTATGCCAGTTTAAGTGCAAGAGTATAATGGTGTATATGTGAGAGTATAATGGTATATATGTGAGAGTATAATGGTGTATATGTGAGACCAAGTAGTTTATGTGCAAGAGTATAATGGTATATATGTGAGAGTATAATGGTATATATGTGAGAGTATAATGGTACATATGTGAGAGTATAATGGTATATATGTGAGAGTATAATGGTATATATGTGAGGTTATGGTGTTGTATGTGAGACCAAGTAGTTTATGTGCAAGAGTATAATGGTATATATGTGAGAGTATAATGGTATATATGTGAGAGTATAATGGTACATATGTGAGAGTATAATGGTGTATATGTGAGACCAAGTAGTTTATGTGCAAGAGTATAATGGTATATATGTGAGAGTATAATGGTATATATGTGAGAGTATAATGGTACATATGTGAGAGTATAATGGTATATATGTGAGAGTATAATGGTATATATGTGAGGTTATGGTGTTGTATGTGAGACCAAGTAGTTTATGTGCAAGAGTATAATGGTATATATGTGAGAGTATAATGGTATATATGTGAGAGTATAATGGTACATATGTGAGAGTATAATGGTATATATGTGAGAGTATAATGGTATATATGTGAGAGTATAATGGTACATATGTGAGAGTATAATGGTATATATGTGAGAGTATAATGGTACAAATGTGAGAGTATAATGGTATATATGTGAGGGTATAATGGTACATATGTGAGAGTATAATGGTATATATGTGAGAGTATGATGGTATATATGTGAGGTCATGGTGTGTATGTGAGACCAAGTATGAATTATGGCCTATACGGCCTCTCATAAATTACCGTGAGTGACATAATCTTACATTTCTGTGTCTAACGTAGAAAAGTGTGTTTAGTGATTTGCAAAACACTGTGTGTAGTATTTTGCAAATAGTGTGAGGCTGAGAGTGTGCTTATGGTTGTGCAGATCTGGGCTGCTGTTTTGGTCCTTTAGTGTCAGGTTTAACTGTGTGTTATTTGACATTTTTGTGTCTAAGCAATCGGAAAAAACTAGAATAACTGCTCTTACAGGAAATAATATCTGTGAAAACAGCTTGTGAGTATTTGAGTGTTTTGGTATGAATGTGTGTGTATGACTGTGTGTGTCTTTCCGTATCAGTCAGCAAATTAACCCACTTTAATTATCACTTTAATTTCCTTGAATAAAGGCCAGATAGAAGCTTAGATTTAGAATATATGTTGCATAGTCCATATAAACAAAATAATTTACATGGTTGGAATAACCCCATACACCGTGGTCTACTCTGGGCAGTAGATTATAGTGTCTGTGAATGTGTGTGTGTGTGACTGATGCTATTATGTGTGTGTGTGTGTGAATGATTCTAGTGTAAGTGTGTGTGAATGAGGGTGCATGTGTATGAGTGTGCGTGTATTGGTGTGTCTGACTGATGCTAGTAAGTGAGTGCGTGTGTGTGCATTAGTGTGTGTTATTGATGCTGTGTGTGTATTAGTTTGTGTGACTGATGCTAGGATGAGTGTCAGTCCTAAGGCCTCTTCATCATGTTTCTGTGCTGAGACACCATTGTCACAGTGCCTGTCTCCAGGGTCTGGATGCTGCAATGTCCTCGTTCTCTCAAAGGCCTGAATAAGGCATCTTCCTCATCTTCAGAATGGAGGAGAATGCAGGAGAATCTGCTAGCTTTAACCGCTATGGCTCCACTCTGTAGCGTTGACCATGGACCCCTGGCTGACCCCTGGATGACCCCTGGCTGACCCCAGGGACATGTCCAGGAAGGCCAATGCTAAACACAGGCTGCTCATCACCTAACAGGTGGAGCAACAGATGCCACATGTTCACAGGTGGGAGATGTTTACTGCCAACCCAACATGGTGTCTTTTATCTTCCTCTCCCTCCTTCCCCCATCCTCCTCTCGCTGCTGTGCTCTCTTCTCCTCCTCTTCCTCACCCTCTTCTTCCTACTCCTACCTCCCCTCCTCTGCGTCCTCCTCCTCTTCCCCCTCAGTCTACTTGGGAACAGCTTTGGACAAAGACAAAAGAAGAACTGGATGAGCTTCCCAGATGCAGCAGCCAGGAGCCTGCGGTGACTGTTTGTGTGGGTGTTATTTACCCTTTAGTTTGACATCTCAGTGTGTGGGTGTTTATGTTTACCTTATTTAGACGTGCAAGTGCGTGTTTGTATGCGACAGGACCTATCTATGCCCTTGGACCTGCTGTGTGTGGTGGGGCTGGTAGTGGAGTGTGTATGTGTGTACATGTACAATATGGACTATATTATTCATTTCGTGATCTCCGAATCAATACGGTTATATAGGTCACTTGTGCATGGGTCAATCAAATAAAAATAGATTTATCTTGAGAAACTGGTAACATCTCCAAGGTATTGACCTTCAGCAGGGAGCCGTATCTGAGCTGACTTAGTTATGAATGAGGGCTCTCCAGTATCACTATCTAGGGTTAGGGGGGGTGTATGTGTGTGTGAGTGTGTGTATGGGGGGGTGTATATGTGTGTGTGACTAGCTAGGGTTTGCTGTTAGGAGGGAGCATACAAGTGATTAGATAGTCGATTGAAACACTGTCTAAATAACACTGTTTTGTTGAAGCACAGGGAGTGGATGGATCTTTCTGCACCTCTTTAGTTAGCTCAGTATCTCAGTTAACAGTGTGTGAGTGTGTGTGTTTGTGCGTCTGTGTGTGTGTGTGTGTGTAATGGCCAGGGTCTCTATGAGGTTGAGTTGTGTGCCAGCACTAAGACAGCACATTCATCACTGTTCTTGTCAAGATAATGATTCCTGGACCGTACTGGACTAAACTGGACCATACTGCACTATACTGGACTATACTGGACTAAACTGAACTATACATTTACATTTTACATTTATTCATTTAGCAGACGCTTTTATCCAAAGCGACTTCCAAGAGAGAGCTTTACAAAGTGCATAGGTCACTGATCATAACAACAAGATAGCCAAAAAACATCGCGAGTAGCCAAAACATGAAGCACACATTGTGAACAACCAAAGTAAGTGCCAAAGGGAAGAACCATAAGAGCATGTAGTTAAACAAGTTACAATTAAACAACATGAACCGCTATAAGTGCAAGTATACCTGTGGAAAAAAGCAAGCAACAGTAATAAAAACAATATATCACAGCGGGATACTGGACCAAACATGACTATGCTGGACCATACTTGACTATAGAGAATGCAAAGATACGTCACCGTCAGGTACCGAAACATCACACCGTGTTGCATGTTGGGACGTCGTCGCCAAAGGATACCATGGGAGATTTCCTACAGTGTTAGATTTACTGCTTCAAATTGAAAACTTAGGAGATATTTCGAGTAAAGTGAAGTTTCTTAACATGTGTTGTCAATTTTGTCAATTAAAAGTCTAAACTTTTTAGTTACGAAGCATTTGTTTGTAAGAGTAACGCAAGTTTTTCAGGACAAAATTACAAGATCATGCTTCTGCGTTCGTGACAGGCAGGTACTGACCATAGCAGTACTGTATAGCCTCATTTTTTGCAGATTTCTATGAAACTTGCTAAATAATAGCTAGCTACACTATGTACCCTTTAAGCTAAAAATCTATAACTTGTTTGGCCAATCTGACTGTGGAAGAAAGTCAAACCTTTTTAGTTCATTCTAAGGCTATTTCACAGGGTTGCATTACATTTACATTTAGTCATTTAGCAGACGCTCTTATCCAGAGCGACTTACAGTAAGTACAGGGACATTCCCCCGAGGCAAGTAGGGTGAAGTGCCTTGCCCAAGGACACAACGTCATTTTGCACGGCAGGAATCGAACCGGCAACCTTCTGATTACTAGCCCGATTCCCTAACCGCTCAGCCACCTGACTCCCATTCTTTAGGGTGCATAGAACAGCACCCGGGCCATTTCCAGCCCAACCAATGTTACCCAATTTGGAGACCATAAGGAACAGTGTGAAATACCCTATAAAATCAGTCAATGACCCCTTTAACCAAGTCAGCTCGACTACAAGTAGTCACAGACACCGTTGTGGATAAAAAGAAAGAGACATGGAAAGAGAGAGAGAGACAGAGAGAGAGAGAGAGAAAGAGAAGCGGAGGGATGGATATATATTGTACTGTCCTGGATTGCTGTCCATCTGTAAAGAAATTGCTGTCCATCTGTAAAGAAATTGAGCTTGCACACAGCACGGTTACCATGGGCACAAGACACAACATAAGCCAGACTATAATAGCTGACAAATATTTCAGCAAGCAGATTTTACCGTGACGATGCTGCATTGCTGAGCATGAGAGGCCTTGAGAAATTTATTTTTCTGGCTTCACTCTGATAAAGAATGGGTTTGACAGTTTTTGTTCCACTTCCTCTCCTCGTTATGTGTTTAATGTTGAGAATCTCTCTCTGTGGAGTCGAAACCCTCTCAAGTTGAGTATGTGTGTGTGTGCAAATGTGTGTGGGTGAGTCCATGTGCGTGTGGAGTATTTCCTCTCGTTTTGTGGAGGTCTCGTCAATGGAGCCTCATTGATAAATAGCCAGCCTTCTGCTGAGCTTCCCTGTATGTCACTGGCCTACATTCCGCCCCCCAGATGTTGAGGGCTAATATGATTGGTATTACCTGGTCCCTTCGTTAGTATTCTACGGATTCTGCTATTCTGAGATAAAGAACAAGCGGCCAATTTGTCATGTGCCATCTCTCTGCTCCCTTTGCCGCTCCCCCCACCCCACATTCCCTCCCCCACCTCCACCTGCAGCAGTCTTCATTATCGTGGCAGACTCCCTGGCAGGGAAGATAAGAATGGGGGGAATGTGAGAGTCCATTGTATTTCAATCTAGTATAGTTCTGTATAGTCCAGTATGGTCCGGTATGGTCCAGCAGTCTCCAGTATGGACCAGCGTGGTACAGTTTAGTTCAGTCTACTATTGTCCAGTATAGAGAATGCGAAGTTGATGTCACGCCGCGTTGAATTCTCGGAAAATTGCAACATTGTTTTTTATTGAGCGCCATTTTCTAAGGTTGTCCCACATCTGTTTTGAATAGAGGCATGCATTTTCATATTTTCATACATTTTAATATTCAATCATCATACACCTGAACTGTTTATACCATAGCAAAGAAAATAAATGGGGCTTTCTAATTATATAAATGTATGCATGATTATTTAAGGCAAATCATCCTTTATCAAGAAGATTTCACACAGCAATTTTTCACAATAATCTTCTCCGTCTGTACAACTTCATTTTCAACAACTTTTATTACAAGATAGAGGAAAACAGAGCATATGAAATATACATAATTCTGTGGGCAATGTAGAACAGCAGACAGATTAGAAAACAAGAGGTTTTCTCCCTTTTATGGTATGCTCATGAAGATTTAGATAAACTGCGCGATGATTGGTTGGTTTACAACAAGCGAAGCTGCGAAGCAAAGACGCAACATAGCCAAACATGCATCCTTTGAATAGTAGATTTACATGACAACACGAATGAAACACAGTCAGGAACATGAAATAACGTTAGCCCCATTGCGAATAAACTAAATCATCACACATTCTACCTATGCTAGATACAGGAGATGTTAGCATTGCTAATAACTGTTAGTAACAAAATCATACTTACAGCTTGCGTTTGTGATGAGCATACGGTCAGAACAGCACCTCTTTTCAGCAACAGCTTCTTAGCAAATCCTGCTTTACCAATTGTCCAACATTTTCAAAACTGTCTTTGGTGAAATGGTTTGAGCAAATGAATAATTGAGTGTTGAACTCCATGCCAGTCGAGTGTTTGGTTCCTTGGGAAGACTATGAAAAGTGTCAGCATTCCCTGCAAAGCCTGGAACACTGCATTTACGACTGTGGTCCATTTTCAATATCCTAGAAAACTTCCAAACTTTCTTCTTTGTAATTCCCGTGGAAGTACACAGAGCAGTGAGCTAAACTAGTGTCTGAGATCTACGTGACCTCCATTCATGTTCCTGGGCCAGAACACCAGTGGGCTGGTGCAGGTACAGACCAGAGCCAAAAAAGGTGGCTTTTTGGAAACCGACCGTTTTACAGCGGCAGTTTCAAATTGTGAGATTTGCATAGGAAAGAGGTGTCAATGGACTTTGAGGTTCACTGTATGTCCATTTTACCCACCTAACTGTCGTTATTCAACTATGACAAGGTAAACTAGGTTTTGCAGTCAATGACCCCTTTAAACTCACCTCTCAGTGTGAATATTCAACAGTGTCATCGAATTGCTAGCTGAATTCTGAATTATGACTGGAGGACTCGTTTCAGTGTACAACAACTAGAGGACATGTTTCAGTGTAACACAACTGGGAAGACTGGGGGATTTGTTTCAGCATATTACAACTCGAGGACTTTTTTTTGAGTAACTCGAGGAATTGTTTCTGAGTTACACGGGCGGGGATGTTGGTAGAAGACAGCATGCTGTGCACTGGGAGGAGTTCTTAAAACAAGGAGATGTGATGACTAAGCTATTAAGAACTCATGCTGAGAACAGATATGCGGAATGAACTCTATTGGTACAGTCGCAGTAGTCTCCCACAGGCATGAACACACACATCACCAACCCACACTCACAGACACACACACGGAGGAGACACAAGCATGCACACACATGCACACACACAAACACATATGCTCACACCTCAGACACACCACACACACACAGAAACACATAATCAGACACCACACACAGACAGGCACACATTTGCAAACAAACACAGGCACACGTACGCACACACAAACCTACATGCACACACAGGCACAGCTCACCAGGAGTCTGATTGCATGTGTCATAACAGCAAGAGAGAAACACATTGTCTTGTCAATTAGGACTGACTTTAGGGTTAAGCTTCTTGGAATATTTTTTCTTTTCTTGCCTTCCACACACACACACAATCATACACACATGCAAACACACACACATTAACAACAGTAGCACACACAAGGACCAAACACACACACATTCACAAAAACACACACACACAAGAGACCTGCTTGCTCCACTGCCTCTACACACACACACAAGGTCCAAAAACGCAAACACACACTAACACACACTCACACACACTAGGAGTCTTCTTCATGCTGGGCCGACAGCAGCTCTCTGTCATGAGTGGGTGTCTATGTGTGTGTGTGTGTGTGTGTGTGTGTGTGTGTGTGTGTGTGTGTGTGTGTGTGTAGGGAAAGTGTAGCCATTCACAAATCTTGTGTTTGTGTGAATGGGGGGTATATCTAGCAGGTCTTGCGTGCGTGTAGAGGGAATGTGTGTGTGCAATGAACTTCTGTTTCACCATGTTTTCTTGGACAAAGAGGTGTGAAGATACATCATAACTACTAAAACATTTGCATTAGTCTAATACTGTCTAAAACAATCTATAATAATAATAATACCATTACAGTCTAATAGAGTATAATACAGTCTAATACAGTCTAGTAGGCTACAATCCAGTATTGTATAATGCAGTCAAATACAGTCTTAAACCATCTAGTATGGTCTAATTCAGTCTGATCAGGTATTCTCATACTGTATGCAGCAGCGTGGTACGACACTGTTGTGGTACCAGCTCAGCGATCTGTGTCAAAGTTGCGTGCAGCTAGCTAGCTACGTACGTTCATTATTAGCATCCTTGTTTGCATTGTCTATTTTACAATACTGTAAACAGATGAGAGTGTGGTGGTGGCTAAGATTTACATTTACATTTAGTCATTTAGCAGACGCTCTTATCCAGAGCGACTTACAGTAAGTACAGGGACATTCCCCCGAGGCAAGTAGGGTGAAGTGCCTTGCCCAAGGACACAACGTCAGTTGGCATGACCGGGAATCGAACTGGCAACCTTCGGATTACTAGCCCGATTCCCTCACCGCTCAGCCACCTGACTCCCTAGCTAGTGCCTAAGATGGCACTAGCTAGCTGCTATGCTATCTCGGAAATCATACAAAAAAGTATTATTACAGAACTAGGATGATTAGAGACAGCAACAATAGGTACATCAAGTGTTCCACATGGGGTCCATTGATGTGTTGAAGCGCCCCAGCATCACAAAAATTCGGCCGTCAACGCTGGCGTCTGATGATCCTCCCCCTCCTTGCAGCTAATCATCTCCTCCTCTAATCCCAGTTTTCGTTGACATTGTTTTCTGCAACTTGCCTTGCTGCACTGGCATATGTGAATACCTAAAGTATAATAGACTAATACCATGTAAAACGTCTACAGTACACCTATAAAATACTGTCTAATACTAACTACTTACTAACCAAGAGTGAGGTCATGGCGGGAAATATCAAACTGAGGCTTTAAGTATCGACCGAGCGGTCGACCGAGCGATAACGAGGTTGATACGGCAAAGCCGAAGTTTGATATTTCCCGGCATGACCGAACGGTCGAGGTTTGTAAGTTGTTTATTATTTAAACATGTCGTTTTGTTCAGCTCTCAAGTCTTCTCACGGTGTGTTTCAGGTGTTGCCTAGCAACCAATCTGAACTCTGAGCAACCAAACCTAGCAATCTGCCTAGCGCTTGTCGTTTTTTTCACACTTTTCTGCTCTTTTAGAAAGTTAAGAATTTCCTTGTCGCTGTTGATGTCTTCATTATCATCTGGATAGTAAAACTCTGACTCCTCGATAGCGCTCATTTTGCAGATGACGTCAGAGGGCAATAAAGATCCGTATCAGACCGGCAAGGAGGTCAATACGCGTCTGGCATGACTACCCATTAGCCAATCAGAACGCTCGTACTGTCGTTGCCATATAATAATAACTACTTACTAACCGAACGGTCGAGGTTAGTAAGTTGTTTATTATATGGCATTTTTAGCTCTTTTCATTTTGTAAATGAAAATAAATGGTAGGCTAATTGTAGCTAGCTCTCAAGTCTTCTCACGGTGTGTTTCAGGTGTTGCTTAGCAACCAATTACTTTTGAAAGCGGACAACACGGTTCTGCTAAAATGGCTTTAATTCCAACACAAATAACGACTCTTTTAGAAAGTTAACAATTTCTTCGTCGCTGTTGATGTCTTCAGTATCGTCTGGATAGTAAAACTCAGCTGACTCCTCGATATCGTTCATTTTGAAGATGACGTCAGAGGGCAATAAAAATCGTTATTATATGGCAACGACAGTATGAGCGTTCTGATTGGCGGTCTGCGGTCTGATACGGATAATTATTGCCCTGCTCTGACGTCATCTTCAAAATGAGCGATAGCGAGGATTCAGCTGAGTCTGTATCAGACCGCAGACCGGCGAGGTGGTCAATACGTGGCTGGCATGACAACCCATTAGCCAATCAGAACGCTCGTACTGTCGTTGCCATATAATAATGTCTCATATGGTCCAATACTGTTTAATAAAGTCAAATACAGTCTAGTACATAGTCTGATACAGTCTCATACTGTCGAGTGCACATCTTTATCGACAGATTTATTTTGCTGCAGCAAGTTACACCGCGGATAAATGTAAATAAATGTAAGTATAAATAAATAAATGTAAGTATAAATAAATAAATGTAAGTATAAATAAATATATGTAAGTATAAATAAATAAATGTGAACACATGAAAACGTAAATATACACACAAATACATATAACATTTATATATTTAGTGTCTAATTTAATTTGTAATATATATATTTTGTATGTCAATTAGGCATTAAATTATATAATTAGTCATTTATTTAAGCTTTGTGTTGTATAATTATTTATTTATCCAAGTATTTAACCATTCAATTATTTAATTATTTATGTATTTATTTATTTAGTTTTGGCCCCTATAATCCTCCATATACTACAGCTTGCGGCTGTGATGAACATAAGGTCGGAACAGCACCTCTTTTCAGTAACAGCTTCATAGCAAATCCTGCTTTACATTGTCCCAGGTTTTCAAAACTGTCCTATGTGAAATGGTTCAAGCAAATGTGTAATTGGGGGTCGAACTGCACAGAGATCTTCTCATAGACAAACATCACAGCCCGTCGAGTGTTTGGTTTCTTGGAAAGACTCAGTGTCAGCATTTCCTGCACAGGCTGGAACACTGCATTTACGACCATAGTCCATTTTCAATATCCTTGAAAAAACGTTCTTCTTTGTAATTCCGTGGAAGTACACAGAGAAGCGCGCAGCAAATTTTGGGCCGTGACAAAGGTACAGACCAGAGCCAAAAAGGCATTTTTAAAACCTACCGTTTTACAGCTACATTTTTTAATTGTGAGATTTGCATAGGAAAGAGGTGTCAATGGACTTTGGGTTTCACTTTATGTCCATTTTACCCACTTTATTCAACTGTGACAAGGTAAATTCGGTTCTGCAATCAATGACCCCTTTAAAACAGCGTAATGCACAGTCTAATACTTTAAACCAATTCTGTCGGCTGGTCTGCTGACTAAACAGAACAAAGTAACAATTAGAGTACTGTATGTCTACCACACACACACATGCACACACACGCACACACACAGCAGGCATGTATACTCTCACACACACCAAGGCTTCTGTGCCAAGATATTTATCAAGGCCAACTTTCCAACTGCGCAGAACTGCCCCCCACCCACACACATGCACACAGAAATACATTAACACACACACAAACACACATACACACATAAGACACAGAAATACTTACGCACAATTTATCTCTCTATCTATTTTTCAACAACATAATTTCACTGTACACATAGAAAGTATCTTTCTCTACACTTATCTATTTCCTTCTCTCTCACTCACTCTCTCTTTCTTTCTTTCTTTCTTTCTTTCCTGACCCTCTCTCTCCCCCCCTCCCTCTCTCTTGCTCTCTCGCTCCGTCTCTCCTCAACCCTCCTCCCTAGTTCCCTCTCTGCTCAGAGAAGAGAGACACATGCAGCCAGCTTAGACAGGGCTGCAGGGTTGAGCACAAATCTTGGTGAGATCAATGACAGAGAAAGTGCTCTCTACTCTGCTAAATAGAACTAATAACAACTGTCTGTAAGTCACAATAGTTAATTCCACGCTGAGAGAGCTGGGAATGTGCTAGACACTGACAGATACAAAGAGATACTACAGATAATGAAGCACCCTGAATGAGACAGACAGAAAGAAAAGAGAGAGAGAGCGGGTGAAACAGAAAGAGAGAAAATGAGAGAAACAACAATGAGACAGAGACAGAGAGACTTTCGATTTCTGAATGATACCACCCATGTAAACTGCCATGGATATTAGAGAATAGATGGAGAGAGAAAAAAAGAGAGAGACTAGGAGGGAGTCAGGAGGAGGATGTGAAGGAGGTACAGCAGTGAGAACAGAGGACAGCCAAAGGCTGCTGGAGGTCAGCCAAGCCCTCATCCTGTACCCCTTACCCCTCATCCCACACACCGCATCCCCTCATCTCTCACCCCTCATCCTACACACACCATCCTTCACCCCTCATCCATAATGATCATCCCTCGATTTAACTCTGCTGACCTAGGGCTTCCTGGGGTCTGAAGAAGACCCTGGAGATACAGAGGTTACTAGGGGGGCTAGGATGCACAAGGGAGGGGTGTGAGGGGGAGGCATGAGAGGGGGACATGGAGGGGTGAGGTTGGAGGGCACAGCACCTGCCTGATCTGTGACCATGGACGACATCAGGATAGAGCAAAGGCTGGTGCAGCAACAGTCAGGACAGAATATATCCACGGTGGGCTGTCCTCTCAGTCACACTCTCCATAATGCTGGAGATCCATCAGACCCCCCTTCAGTGCCCCCCAGGTCCACCTGACCCCTTGCACCCCATGCTGTAAAAGCATTTTCAGTCCATAGTGGGAGTTGGAGGGAACTTGTTTACATTGAGTCATTTAGCAGACGCTCTTATCCAGAGCGTGTTTACGTAAACTCTCCCCGCCCCCAGTTCCGGAACCTTCGAAAACACAGCGTTGCCTGGGCAACGGAAATTGAGGCTTGGAGGGGGAGGGCAGTAAAATGGGTTGGGGATTACAAGACAGATGTTTTGACACGCTGTGATAAATTGGCACACGGAGAAGCCTTAGGTGTTTTAGAAAGAGAGGATGGGAGGCCAAGACAATGGGAATGACCAGGGATCAAGTGAATCAAACTCTGTGTATTTTTATGAATCTGTATAAGAATCAACGTACAGTGGAAAACTACTATATCAGGTTTTTCTAGCCACCAGGAGAAGGGAGTTAAAGGGATGGCGAGAGACAGAGAGATGGCTGGCGCGAGATTTATAAACACTGCGTACGTGTGATTTTCTTAATAGATTCCAGGTTACTTGTGATTCTGCGCATGTGAACGTGCACCTTGTCCACCTCCCGTCAACTCCCATACTTACCTTTCATAGCAGTTGAAATGACAATAATTTCTCCCCCAAATCCTAGTTGACCCTGTTCTGAACAATGAGTCATTCTTGTGATTAGGATTGGCAAAAGCAACAAAAGACGACACAAATGACACAGAATGTGAAACGGAGTGACCTGTTTGGTGGCGTTAGAGTTGGGTCACAAACAAGCAGCTTCAAGGTTGAGCAATGATAGCAGCAGTAATTGTTTTGAGTGCTGAGGTGAGCAACGCAGATGATATAAAAAAGAAACCAATGGTGCAAACGCAAAAAGGTTGCCTACATTGCCGCACATGGGGCCAGAGTACGATCACTGGCAGTCAATCTCCAATGAAGAATGAACGTATGTCACCTTTCTAGCCAACCTCAGTAACATACCCTCTGCACAGCACATTTATCGCAATTTTATCATTTGCATTCAGTACATATTCATTCACAGCAGCCGCTCTGGATGAAAGCAAGTAAACATGCCTACATCTAGATGATACCTTAGAAAATCAATGATTTGAAGTAAACGGTTCTAACAGTATTAAAGCGTTTGGTGCCAAAGAACATGTTGTTTTACAAGACACAGTGCAACAACATCATCTCAAAAACAACATACACAAAAGGGTCCGTTTCGCAGAGACCACGAGAAGTAATGTACATGTAAGTGTTGTGTACAATGCCCTTAATTCACCTCATTAGTCCGGACAAACGTCTTCAGACCTTGTTGTAAGGTCAGCAGTGACAGGAGGTGTTTAGTTGAACAAGTTCATTCTATTCTCTCTGCTGGAGAGCAAAGACCCAAAAGCTTCCCAAGGTCGATGACTGAAAACCCTTGGTTGTCTTTAATAATGAGTGAAATTTCAATAAATTGGCCATGTATGAAGCATAATTCACTATTGACCTAAATTAACTGATTTCACACTATATTAGTAATAAATAGACGTAAGATAGTAATGTTTTATCATCAACCACTTCATCGATACATTGACAAATAACTAATGTAGGCGGAATGTAATTATTTACGTACGTCTTTCTTTGCCTTTCGCCCATAAGGTTCGCCATATCACACTGACTCAGAACATAGTGAGGGAGAGAGGGTAGTAGACAGGGAGGGAGGGAGGGAGGGAGGGAGGCAGACATACATACATACATACATACATACATACATACATACATACATACATACATACATACATACATACATACATACATACATACATACATACATACATACATACATACATACAGGAAGGCAGGGAGGAAGGCAGACAGACATACAGGAGGCATACAAGAAGGCTAGCAGGAAGGGAGAGAGGGAAGTAGGCAGGCAAGCATGGAGCCAGGCAGGGAGGGTGGCAGGAGGCAGACAAACGGACAGGGAAGCAGGGAGGGCAGGCAGGCAGGCAGGCTAGGAGGCAGGGAGGGTGGGATGCAGGAAGGGAGAGAGGGAAGTAGGCCGGCAGGAAGGCAGGCATGGAGGTAGGCAGGGAGGGGGATAGCAGAAAAGCAGGCAGACAGAAAAGCAGGCAATCAGACAGAAGTGGAGCAGAATAATGTTAGCAGCGTGAGCGACCGGATCAATTCCCAGCTCGCACCCCATCAGTCACACCAATTATACATGGCGCTGTGAAAGATAAGGCAGTTAAAAATAAACTCAGGGGGGCCAAAGTACGGAGTTAATTACTACAGCACTCACCTCACCCCTGCAAGGAAACCCCGCAGGCACGACTACACTGATGGAAAGATTCAAGAAAGTGTGTGTGTGCGTGCTCATGTGTGTGTGTGCATGTGTTTGTGAGTGCCTGTGTCAGTTTGTGTGTATGTGAGTGCATGCATGCGTGAGCATTACTGTGTGTGTGTGCATGTGTGTATTGTTCTCAGAAACGGGTTCTGATGTGATGGCTTGTCTCAGCTGTTAACCAGAGTACAGGAAGTAAGTGCTAAAGGAAGACCTCTGGATCATCATCCTGCAAGTGCAACGTAAACCAACAACGTCACCAAAAAAGCTAGGTGTTCGATGGCATGAGTGGATGGTATTTACACTACTGATTAGTGAGTTTAACCAATTTAACTTGGTTACACAAGGTTGACCGCTGGATGAGATGGGGACACCCCCTCATCCCTTCTCTTCTTCCACTAACCACTACTCTTCCTCCTCCCTTCTTTCTCTTCCTCTCCTTCCTTCTCTTCTTCTTCCTCCTCCCTCCTCTTCTTCATCCTCCATTTCTTCCTTCTCTTCTTCATCCTCCTCTGGCCATGGAGATCTCTGCCTCTGTCTTCCATCTTGAGACGTTATCTCATCTGTCAGATTTGGAGGAAGGGAGAGAGAAGAGAGAGAGAGAGAGAGAGAGAGAGAGAGAGAGAGAGAGAGAGAGAGAGAGAGAGAGAGAGAGAGAGACAGCCAGACAGCCAGCCAGACAGACAGAGGGAGGGAGGGAGGGAGGCTGGTATCTGTCAGAACTGCCATGTTTGCAGCACTGCATTGTGTTGAGCAGTACAACATCCCCGGCTCCCTGGCTGGCTCACATTCTCTGTCTCTCTCTCTCAATCTCTCAATCTCTTTCTCTATCACTCTCTCACTGGCTGATTGGCTCCCTGGCTAACTGCCTCCCTCGCTGACAGCCCATCTCTCTCTCTCTCTCTCTCTCTCTCTCTCTCTCTCTCTCTCTCTCTCTCTCTCTCTCTCTCTCTCTCTCTCTCTGTGTCTGGCTGACTGACTGCCTCCTTGGCTGACAGGCTGGCTGGCTGGTTGTCTCTCTGCCTGGCTGCATGCCTGTCTGCCTGTTTCCCTCTGTCTGGGAGTGGTCACAGGGAGATTGGTTTACCAAGTGTGATTGTAAGAAGCAATGCTTTTAAGAAGCTTAAAGCAGTATGCACAGAAAGTAACCTTTTAAGACGCTGTCTTCCTCATAAGTCTAGCCCACAGTGAAACTGATCACAGCGTTTCTCTGTCACCCATACTCTCCCCCAAATCCACCGTCCTCCTCCGCCTCTCTTCCCAAACACAGTCAGTCTTGAAATATAATCCCACAGTGAGATATGACTCATGACATTTTCGATAATGGACTGTCAGGAGGTGGCTACAGTCATAAGTTTGTGTAAAAGTAAAAATCATGTTGCTTCTGTTGTGCTGTGTTGTGGTATGTTTTGTTGTGTTGTAATGTGTTGCAATGTGATGCGCTGTGTTGTCTTGTGATATGTTGTGTTGCGATGTGTTGTGATGCGATGCGCTGTGTTGTCTTGTGTTGTGATGTATGCTGATGTGGTGTATTATGGTTTGTTATGATTTGTGGTGTGGTGTTGTGTTATGTTGCGACTGGCCAACATTGGGCAAGTTTTGGCTAAATAAATGCATTACAGTGGATGGAGAGATTAACTACATTTGGCTTCTAAGTACATTTTTGTTTACATGGCTATCATCATGTATAATTTCAATACATTTTACAACAAATTATGTGACAACTTGGTTATACCAGTGCTTGCTTGTTTTTTGCTTTTTTTTAAGAATCGATAGTTAGCTAGAGTTAGCTTTGAGCTCATTCAGGGTTTTGTTGCATTAAGTAACAGGTTACTGCATCTCAAGAAAAACAAACTTCTGCATTGAAATTATGTTTCAATCGTGATATGGGTATTCACCCTGTAATTTAAAAGGAATGCATTGTGCAAATTGTAACACATATTCTAAAAGTTTACTAAGAGGTTGCTGTGGATTTCCGGGCTGAGGCATTGGAGCGCAACGTGAGGGAGTCGCCACGGGTGTCGTGAATAATGCAGACATAATGCAGACATAATGAGAGCAGTCAAAGCAAGATGCAGGTGAACACTCCCCTCTTCCCTCCTTTTCATTCCTCTCCTCTACTCTCCTCTCCTGTCATCTCCCCTCTTCTATTTTCTTTTCTCCTCTCCTCTTCTCCCATCCCCTCTTCTCTCCTCTCCTCTCAGCAGAGTAAACTCCTGCATGTACACATGCAGGAAAGCTGAGTCAGGGTAAGCAGTGGTGGACCCAGGAACGCTGAGTCAAATGAAACACTGAATCAACCGCTACAGGGTGCCACCATTACCTCAATCCGCCCTGTGTGTGTGTGTGTGCGCTTATGTGTATTACATGTATGTGGTGAACAACCACTTACAAAATTCTATTTTCCATTCCATCCCATTCTATTCCAGTGTACTACTACAATGCTGTTCTACTGTTCAGTCCTACTTGGTGTGTGAGGTGGGCGGGGGGGGGGGAGGAAGGTGTACAGAGTGACAGAACAGTGAAAGCCAGCAGTGGACACATAGATTAGTCAGGATCTGATTGGACGCTGATGAGGCCTGAGATTAACTTTGACCTGCGCCACCCACCCGACCTCACAACATGCCTGGCGGCACTCTAATCCAGCTCTTCTTTCTCCGTCTCTCAAACAAACACACACTAACATACAGATGCATAATTCCAGTGGAGCAAGGCTGGGGAAAGAGCTGGCAGACTAACACACACAGCACATAGGTAGTTAGTGTGTGAGTGGGTGGAAGTGTTTCATTCTTTGGCTGCCTGGAGGAAATGACAGTTTCCTAATTCTGTCTCTGTAATCTCTGGTCTGTAATCCATACCTCTTTAGACCTGTGGTGTCTGCTTCTCCCTCCCTCCCTTACTCATACATACACATGCACAATCATATCACACACACCACACCCACCCACAAATACACACCACAAACAGACATTACACACACTAAAAGACACACCAGACACAAACTCCCTCAAGGAGCTATGGTTAACTCGACTAGGATTAAAGTTATATTGACTGGGTTATACAAACTAAGACTAGGGTGGACCCCATAGACTGGGGTTGTATAGTCTAGGACTAATGGTTATATGGGCGAGGGTTACGTGTACTTGGATTTTGTTTGCATTCTTGATGATTCTTTCTTTTCTCTGGGGAAAAGTTGTACCAGGATGCATTGTTGAATGTGAGGAACCTAATCAACGAGTGTACTGCTGTTAAATTGTCCTGTCTGACATCAAAACCTTTAGGACTTCTCAGGAGAAACATGCGCTGTTGGACCTTTTGAAATCCCCAGCGGCATGTGATGGACAGGCTAGAGTGTTTTCTTGTGTCCAGCACCTGTGTCTTGTTAAGTATCTGTGTCAGGTTTTCAGTTTGCTCATTTGTTGTAGTTAGTTTCACCTGTGTGTATGTGGTTTCTTCCTTGGTTAGTCTTTGTCAGTTCCTTGTCATCATGTCATTGAAAGTATGAGTTCTCTCTTGTGTTCTGTGACCTTTTGGAGAATAAATACTGGTGATCCTGCCTTGGTGATTCAAGACTGTTCACTCCGACGTTTTGGCATCTGTCCTTCACCCATAAAACCAGCATTGTGTTGTCTCGTCATCCTTGGAAATGGTGCCAAAGTGTGTTTGTGTTGGTTGTATTGAAATGAAAGGTTAGCATCCTGATATTTTAGTTTGGTGAGTCGAGTTGCCTGGTCACTGTATCCAGAACACTAAGGCTGGCATTCTCAACTCCCTGCCTCGCATTGACAGCAAACTGGAGCATGTCCAGACTCGCCCATCATTGTGGTAGGCTCCCCAGCTCCCCAGCACTCTCCATTCATCTACATAAGATGGAAGTGATGTTGTTGGTCCTGTTAACCCTAGCGTAGAAGGTGTTTGGCTGCTCTGTGACGGAGGCGGGGTCTGAGGACTGTATCTGGGATGGTTTCTGAGCTCTGCCCATCATGATGATGGGATCCTGTGACGCCTTCCTCACATTTCCAACAATGAAGCTATCCTCCATTTTATTTTTGCTGGGATGGATGGATGGCTCCCATTTCAGTTCATTAACCTGTTTTATTTGTCTCCCTGTGTGAATGCACTGTTTTTGGGTTGAGATACTGTTTAACCTCTGTGGTGACCCAGGTCTTATTTTACTAGGATTAGGGCTATTGGACTATGATGTGATTCTCAACCTGTTGGTTGTGGACCACAAGTGGACCGTGAAGACGCATTAGATAATACCCAATTGCTCTGCAAGTACCAAGTCAATGAAGGGAATAGTTAAGGACAAGCTTAAGACAAAATCAACGTATTTATTACATATGTAAGGTTTGATACACTCAAATTGAGTATCTCAGAAGACTGGACATAGAATACAAAAATGAAGGGCAGTTAAATAGTATCACAATATGGGAGGTTTTACTAGCATAAAAATTTTAAGGGGTAACATCAACACAGCCTTCGCAAGCACAGACATTCATGGTGCTAGATAACGTTTGTTTAGGCTTTAGATATGGCTCCAAGAAATGGCGCTCCATGAGCTAATATAGCAGAGTATAGTTCAAACATTGTTTACATTTAGTCATTTAGCAGACGCTCTTATCCAGAGCGACTTACAGTAAGTACAGGGACATTCCCCCAAGGCAAGTAGGGTGAAGTGCCTTGCCCAAGGACACAACGTCAGTTGGCATGACCAGGAATCGAACTGGCAACCTTCGGATTACTAGCCCGACTCCCTCACCGCTCAGCCAACTGACTCCCTGTTTATTATTTTCAGAGCATTCCGAACAGTATAAGTAAAACAAGTAAAAAAGTCATCATTAGTTATGGTTAATTGATCAGTGGTTAAAGACCACTGACCTCTTCAACCGCAAAACCACTCAAATATGAAGAATGAATACATCTCAGAATATTTATACATAATATTGGTAAATTATTATTAAAATGTGAAAAGTGAACGAATGTTTTGTATTTGTGCTATGCAAGTGGGCCGCAAAGTGGAAAATGTTGGGAATGGCTGGACTATGGTTTTATAGACTAGGGCTGGGGTTATATAGACCAAGACTAGGGTTAAATGGACTAAGACCATGTTTGGACCAGGGTTACATGGACTAGGGTAGGATTACATGGACTAAAACTAAGGTTACTTGGGTTCCCAGGGAACACCACAATTCTCAGGACAGAGGGAAAGCTGTCTGGGTGAACCAGGACAAGAGACGTGATAAAACAGTCATACCCCAGCTGTTCTGTGAATATTGACTTAGCATCCGTCTGCAGCATATTAACTTGCATTCCATCTGTGGAGTATCAAGTTAACCGAGTGACTCATATCTGTGATATGAGATGGACCAATGGACAAGCAAGAAGGCAGGCAGGCAGGCAGGCAGGCAGGCAGGCAGGCAGGCAGGCAGGCAGGCAGGCAGGCAGACATACAGAAAGAGACAGACAGACAGACAGACAGACAGACAGATAGACAGACAGACAGGAAGCCAGTCAGGCAGACAGACAGACAGACAGGCAGACTAACAGGGAGATAGTCTTGTGTTATGTATGTATAGTATTATGACTAAATATTGTCCTCAATGAACCTTTATCACGTGACGAAAATGAGACGAGACGCAACGTAAATGCTGGTCATGTGACAATGACTATAATTAAATGTATAATGCAATATTGTTGACAAATAAAAACGAGACTAAATGTGGTTTACAAAATAAAAACTATGCAAAAATGTCTATTCATTTTTGTTGACCAAAACGAGACAAAATGTTTAGTTTAGTCAAGTTATTTTTATTAGCCAACTCATGAGGTTGTGGTTAATGTGTCTCATTTTAACGTTAGCTTTAGACGTTAGCTTTAAACGTTAGCCACTGCAGCATAAAACGACTGAGACAAACGTGTGTGACTAGCGTGTGTGATTTGTTTGTGAGAAAGTGTAAATGGGGTTAACGTGTGACGTGTACTGTGTGTGTGTATTTGTTTGTGTGAAAGAGTGTAAAGTGGGGTTCTTAGTTCCTACCTGAGTGACTGCATGTGTACTAAGCATCCCTTGTTGGCCAAATACTTTAGCTAGTTTTGTCATTCACATAGCAATCACACTGAACTGAATTTGGCATCAACAACATGACTTTGAATACCTTATTCTAGACCAATACATACATTCAAACAAATGGTATTGGCATTACAGTAACATGCCTCCCGAGACTACAGCTTGACTGATTGACTTAAACTACAATAAAATGTCATCAGTTTTCGATTAAAACTAGACGAAAATAGTCATGGATAATTCTGACTAAAATAAAACTAAAATGCTCAGACTTTTAGTCGACTGAAACTTGACAAAACTAAAAAGAACGTGACTAAAACTAATAAAAACTAAAAGACAACTTGACACAAAGACTAGACTAAAACTAAAATTAAACAGGCCGCCAAAAACAACACTACAGGGAGACAGACTGGCACTGCATACAAAATCAACCAGCCTGTTTCTATATGTGGTGATTCTACATGTACATACAAATGGCTCTTGTGTAGAAAGAGAGTTGCAGATAGACAGACACAGAGAGGGGTCCTGACTGCTCTTTCCTCTGAACAGTCATTCCACTGCTTCTGCAGACCTATAGCACCTCCCCCCCACCCCCACCCTCCCACCACCATGGGAGAAAGACATTGAGGGAAGAGCCTTGTCAAATCAAACGCCAATGTCTAAAAATAGCAGTACTCACAGCAATGTGGTGACGACTGGAGACACAACACTCTGACGTCAGTATAGCCTGTGTGTGTGGTTTTGTTTAACTACCCTTGTAGGGATCTTGGTCAATAGATAGCAAGATAGTTAACTAAGAAAAAATTGACCTTGTGGGGACATTTTATTGGAATCTACAACTTCAAGTGCTATTTCTTGTTTTTTTAATGGGTTAGAATTAGTGTTAGAGTGAGAACTATATTGTCAGGGGGAAAATAACGGTTAGGGGGAACACAATTTTGAATGAGAGTCGGTCCTGACTAGCATGTGACAAGCATGCGGGTGTGTGTGTGTGTGTGCATGCTTGTGCCCATGGGTGCCTGTGTGTGTGTGGATGTGTATGTGTTTGTGTGTTAGTGTAACTGCGGGGGTGTGTGAATGTGTATGTGTGTCCTGACCGGACCTTGTAGTGACAGGATTGTTTAGGGAGTAGACATATGGTACCCTCCTCTACCTCTCTGTCCTATTTCTCTCTCTCTATCCTACACCTCCATGTCCTCTGTTCCACTATCCCTCTCTCTTTATCCTCTCATTCTATCTCTCTCTCTGTCTCACTCTGGCTCTTATGCTCTCTTTGCCTCTCTCTCTCACACACATGCACGCGTGTGTGCATGTGTGTGAGGAGTAGAAAACCTCTGTTTTTTGTTTCTCTTTAATAAATGAATTTGCATATTTATGGACACTGTAACCCTCATTTGCATATCAGTTTCTCCAGAGTCTGTGTATTCTCCTGCCCACAGCAGATTCACACTCACACACACAGATGCAGACACACACACACACACAGTACCAAAAAGCCCCCTCCCAACACACACACACACGCACACAAGACACACACACACACAGACGCTCACACACACAGACCCCAGTGATTCAGGTCTCCATCCCCTCCTTCCTCTCTTCTTCATTTCCCAGTCCAGTGCTGACTCATCGCTGTCTCATCCTCTGTTTTGGTCAAAGCAAAAAGAGAAAAGTAGTTTTTGGTTCATGTTTGGTAAACAACCTCAAACACAGAGCTCTGGACTGGGAACACTGTGGTGACAGTGTCTCCTGCTGGCGAGACTTTGACATTGCACTCTCCAGTGATAAAAAAAATGACCTCCCAAAGACCCAGTAAATCACCATTATTTATAATCAGATTAAATATACATAATATTTTTACTACGTTACGTACTATGTGATAGCGATGATGACCTTAACTAATGCTATGTTAAACTGTTATCATTACAATAATAATTTTGGGAAGATTTTTATTTGGGGTCAGCGACAAAACAAAACACCCTTCTCCCATCTAGAGTACAATGACGCTTGGCTAATCTAATCCCGCAACTGATACATATTCTGGCCCTGGTCCTAACTTAATATACACGTGAATGATCTTGTTTGTTCTGCTCCCATTAGCTTGATAAAGAACCAACATGATGATGAGGATGATAATAATGATGTTAGGCAGACAGAAGAGGAAGGCTGACAGAAAAGTACGTCTTCACAGATCAATATAGGAGGATGATGGCTCTGAAAAGAGCTGTATTCTTATTATGTTACAATTATATTATTGTTGTTTAACAATTGAGTTAGAATTGTAAAAACTCAATCTAGTGAAGCTGAGGGATATTCTTTAGAGAAGAACACACACACACACACACATGCACCACCCACAGCACATACACACAAACACACACACCCACAGCACATACACACAAACACCCACAGCACATGCATCACACACATAGGACATGCACTTGAACACAGCACAGCACACACGTTATTCTCGGTTGGGGTGTAATGCATTGGATGATTGTATCCTTCTGTCCCATTGAGCACTAAGAAGGGCTTTGAGGAGTTGACAGGATGTCACAGCAAGCCAGACTTGGTGATTAGTTGAGTCTCTCTGAGTCTCTCTGAATCTAGCAGTACCACCCTCACTCCCTCCTCTCTTTTCTTCTCTTCTCTTCTCTCCTCTCTTTTCTCTGCTCTTCTATCCTCTCCCATGAAACTGTTTCTTTATGATCAATCAAACAGAATCAACACAAACAAAGACACTTTGATATTGTGTGTGCGCGTGTGTCTGTGTGTGTGTGCAGTCAGAACAATTTGGTCCTGCGTCTGATTGGCTGAGCAGCATGTCAATCCTGCTGAGCTGGCACTGGTTGTTCAACCCAGCACAATGTATGGATCACTCATCAATTTTAAATGTTCTCATTCCCCAGTTGAGATCACATACACACACACAAACATGCACACACACACAGAAAACTCTTCCAGCCTTAGTGTGTCATCCAGGGCCGTAATCATAATATATATTGAGGGGGACACATCCTAGCCTGGCTCAGCCCTCCTACGTACTTCCACTCAATTTGGATTTTGCTTCTGTACTAGGTCTGGGATTTCAGTGCATCAGTCGGTTTTCAGAAAAAAAAATTTGTAGGTCCAATCAGCGAACAGAGGGAGTGGCTGAGAACGATGACGTTGATGTCGTGCACTAGTTTGAGTTGTAGTTCAGTAATGGCGGCGGAGAAAGATGCGAGCGAAGCTATTCTGCAGTTGTGGCAACGCTGCCGAATATCCATCAGTTGAAGCCGGAGCAAGAACAATCCTTGCTGAGTTTTGTTGGTGGTCATGATGTTGTGGCCCTCCTCCCCACGGGGTTCGGGAAAGTTAGATTTTCCAGCTACGGCAGCTAGCTCTGTGGTGAAGGAGTTGGCTAAGGCGAACGCTAGCGATTGGTTATGGCAGATCAGAGCGGCTCTGGGCAGATCCAATAGTTTTAAACTTCAGTACCCGCCTTCAAGGAAGTTAACGCTTGTCAATGGAGCGATCCCAGACCCTCTGTTCAAATGAAATGTACGAGGGTCTGGTTAGGACCAGGCTAGACACATCCCCCACCAATATTCAAATCTGGTCAAAATTTCCCCCCCAATATATTGATATAAAAATGTAAATAAAATATAAATGTGCTACGCTACGACAGGAAACCACACACTTTGTCCAAAAAAAAATCATACCAAATCTAATCATATTCATAACTAAACGTAAAAATTGCAATTTTATAACTACTAGTATTATTAATACTGGTGTTCTGTACGATTTTTTTTTTTTTATTATTACGTTTTCAGGGGGGGCTACCCTCAGACTCCCCAGCAGATTTCGTCCCCCTCAAAGTTGACTCCATGGCTAAGGCCTTGGTGTCAACTGAGTAAGGTTCTATACTAAAAAGCACCACTAGAGGAAGTGTATGACAGCAATGAACACAAAACTATCTATCTGTCTATCTGTCTGTCTGTGCCTTGATTAGAGGGAAGTTGGTTAATGGACTGCAGCCTGTAAATGATTTCCTGGTTACATCAAAGTCACACAGAAGTTGTAATCTGCAGTGGTCCTCGCCACAAAGACCGCAGGATTTACTGGCTGTTTCACAGGCTGGTTTACGAGCTGTACTGCTACCCCCATCTCTCTGAGAGGAGAGAGGGCAATAAAATGTATGAAGGACGAGTGGAGAGGAGAGAAAGGGAAACGGAGAGAGAGAGAGGGAGAGAGGGAGAGAAAGAGACAGAGAGGGGGTGAAAGAGACAGATAGAGACAAACAGAAATAGGGAGAGTGGGATATGTTGACATTAAGTTGTTATGTTGTAGATTCAGTATATTGCATCTACTGTATATTGTCGTTGCTATGGTGACGTGCCCTACATCCCGGCCAGAGACAGGTCTCCTTCTCATCTCCATGGTTACAACAATTCGGTAATACTGGGGAATCGTAGGAGAACAGGTTAGTCTTGGTGATCTGGGGGAGGTATACAGGACAGTCAAGTAGACCCCAGAACTATTCACTACTGTTCTACAGATAATATACCAAAAAACACGCCAATAACATGTCAAGAACAAGCCAGGAACACACCAGGAACATGCCAATAACAGTTGGTCCCTCAGAAACTCCTTTACAGATCAATTATGCATCACAACTTTCATAAAGAAGAAAAACTTTTTTGTAAGGCATTTAATTCTTTGGTTGGGGTGAAGAACATTACCCTTTATAAAAGACACTTACAAAACATGCAGAAAAATGCTCCTTTCAAAAGAGCTATCTGCAATGCATATTTTCTTTCTATAAAATGCTTATTTGATTATTACATTTACATTTAGTCATTTTAGCAGACGCTCTTATCCAGAGCGACTTACAGTAAGTACAGGGTCATTCCCCCGAGGCAAGTAGGGTGAAGTGCCTTGCCCAAGGACACAACATCATTTGGCACTGCCGGGGATTCGAACCAGCCACCTGACTGATCATGTACTGTACATGTCAAAAGCACACTTTGTGATTCACTTACAGACTTGGCATATTCCAGCATTACAAGTGTAAAGTCAGACTAAAATAAATAAGCATATACAGATTAAATGAGGAAGTGCGGAAAATCAAATTTGATATAAAACAACCACAAAACATCAGGGAAGTGACAAGGAGACATATTTGGCGTGAAGACCTCTGAAGCTATCTTGTTAACTGAGCCCTTGAGTCTAAATCTCATTACAAGACAGACCTTTTCATCTGCTACATAACAGGAAGATGGCTCCATGTTGAGCGTGTGAGAAGGCCTTCGCTGATATGTATTCACAACACCATATCGTCACAGTCAACCTGTGAAAATCTGAACAGGTTGACAGTGACTGCTTTGTTGATGATCGTATATTTAAGACTTTAGATGCAAACAGCTGTGTTTGTGAGATGTTTGAGAGGGAGAGAGACAGAGATAGAGACACTGAGAGAGACAGGGAGAAGGACACTGAAAGAGAGACACAGAGAGAGACACTGAGAGAGATAGAGACAAAGAGGGACCAAGAGAGACCAAGAGAGAGGTGAGCTTGTATCAGTCTAGATGTCTTGGTGTTTCAGTGTCTCAGTTCTCCCAAACACACACCCTGTAACAGCATCGGACACACCTGAGTACTGAGTGTCGACTGTCAGCTGCTTCCTACTGTATTGCTCTAGCTTCCTGGTTAAGTGTATCTAAGACAGGAAGTCCTCAGCTGAGACAGGATGTCTCAAACTGGTGAGACAGGAACTTCTCAGCTAAGGCAGAAAGTCCTCAGATGGTGACAGAGGAAGTCCTCATCTGGTTAGACAAGAAGTCCTCAGCTGGTGAGACAGGATGTCTCCAAACTGGTGAGACAGGAAGTCCTCAGCTAAGGCAGAGTCCTCAGATGGTGACATAGGAAGTCCTTATCTGGTTAGACAGGAAGTTCCCAGCTGGTTAGACAGGAAGTCTGTTGACCATTACTATTATTTTGTTTATTGAGATGATGATTTTTGCTATCATCATTATTGCTGTTGTTTTTGTGATTGCAGTCCGGGGGGAGCGAGTGCAGGAGGTGGGGGGGGTCAGGAGAGGTGGTACATGCTGTACCCCAGGGGTGAGGAGTAGAGGCTGAGGGGGGCGAGAGGGGAGAGGGGGAGGAGTGGCCGGGGGTGATGATGAAGGTGGAAGGGGTAGGACTGTCCGTACAGCGACATGGCGGCCTGCAGCCCCCCTCCCAGAGGGTGCGCCAGGGAGAAGGCGGGGTGGAACGCAGGCTTGGCGGCCATCTTGTGCTTCTCCAGCTCAGCTTCCTGCAGCCGCTTGGCCTTGGCCCGGCGGTTCTGGAACCAGATCTTCACCTGGGTCTCCGTCAGCACTAGGGAGGAAGAGAACTCGGCCCGCTCAGCGATGGACAGGTACTGCTTCTGCCTGAACTTTCTCTCCAGGGCCAGGAGCTGAGAGGTGGAGAAGGGTGTGCGAGGCTTGCGGTTGGTCTTGTGTTTCCTCAGGGAACAAGAGGGGCTCATCTGACCTGGGGGGAGAGGGAGGGAGGGAGAGAGAGAAATGGAGAGAGATGGAGAGGGAGACGAAAAGAGATAGAAATAAGACAGAGAAAAAGAGAGAAAGGAAGATAGGGAGTAAGAGAAAAAGAAGGAAGGATAGAGGGAGACAAAATGATGGGGGAAAAATCTCAATATGTCATAAATTATGAAGTAGGCTATTCCACATAAGAGTAAAAATACCATGTAATATTTTGTCTATCATACATTTTAGTCAGAGGGAGTTTTAAAGCCAGCAACAGTAAGTAAATTGGGTCACTGGAGGCCTTCCATTCTAAAACGTATTATAAAAATATTCAGATTATCACTAAATGGGCCTACTACGCAACAGACTAAACACAACCATTTTCATGCTATAGTAATTATTTTGTTTATTAAATAGTGGTTACATAATTGTTTCATAATAAGTACAATTGTTGGCTATTTGAGAATAAGCAAATGAATACACCTAAACTGAATAAACCAGGTAGTATGATATTTCTGTATCTGTTTACAGTTAACAACAACAACAAAAAATACTTTAAGAAAGAAGGAAATGAAAAGACTAACCAAAAATGTTTGCAAAATTGCACCTTTATACAACAGCACATTTATGTACAAATGTTGGGTGCCTAAGACTTCTGCACAGTAGGCTACTGTATATTCTCAAACATAAAATCAAAAGTAGCTAATTTAAATATGAATATGAATAATCAATTACGCGTTATGAAGATAATTGATTAGGCTATTCATAGATGCATATTGACAAAAAACAAGGGACAAAAACTTCTGCTTAGTCGATTGAAGCCAGATGAACATAAGTTGTTCGTTTTCATCCACAAACGAGATGAGCACTTACGAGTCTGTGTAGGAAATGTTGGGTTCGCCAGCCAGCTCGTGCAGTCATCTGCCTCCGAGGATTCCGACTTCACCGGAGACGGTGGGGTGAAGCGCTTTCCGAGGCTCTCTGGTGGACTGTACGTATCTCTGAACAAATTGGACGACTCTCGGGCCTTGGAGAACGTAACCACCGATACGTGATCCGGTCTGAACTCGCAGTGAGTTTTCCTGCCCGACATTAATGCTTCCACGCTGAAAGGATGACGGCTTGTCACAGGGGTTTTGCTATTTTCGGTCGTCCGCTCCGCCGCCTCCGGATCCTGACTGTCCTCGTCAGATGAACTGAAGTCCCTCACACTTGCCCTGGAATACATCCCACCTAACTCTGCCCCGGACGGTGGCAGGTAATGCAGCTAAACTGACGGAGACTGGGACAACCGACGGTATCAAGTAAGAATGGGAGGAACCGTCAAAGAAGGCGGCGAGCAGTCCGATGTCATGAGAATCAGCTCCAGGCAGAACTTTCGGCCAATCGCAGCGCTGCCAAAACAAAAAGGTTTCGGGGCGGTTGGTGCCATTCAGCTGTCACGAGATCACAAGTCAAACCTACACGCAGTAAATATTCACATGGTGCGTTTAGCTGCGACGGATTCCCTCAGAGCCCAAACACCGGGAATTACTTATAAACAGCAGCCTCGAGAGAGTGATTTACGCCCAATTATGAGCAGGGTAAACACAGATTAACGATCTGTCTCCGGATATGACTGCTATGACCCGGGACTCCAATCGGGACACATTAAAGCGGACAGTCTCTCCCCTCAAATCCGATCATATATACAATGGTATTTTGTTGTTGTTGAGATAAGCACTCATCTTTCCAAGCTTGTTTATAAATTACTATTAAGTCACACTTTGATGTAACAAATAGCCCTTTAAAATGTATATCTTTATTGTTATGAACTTAACAGATTTAAAACTAGTTTCCACTGGATGCCATTTCTCATCTATTTAAATATAATTCAAATTTAATTTTTTAATCACAAGTACTTGTTAGACCAGTTTGTGTGTGCGTGTGTTGTTTGGCGTGTGTGTTGTTTGTATGTGTGTATGAGTATATGTGTATTTGAGCATGCATATGTGTGTGTTTAGGTGTGTGTGTTTAATTTGTGCATTCAAGTTTGTGTAGGTAGATGTGTGTGTGTCGCAATGGCCCCTTTCCCAGTGGGCGTGGCAGCAGTCGTTAAGCGGTGTGATTTCAGAGACAATCTGAGGTTTGTGACGGCGCCAGAGAACGGCCAGATCAAAGAGCCTGTCTCCTCAGGGGAGAAACTAGGCCTGCTGCTGTGGCTCCACTCAAAGTTCACCCCCCCCCCCCCCCACACACACACACATACATTCGGCCCTAGGGCATCCTGCCACTCACAACTACCCCTGTCACCGACCTTCATGGGAACTGTGTGTGTAAAGGTATGTGTGTGCGCATGAGTGTGTGTACGTGTGCATATGTGTGTGGTTTTTGTAGGAGTGTGTGCGTGTGCTTCTGTGGTGTGTGTGGTGTATGTAAATGTGTGTTTGTGTGTGCTTCTGTGCTGTGTGTATGTGTAAGTGGTGGGTAGGTGTGCCTGTGTGTACTTCTGTGGTGTGTGTGTGTGTATTTACATCGTTCCCCTGAGAAATAGAAAGGGAGAAGGAAGAGTCCTGGTGTCGGTAAGTCACCCACTTCATCTCACTTCCTCATGTCATTAAAGAAGAGAGATGATTAGCTGGCCTCAAAGGAGGAGGGGGAAGGGGGAGAGAGGAGAAGAGGGTAGAGGAGGGGAGAGAAGGAGAAGGAGAAGGAGAAGGGAGAGGAGAGGAGAAAAAAGAGGAGAGGAGGGGAGAGGAGAGGAGAAAAAAGAGGAGAGGAGGGGAGAAGAAATCTGCAAATCACAAGAGCCTTGTTATTTTTAGGGATTGCGTTAATGGCTTAATTGTTTTTAGATGTGTTTACATGTGTATTTAAGTATGTGTGATGGAGATGTATGGTAATGTGGCCAGTCTGGGGAAATCTTCAACAACAAACACAAACAAACTAATCAGGACTCATCATTGTCTCATTATCATCACACATACACACATACACAAATATACATCCATTCTCACATTCAAACGTGCATATAAACTTACACTCACAAATGCACAGACACATACAGACACACATACACTTACAATGGTTTCTGAAGATAGCTCTCCCAGGACTTGCTGTGAGCTGCCGCTTCCTAGTTAAATGAAAACTAGTAGACTCATCTCCATGGAGACTGTGGAACACTTAGACTCATCTCCATAGAGGCTGTGGAACACTTAGACTCATCTCCATAGAGGCTGTGGAACACTTAAACTCATCTCCATAGAGGCTGTGGAACACTTAGACTCATCTCCATAGTGGCTGTGGAACACTTAGACTCATCTCCCTAGAGGCTGTGGAACACTTAGACTCATCTCCATAGAGGCTGTGGAACACTTAGACTCATCTCCCTAGAGGCTGTGGAACACTTAGACTCATCTCCATAGAGGCTGTGGAACACTTAGACTCATCTCCATAGAGGCTGTGGAACACTTAGACTCATATTCATGGAGACTGTGGAACATTTAGACTCATCTCCCTAGAGACTGCGGAACACTTATGGTGCTTTTTGGTGTTCATCGGGCAAATCTGGTGTACCTGGTACCTGATTTTTTTTTTTGTATCGATGGTTGAGGTTCCAGGCGAATGGGCAATATAAAAAGGTGATGTGAAAACACTGCAGAAAGCTGATTCAGTTTCATTCAGTGTGGCTAGGACAACCAGCCGCATTCAGGGGGTACTGTTCGGCACCTGGTACCAAAAGCGAGTGGAACTCTCAAGCTTAGCCCGGTCCACGCAGTGGAAAAGCGCCATCAGACTCAGAACTACAAATGAGCCAAACAGGAAAGACCAACATCAAAGATATTTAAACTGTTTCAATGCCAGCGATCGTAAAACTGAGTGTTTGTTTGTGTGTATGTGTGTGGTGTGTGTGTGAAAGGAGTTTCATCTCTTTGACAAGTTGTCTCTGACACACACACACACCTCTCTGGACCAGACACAGTCCACCATTTAATAAGGGAGAGACGCCAGGCACAGTAGGACCAGACACACATGCGTACACACTCACACACACGTTCAAACATACACAACCGGCCCCCATGGAGACTGGGCCTTAGTCGAGCCCCTTCCTCTGTCAGGAGGTCAGGGGTCAGGGTCCCAGAGTGTGCCTTTGAACCTGGTTGGGGGGAGGTGATTGGCAGCACAGCAATTACCCCTCATTTCATGTTATTGCCCAAACTTCTGCCATGGAGAGAGGTTGACTGATTACTTGACTGGCTGGTTGGTTGACCGAATGGTTGACTGACTGGCTCGCTAACTGACTGGTTGACTGACAGACTGATTGGTTGCCTGGCTTGCTCACTGACTGACTGTTTGACAGGCTGACTGACTGCAGTTGGTGTCTATCTGTCTTTCTCTCCCCCACCACTTTTCCCCCCCCTCCCTTCATCCTGTCCTCCTGCCTCTTCTGGTGTTGAGGTACGTCCTGTAACGCGACACAGGAAGTACACTGATCAGCACCAGCTGACGGGGGTGGTGGTGGGGAGTTTGGGTGGGTGGTAAGGAAAAGGCCCGTGGGGAGGGAGAAAGAAAAAAAAGACAAAGAATTCATGCAGCAGAAATGTGGTGTTAACGATGATCAATGCGTCATTAATGACCTGATAATGACCAGAGTGACTCTTACCGGAAGAGAAGCCCTTGTCTCTGAGTCATACCTGCCAGAAGGGGGGTGGGGGGGGGGTGGTGTATACACTCTGTATACACCCTCTTCTCTCTCACTCCTCCTCTCTCCCTAAAAAAAACCCCACAGTTAAGGGGGTTGGGGAGGGCTGAGGCTGGGGGGTAAATGCCAGGATAATTTGCCTGTCATCAAAGCACACTGGTTCCAGCAGGTCTGACTGGCTCTGATGATAGCTACACTAGACTCTGGTTAGGGTTAGGTTAAACTGTACCATTAGACTCTGATTAGGGTAGGTTTAGGCTACACTGTACCATTAGACTCTGATTAGGGTAGGTTTAGGCTACACTGTACCATTAGACCAAAAGGGCAGCCTGGTCCAATGGAGAGGAGGGGGCCCAGAAAGTGGGGGGAGAAGGAGATAAAAGAATCAGGAAAAAGGGGAAAAGGATTGGAGAGAGCTCAAAGAGACAGAGGGAAGAGGAGGGAGAAATAGAGTGATAGAGAGGGAAATAGTCTTTCTTTTGCAAAGACAGGAAGACAAAGATTGAGAGTAAGGGATAGAGTGAAAGAAAGAGAGAGAGAGAGAGAGAGAGAGAGAGAGAGAGAGAGAGAGAGAGAGAGAGAGAAAGAAAGAAAGAAAGAAAGAAAAAAAGAAAGAAAAAAGAAAGAAAGAAAGAGAAAGTCTCCAAGTCTAGACTATATTTAGGGCTCCTCCCTGATTGCTTTGTTCTGCTTCATGTCTGCCAGGTAATTACCTCAACACACTGGGGCTGTGTGTGTGTTTGAATGTTTGGGTGTATGAGTGCGTGGGAAAGAGGAAAAGAGAGAGCTTAATAAGAGAGAGTTTGAGATAGTTTGAGAGGGACAGGGATAGATATAGAGACAGAAAGAGAGACAGGTAGAGAGAGACAGAGATGAAAAACAGTGACAGAAATGGAGAGAGACAGATAGTCAAAATGAGAGAGAGAGAAAGAGATGGAGAGGAAGAGGGATTGTGTGTAAAGACAGGAAGAGAGAGAGGGGGAGAAAGAGAGAGCGATAATGAGGTTGTAAGAGGAAGTAAACGGCTCTAAGTGACTCCTGGTAGGTTGTCACTGTGACGACCAGCGGATATTGCTCATAAATGTGATGACATCACAGCATTTTAATGAGGCACAGACCTCTTCTACACACACTCACATACCTGCATACATACACACTCAAACCACACACGCACATACTTGCATGCACAAACACTCACATACGCACACACACACACACACACACAGGCAGACACATCAGAAGGGAAAATAGTCTGGATGCAAACGACCAGTGAGGAACTGAACAATAAAACTGGTCCAGATATTGATCCAGATATGGATCGGCGTGTTAGACTCCTAAAGTGCGATTTTGTTCGTCAGCTTTTTAATCTGGAAGCAGACAAGACTGTTACTCTGGTATAGCTGGTTAGAGTTTGTATCTGTCTTCTCTCTCTCCCTGCTTCCCTCTCTATCTTCTGTCTGTCTGTCCCTGTCTGTCTTTCTCTCTTTCTCTGCTCCCTCGCTCTTCCTTTCGTACCATCTCTCTCTCTCTTTCTCTCTGTTTTTCTTTCCCTCTTTTTTCATTCTCACTGTCTCTCTCTATCTCTATCTCTCTCTTTTTCTTGTACCCTCTTTCTTTTTCTCCTTCTCTCCATCTCTCTCTTTATTTGTTACACACACACATTCTGAGGGAGTGTTATGAGGAATTACTTTAATTGGTCAATAAATCATTAGATGGTCGAACACACAAAACACGCTCAAAATACCATGGACAAGGACACACACACATGTTGACACACACATACCTGACACACTCTCACACACACAACATAATGTGGACATGCACACACACACACATTTCATCATTCACACACAGACCTGATACACACACATTTTGGCATTCTCACACACTCTCAGACACACATTCCTGACGTACACTCTCACACACATGCACCATGATTTACATCGCAGCACGGCGCCAGGTAAAGTGTCCTGTCTGAGCAGTCATCATCCAGCCACACAGCGGACACAGCCTGCAGCTCAGCTCCTACCCCCCTCTTCTCCCTACCCTCCTACCCTTCCAAGGAGGAGAGGAGAACAAAGGAGAGAAGAGATAGGTCAGTGAGAGAGGAGAGACAGAGATAGAGAAGAGCACAGAGAGGGGTAGAAGAGGAGGGGAGAGGGGAGGAGAAGCTGTCACAGTGCTGGGTATTGACACACGCTGTACCTTGTCATTACAGCATTCCTACCTGAGCGTCAAGGCTCCGCAGGGAGTTTGGGCCGTCCTGGCAGACAAACTCAACCCCCCCCTCGAGGGAGTGTTTGACATGGTGGTGAACTCTATAAGGAATAGCTGCCTCCCTCTCTTTTTGTTGCTCTCCATCCCTCTCTCTCTCTTCTTCTATGTGTCCCTCTCTTTCTCTCTCTCTCTCTATCTCATTATCTCTCTTGCTCACTCCCCATTCAGTGTTATTGCGTTGTCGTTGAGTGTTTAACAGATTAGCCTTGATGTTGCCACAGGGCTCCTCTCCTCCCTTCTCCTCCCCCTCCCTCCCTCCCTCCTCTTCCTATCCCCAAAACCCTCCTCTCCCTCCTCCTCCCCTCCCTCCCTCCTCTCCCTCCCCACCTACCCTCCTCAGGAAAGGAAAATGTTTCTCTTGGAAAAACTGAGACCAAAACACTTCCAAAATTCCAACCCACCACCCGGCACTGGTGTTGAAACTGAACCCCTTCATACGGTTGTTGACAATGAGGTTTGAGAGCAAACACTCCTACTTCAAAATAAGTGTGAAAGAGTACGGAACTAAGAACGTGTGTCAGACGCCAACCACCACCACCTCCTTCAGACATGTCTGTCTCACACTGTTTTCTCACCAGTTTTGGAGGTGACAGTGTTGCACACACGCAGCCCTGCCAGTCACCACACGAACAGCGCCCGGAAGTGTGTATTGACAGTGTTGTTGCCATTTCATGCTTACCTACAATATACACAATATATAGAGTTTGTACAGAACCCAGATTCTGGTATTGGCAGGAAGACTCAGTAGTAAGTTAAAATACACAATACAAACACATTGGTCTTGGCATATATGTTTCAGCTCGCTCCGGCTCTCTGCCAATAAGCCACTAGGATACTGTCTTGACATCCATGGCGGAGAGATGAGATACACATTTCTCCTTCAGGTAGAGAGAGAGACAGAACCACGGGTGGAGGCCGGGGTGGTGGATGGAACAAGAAAAGCAATGCACATTCTGCATTGTTACTGAAGCAATGAGAGCAAAGAGCATATTTACAGCATATTCAAATCCGGGAGTCATGTGGCTGAGCGGTTAGGGAATTGGGCTAGTAATCAGAAAGTTGCTGGTTTGATTCCCGGCTGTGCAAAATGACGTGTCCTTGGGCAAGGCACTTCACCCTACTTGCCTCGGGGGAATGTCCCTGTACTTACTGTAAGTTGCTGTGGATAAGAGCGTCTGCTAAATGACTAAATGTAAATCCCCCATCCCCATGTACTGTCAATGCCTTGGATGAAAGCATCTGATAAATGACTGCATTACCTTTAGAAGCACTCTTTAAAGAAAAGTGTTATTTTTCTGCCTTAAGTATGACCAATCTGTTGAATTTGGGCACATTGATTGAGTTTTAAACGACAAGCAGCATGTACTTTATGCTTTCATATGACTGCTCACCCTCTTTATACCTGTCAGAGAGGACTATGTGAAAATATGGCAGGAAACTAAGGGAGGAACAGGCCCTGAAGTTTGAGTGAGGGTTGTCTCCCCTTAAGCGTTGTTTTGTGAATCTTAACTTGACAATCTTAAATGTTCTTGTACTCTAATAAATAATAACAATAATGTTTTCAAATTACATTATATTACCAAAAATATTTTCTTGCTTTACAATGCCACCGGAATCATAACGGAAGCTGTCTCAGGACTTCAGCGTTATGAAGAATGAAGGAGAAGAGACCAGACTCAGGCTTGTAGCTCCTCAAGGTAAGGATGGAAAGGTTCCCCTTTAATCTAACATGGTGAGAGAGAGATGGATGCACACATTATAGAAAATGTATGTTCTACACTCAGCATTCTTTATCGCAAACCATTATTTTCAAATGTCAATTTCAAGTTTAGAACTGGTTACAAACTTTGCCCAACCAATTTAATCATGCACCCTTTCATTTATTTAAATCTTTAAGGATTATCCCAATAATTGTATTCTATGTTGTACAGGGCCTGGCCAGAGATTAAATAATGAAAGGTCCCAGTACACAATAAAGGTTCCAGGTCCTCTAAATAGCAAACAAATATTGTCATCCTGGATAACATGTCCACTATGTCCATTTGTATTAAATTAAAAGCATTGTTGATTGAATAATAGGAGCCTGAGTAAAGGTATAATATACCAGTTGGACATAACCTGGAGGTATTTGTTTCATTTAGTATTAAATCAGACAGAATAATAAGTAAATAAAGTTTAATTTGAGTCAAATTACAGTTAAAACTTTCATGCAGTCAAACTACAGCAAATGTAACAACCATTGACCAGGATGTTGGGTTCGTTACGAGTTTGGTGTGTAATCTGAGGCCTGTTCCATAAAGCGAGTTTACCGAATAAGCCAGATTTATGTCGTTAGTCGGACTCATTTCTAGTTCATTCGGTTCCATAAAGCTAGCTCAACGTCGTTCGAACTCGGTTACTTTGGCAATTTAGGCTGCGAAACTAGTCTGGTCCGGGGCAGGCTAAACTGTCAGGCTTAGCGTGACTTGGTGCTTAACCATACCTTCCTGTAACACTGTCCCAACGCCAAAACGATGATTTACCACGGATATTCTCATTTTCTTATTCTCATCAGTTCAACATGTTCAACATTGATAGAAAATCAATTTAAATAGCCTACATAGGCTACAACATTTAGCCTAATGCATTAAACGATGATGAACAATTATTTGATATACGCCACGTTAAACGTAGCCTATGGCTTGCCTAGTTTGTGATTTCAAATGTTTAGGCATCAGGCATAGGCCTATCTCAATCTAAATTATCTGAGTATAATTAGCATAGCTGTATAGTTGTTAACAGTAGTATACAATCGCAAAACAAACCTAAATCCATAGGCTACATCTATATCCTCCATTTTCCCGACACGACCATGTTAAAAAGTTAGGCTACTGGGTAATGTATTGATTAATAGTAGGCAATTTATTTAAAACAATGTCAAAAAAGTAAATTTACATGTGTTTACAGGGTGTCTGTTTTTTAATCAACGAAGTAACTAAAGGTCTAAAAAAGGACCTCGACCTGCGTAGCCTATCGTTCACGTCAATCATGGCGTGTCGTTTCATTTTGATGAAGCGGTGGATGAGGGAGCTGTCATAGTACAAGGCTTAAAGGGAACGTTCTTTCTGGAAGAAGTCACGTGGGCGTGTGCATTGCTTTTTGCCGTGGAAGATCGTATGATCCATGTTTTACCTCTCGGGCTGCTTAAGAAAAGGGTGCACGCGCAATTAGCTTGACTACTTAAATCTGACTTGAATTAGTAGGACTGCGTGAGCTGAAATTGGCCTTTATGGAACCGCTTTAGCCCCGCTTGACTTGTTAAGCTAATTCAAGTCTGGTTTGGGACTTTAAGTCAAACTTATTTGAGCGGCCTTTATGGAACAGGCCCCAGGTGTATGTCCCCATAAGGATAGGAAAGTAAGTGCACACAAACACACACTGTCTGTCTGTCTCTATCAAGATGGCAGCCATAGAGCCCTGCTGTGTGGTGACTGCCAACCCGTAGAGATGATTAAACAGAGCTCTCTCTCCGTGACAGGAAACCACTAATTTACCTCCTTCTGCCCTCGGCCTGTCAGCCTGATGGATAGACCTGATGGGCAGAGTTAATTGAAAGGAAAGAAAGGAAAGGAGAGATGAAATGGAGGAGAGGAAAACAGAGGAGAGGGAGTGTGAGGGTGTTTATGATCAGAGGAGGGGCCCCACTCTGTACAGACTGAACTAATCAAGCATAGCAATGTCATCATTGTTCTCTCTCATCTCTCTTCAGTTCTCGGATTGATAAATGTTCTTGACCCTTGGGTTGCTAAGCAAAGACTTAGTTAAGTGTTAAGGTCATACTAGTGGATGCAGTTTATGATAATGATCCAGATTGAACGATTCATCCTTCCGTCTGACAGCCTTCAATAACTAATTGATGTTGTTGGTTTTGCTGTTGTTCTTCACATAAGTGAAACATTTTGCTACCTGCTTACAGCTGGCAGCTGTGCTTCGTTTTGCTCCTAGATTCAGACCTAGCCCCAGTAAATTGTAGACCTAGCTAACTACTACACTTCTGCTGTGTGGGAATCGCAGGAGTTAACCAGTCGAAGGGTGTACAAATATACAGGGTGTTGATATTCACAGCCTGTGCCACTGACGCAAGCACACCCCACAATTTCCCCAGAAATGGTACCCTCTATAGTTGTTGTTGTGATTGTGATGTTTTGTTGTTGTTGTTGTGGTGACTGTTGTTGCTATGGTTGTTGTTATTGTGGTTGTTGTTGTGTGTGGTTGTTGTTGTTTGTGTTGTTGTGTCTTGTCAGTTATTTGGGCTGCATGTCAGCTCGTCTGTGGTAAGTGTATGTTGTGAAGGAGCAAAATAGGAGACAGTGTGTGTGTGCATATGTACGTGGGTGTGCGTGCATGTGCATATCTGTCTATGTTTGCATGCCTGGGTGTGTGTGTGTGTGTGTGTGTGAAGAGCAGCCATCCTGGCCCCAGTAGCAGCTCTGCTCCATGCTGGAGTGATTTAAACAGTAAATGAAGCAGTAATTAGGCTTTTAATAGCAGATCCTGTTTCAACAGGGAAAAAGAGAGAGGGGGGGGGGCGGCAGCCTTCAAAGCCTCCCACTGGACAGCTTTACACTCCAACACTTAGGGTTTTATGTTTAGGTGATGGTTTACGCACATACACTCAATGTCCTTAACGTGTAGCTGAACTCACCATGTATTAACCATAGGGGTTTAACTAAAAAAATAGGTTTTGGAGTTCAGTTACACTCTGAAGAACAAACTCAATACCAGCAGTAGAATCAGGCTGGTTATATCAACCAACCAGGAGCTGAGCCCTATACTAAGAAAGCTGGATTTAGGGTTAGGGGGTAACTTGAGGTTTAACTCTGGATTTTCAGTGTCACAACGGTGGTTCACTTCTTACCAGGATAGATCACCATGGTAACTCATGCTGCTCTGTAGGAGGTTATGTTTGAGATAACAGATCAATACGTATGAAAGCACTGCCTACTGACCAACCAAAAAATCCTGTGAATCTAATTGGATGGAAAACACTATTGTAGAGTCCGATCTACTACTGACTTAATGAGTGATATTAAGAAGGCCATTACCTTACGCATTCACAGAGTCGGCCATGTTTGCTCTCCTTGTGTGAAGTACGGCGCTCTAGCCTTGTCCATGTTTGTAATTGGTCATATTTTGCAAACACGTCCCTTTTTATGTGAACGCGCTTATTGCTCAATTGGGGAAACATGGGTTGAGTTAAAGAGTTGATAACCACCATTGTGACACTGCTTAGCATGATTGCCTTTGTTAGGCTTAGTAAAGCAAGATAACGAGAATTTATCCTGGGCGTGTTGAACTTGCTTTGTAGTACAGGGCGCTGGTCTCTTGACAACCTGTTCAAAATGATGACCATAAAGATTCAACACTATAGGAGGAACCACAACCTCTTAAGTAGGTCCCAGTATTCTAGGATTCCTTCTGTGTGTGTATGTGTACGTGTGTGAAGCTCACACAAAAAACTCAGCGCTGTCTCCATGGAGACAGGTACAGTCTGCGAAACCCCTCGCCCCCTTAGGGATGGAGACCTCCACCAGGGAGAGAGAGACCTCTGTCAGAAAGAGATAGACCTCTGTCAGAGAGAGAAACCTCTGTCAGGGAGAGAGAGACCTCTGTCAGAGAGAGAAACCTCTGTCAGGGAGAGAGAGACCTCCCTTAGAGTGAGAAACCTCTGTCAGGGAGAGAGAGACCTCCCTTAGAGTGAGAAACCTCCGTCAGAGAGAGAAACCTCTGTCAGAAAGAGATAGACCTCCCTTAGAGTGAGAAACCTCTGTCAGAGAGAGAGAGACCTCCCTTACAGTGAGAGACATCTGTCAGGGAGAGAGAGACCTCCCTTAGAGTGAAAGACATCTGTCAGGGAGAGAGAGACCTCCCTTAGAGTGAGAGACATCTGTCAGGGAGAGAGAGACCGCCGTCAGGGAGAGGTCGTCAGAGAGACGTTATTGTGTGTGTGCGTGTAAACATATCAGTATAAGTATAGGGCTGTGATTTATTCAAATAATAAATATTTCCTCCACCATTGCTTTGGCAATATTAACATGTATTCTTTCATGCCAATAAAGTCAATTGAATTGAAATGAGAGAGACCTCTGTCAGTGAGAGAGAGACCACCATCAGAAAGAGAGAGACCACAGCTGTGATTAAAAAGGCCTTGTTTCTGGCTGCAATCAGACCTTGCTGTAACTTTGTTTATATGAGAATTTCACTGTAAACTGCATGTTTGTTCAGTAGGAAAGTCATCACACTACAAAGCTTAAACAATAATGATGGTGTGATTGATGTAACACTTCTATGAGCTCTAATCAACTCTGTCTGACATGGAACAGATGAATGGTTACTGCTTGAATACTGGTTGCTGGTGGAAAAGCCCTCATCATCATCATCATTACTCTGTTTCACGTAAAGTCCATCTAAATTCTCCTTCCACAGCGAGAAAACAGTGTGTGTGTGTGTGTGTGTGTGTGTGTTGGGGAGCAGCATAGTGTATAAGATAACACTTTGTTATCTTTGGGTGTTACAGCAGCAGAGAGAGTCCACATAGAGACAATACAATTACGAATAAAAAATAAAAAACGTGTTAGGGAAGAGTTCCCTCTAGTGGCTGTAAGACTGATACACAGACACACACACACACTGGTATCCAGTGGCAGCCACACAGCAGTGACGCTTTCTAACAAAACCAAGGGGATGAGGAGGGGTGAGGAAGGATGTGGAAGGGTGAGGAGGTATGTGGAGTGAGTTTGAGGGGTGAGGAAGAATGTGGAAGGGTCTGGAGGGGGGGTGAAGGCAGGTGAGCAGAGATGAGTAGAACATGTATCTCCAGGTAGACTGCTCCATACTCATTCAACACCAGGGGGCAGTCTTGTGCCTCACGTGTGTGTATCTAACCAGGTGAACCATCATTCTATCATGAGGAAGACATGACAAGACAGACAAGCAGGGAGTCCCAGTTATCTCTATACCGTTACTGCATACACACACACACACACACACCCACACACACATAAACACATTGCAACCTGCAAACACACACAAAGGTATTACTGTAATCACTGAGCCATATCCACTCTACTGAGAGAATTGTCTGGCTTGTGGATTCTGGTTGGCTGGCTGGTTCACTGACTGATTGTTTGGCTAGTGGACAGACTGGCTGGCTTTCTTGATGGCTGATTGACAGACTAACTGGCTAACTTTCTGGCTGGTTGATTGACGGTTGACTGAATGACTGAATGGCAGAATGCTTGACAGCCTGTTTGACTGACTGACTGACTGGATGACTGACTCTGACTGACTGGCTGACTGACTGATTGACTGGCCAGCTAGCTGCTATGTGCCCACGTGCTATGTTCCTTGCCTATTGTCAACTGAAGGTAAATCTTTCCATACAACAGTAACTATGTGATCAACATCACAGCTGTTGCTAAAAGGACCTCAGAGTCAGAGGATAGGTAAACCGTTTCTATGGCAACAGGGAGCAGGTCTTGAATACGGTGGGCATGCAATGTGGTGTAAGACTGACTGACTGACTGACGTTAAAAGGCGAGAGAAGGTTTGAGGGAGAGAGACAGACCGATAAGTAGGACAATTAAAACGTCACCTTTGATTAAGAGCACGGATATATGACAGGCAGAGTACAAGAGAGGAGAGGAGAAGAGAGGAGAAGAGATGAAAGGAGAGCAGAGAAGAAGAGGAGAATAGACAGGAGAGGAGAAAAAAGAGGAGAAGAAAGGAGAGGAGAGGAGAGAAAAGAGGAGAACAACAGAACTCCCTCCGATTATCCTTCAGGCATTAGTCACACTGCTAAACCAGCCTTCCCTCTCAACCACACACATATAAACACACACACACACATGCAAGCACACACAGACACACACAGACATCACATACACACCACATACACACACACAAACACGCACATCCCTTCTAGCCTGATGTCAGCAAGAGAGAGAAAGTGGGATAAAGAGAGAGAACATCCTAACATGGGTAAGCAGGGTGAGAGAGAAAGGGTGAGAGAGGGAGAGATAGACATATACAGGAATGGTGAGAGAGATAAAGAGAGACTTTAATATGACCTAGCAGGGTGAGGGAGAGAGAGAGAGAGAGGGTGAGAGAAAGGGAGAGAGACAAAGTGACAGATAGAGACAAGGTGAGAGAGAGAGTGGCTGGGAGCCAGTCAGACAGGGTAAAAACACTTGACATCCAGCCAGTCAGACGGAGACGAGAACAAGCTACACAGCCGGCTGCATAAGTGGCGTGGGCAGCATGCCTGGGTGGAGCCTCCCCCGCCTTGCTTCAATGTTTATTTAGCCAGTCAGGATGCCTTCCGGCCCTGAGCATCTGACTTTTTTCTCAGGGCAGCTCTTTTTATTCACTTGGAATTGGTTGGCAAACAAATCAAGTTCACCCGCTCCCCTTGAGCCCTATAAGAACTCCTGTCAATAACAGGACACTACGCTAGTGTGTTTGTGTGTGTTTTCCTTTTTTTTTTTTTTTCTTTACACAATGAAAATGTGAACGCTGCTAATGTTTCCATGGAAACAGCAATGACATGGATTTTGTTTGTTTGTTTGTTTGTTGGCCCCTTCACTCGATACAGAATACGTTACCTTGGTCTGCTGAACGGAAAACTGCGCTCATGATTCCATGAAGAGAAATGAAAATAATTGGTTGAGCAGAGATAAGGACGATTGTGTAAAGAGAACAGAGTATCACGCACATACACACGCACACACTTACATTTAGTCATTTAGCAGACGCTCTTATCCAGAGCGACTTACAGTAAGTACAGGGACATTCTCCCTGAGGCAAGTAAGGTGAAGTGCCTTGCTCAAGGACACAACGTCAATTGCATGGCTGGGAATCGAACCGGCAACCTTCTGATTAATAGCCCGATTCCCTAACCACTCAGCCATCTGACTTACACGGCACGCATATAGCACAGACACACATAGTAACATGCATATTTGATTTGTTTATTTTCACGAGTTATCAAATCACTTTAGATTTAGGAGTCTAGAAGCAGGAGAGTCTGGAGGCAGGAGAGGCAGGAAAGTCTGGAGGCAGGGGAGGCAGGAGAGTCTGGAGGCAGGAGAAGCAGGAGAGTCTGGATGCAGGAGAATTTGGATGCAGGAGAGTCTGGAGGCAGGAGAGTGTGGAGGCAGTTCTTCATCCAAGGCCTCAAATCCTTCAGATGTCCTTTTCTCAGCGGGAGGGATTTTACAGTAAATGGTATTCATTTCTTTATCTGTTTCTCTCTCCTGCTCTCTCCATCATAATCTCTTCCTTAATCTCTCTTCCAGCTATTTTCTCCTCTCAGTCATTCTGTCTCTCCTTTCTTTCCGCTCTCTCCATCTCTTTTCTCACTCCTTCCATCTCTTCCTCCTCTTTCTCACTTTCATTAGCTCTGCTCCATCACAGGCAAGATGATGATGAGTGTGTGTGTGTGTATGTGTGTGTGTGAGTATGTTTGCGTGTGTGTGTTTGTGTGGATGTGTGTGAACAGTGTGTTTGTGCGTGTGTGTGAATGTGTATGTGTGTGTGTGTGTGCGTGTCTCGATTTAAATGAATTTCCGGGATGAACAATATATGAAAAGCCAGCCTTTCTCTGGCTTCTAATTGGAGAAGAGATCAAAGTCCTGTCCATCCAATCCTGTGGCAGTTTGAACAGATGTCTATCCAAACACATACAAGTCATCATCACATTTAATGAGTCTTATTAAACTCCCATCTTCAGAAATAGCAGAGGAAGGGAGAGGAGAGGCGGCAACAAAGGAAAAATGGGAGAGGAGTGGTGTAGAGGAGATTAGACAGGGAAGAGGGGAGAATTGGAGAAAAGAGGCGAGGGGAAGAGAGCAAAGGAGAGGAGATCAGTGTCAGTAACACATAACACCAGTGATGGGTCTTTTGGCAGCCATTTGTAATAACATGCTGCTGTGAATGAAAGCTATGAATTACAGTTTGTGGCAGCCCGGGAGCCAGGGGACGCCACAAGACTCCGGGACACGGACTCCAGGTCGAGTTTTGCCATGACCAGCTCCTCAGTCAGCCAACTAGGGACACAGCTGAACCTCGTTGGATGATTGGGAAGCACCACCAGATAAAGGCGGCTGTCCAAAGGGGAGAGGTAAACCCATATCAGCGAGCCTGGGCCTCTGGCTGACACCACTGTATTTTTTGTTTTCAGACCTAGAGCCGACTCCGGAGTGCCGAGGAAGCCCTCATACGAGGCCCGTTTTTGACAGCAGTTCTTGTGCGCTGTAAGGTTTTTGGTTAAATCCGTGACCCTGGTTGTGTGTTTACGTGTGCAGTGTGAGGTCAACCCCCACGGGCCGCTCCTTGGTTGCCACAAATTATTGATCTGCCTCACAAGTATATAAAGGAATATTTTGGGCTTTCTTTTCCTCTTTTTCTTTTTCTCTCTCTTTCTCCCTCCCTCTAATCCCCTAATGACAGGAGAATGATTGACGTAATGAAATGAAAGGATGTGCATTTCATTGAAGGTGCCCCATAACATACTTTATCTTCCTCCTCTCGCTCTCTCTCTCTCTCTCCCTCTCTTTCTCCCGGTCTCTCTCCCTGTCTTTATTTTCTTTCTCTCTTTCTCCTTCATCCTCTTGCTCTTTTCATTTTCCTTTCCCTCTCTTCTCCCTCTCTGTCCCTCCCCTTTTCTCTCTCTCGCTCTCTCTGTTCCCCCACAGCTCCTAAGCTCCTTCTGCCCCTCTCTTCCACCCGTGTCTCCTGACAGTGCCTTACGATTGTTTGTATGTGTTGTGTGAGTGTGTCTGTTTGTGTCAGTGTATTTCTATACTAATGCCACACAGGCATTTTTTGGATGACAGTTTTGAATGCAGAATTGTCCACAAGTCTCTCTTTCCTCCTATGTGTGGGAGAAAGGAGGGGGGGTGATGGGGGGGGGGGGGGTGAAGGAGAGATGAGAGGACATTATGGAGGATTAAGAAGATAAGGAGAGAGGGTAAGAGAGGGGGAGTGATGGTGTGGGAGGAAGGAAGGAAGGAGGGACTGTGAGGTTATTCTTCATCTCTGTCAACTTTCCCTCTCTCCCCTCTTTTCCCCCTCCCCCAATTCTCCCACACCCTCTCTCCCCTCCCCCTCCTCTCTCAATTTTGAAGAAATTAATTTTTTCTTCTGCTCATTATGTGGAGAATAAAGACCTGAGATGTCAAAAACATTCCCCTGCTATGCTGATTTAATGTGTGTGTGGGGGGGAGTAGGTATGAGTGTGTGTGCTTGTGTGTGTGTGCGTGTGTCTGCTGCTTCATCTCAGTAGGAGTCCAGTCTCTCTAGTTCAGACAAGCTTTTATTATTTCAATGAAGGACACTTTAGACCGTGTGGTGCAGTATCCAGCCAGTATTCTTGTTTTGTGTTTAGAATTTTAATATATTAAAACAATTTTCTTCAACCAGCCAGCAAGTTACTCTGAAGCCAGGAGTGGAGAAGAGAGTAGAAGAGAGTAAAGGAGGAGGACAGGAAAGGAGGAGAACTGGCTCCAGCTGGGGACAGTGTTGTTGGGAAGAGAGGAGGAGGAGAAAAGGAGGTGAGAAAGAGAAGGGAAGGAGAAGAGGGCAGAAGTGGCGCCGGGCCTCTGACTTCCAGACAGCTAATAAATAACTCTCTCAGGGGACGACATCACTTCCCTTAAGGAGCGTGGCAAATCATAATGCTGTATACCTTGTGCTAGGTGCGCTAGCTCTGTTAGCAGAGAACGGTTAGGCCTATTTAATTGGTTAAATTCACAATAGCCTATTTATTACACAAGTAAATCACACGTGTAGCCTATTATAATTCCCACGAAGCACTGGCAGACACAAGTGGCTTTCTTGCTACAGGTTTGAAGCTTCATCTCCAAATCCACCATGAAAATTAAACCCACAGTAGCCTATAACAAGAAAATAAAGACCGCATTAGCTTAATATAAACATACAATGACATGCGCAGCATGTAAATAACGTTCACGAAAGTAAAATACAGACACAAAACAACATACCTCGTTGGCTGCATGCTGTAGGCCTACACAAGGGAATAGAGGTTTCCTTAGATTGCTAACATCCGATAACAACCTTAAACGTTATCGGAGCTTGCTGTTAGCTTGTCGACTCTCACTCACGAGCGTTCCAAAAGGCATTCAAAATAAAGCCACTGTAGGCCTACTCTTACCAAATAAAGTCACTTAATAATACTGAATGCAATTATATAATTCTAAATTATGACACTGGTTGAAAACAAATTATACATTATAATAATGTAATTGCGACAATTACATGTAGCCTACAATATAGCGAGGTAGCTGACTTCACCACTGGCGAATTCGCCTTTCATCAACCCCAAGTTCGTGTGCTACAGATATGTTGCTATAGCAGTATACTGCTTTCTGCACAGCTTTCTGTTTGAAAGCTGGAAGTGTAAGAACGTTTCGGCATGCTGCTTCAGATTTCTTCACAATGTAGACACACGCGCGGCTTCAATTTTATACTAGGCTTTGTGTTTGACCTCCTTGTCTATTCTTTCTTTGTTTATGGCCGCACTGCAGCTGCAATTCTCTAAATCTCTGTTACTGATTAAACGCCGCCCTTGAATAAACGCTGCACCAAAAATGATCATTGTGTAATAAATACGGTATGTATATGTAAATGTTCTGTTGATGTTCTCCTGCTTTAATCTATGAAATATAGATGTGGTGTTTTGGCAACCTTATTGTGACATTCATACCAATAAAGCAAATTTGAATTTTACAGATTACAGTCCTACACAGTGTAATGTGTAGTGGATAGCCTTGAGCACTATGCTGTACTGATGCCCAATCCTAGAGGGAGGAAGAAGGGGGGAGGAAAAGGGACAGAGAGAAGATGAGAGAGAAGGAGAAAGGAAGAGAGAAATATCCACCCATTCTTTTTAATTTTCCAATTAATTTGAGCCAATGAGAACAGAGAGATGTAATTCATCTGTGCGTGTGTATGTAGTATGATTGTGTGCGAGTAGTGTGTGTTTGTGTGTGTGTATGTATGTGTGTGTCTATGCATGTGTATATAAGGTCCAGTTGTGAATGTTAATTCATTCCCCCTTCACATTCCTCCAACCTCTCTTCTCATCTCATCTCCTGTCAGCATTTAATATGCAAGAGATGGAGGGAAGGAGTGGTGGAGGGGAGAAGGGGAGGATGGATGAGAGATATAGAGGAGATGTACAGCTTAATGAAGGACCAATTACACGGTTATCAGAGAGGGAGAGTGGAAAGATTCAGAGATATCAGACTGTATGTATGTGTGTGTATGAATGTGTGTGTGTGTGAAGTTTGTGTGTGTGTGTGTGGAGTTTGTGTGTGTGTGTGTGTGTGTGGAGTTTGTGTGTATCTTTCCCTTGTATTTTTCTCACCTATCAACACTTGACACAAATGTGCCAGACACACACCTCCACACATCCCAGACAAACACACACTAGAACACACGTGCCAGACATAGCATCACACACATACATGCACCCCACATATACACCTTACATACACCTCCACACAAACAGGCCACTCATACCTTCACTCACATGCCAGACACACACACAGACACTACATACACACATACGCACACCCACACGCAGACACACACGCACACACACAAACACTACACACACCTACACACACCCACCAGACATACTTAAATGCCGTGCCAGACATTTGTATCTAAATTATTAAGATCTTGTGATGTGAATACTGCATGATTCTGATCTCAGAATCAACACACATTCTACTAAGCCAGAGGAAATGGGCCAGTGCACACAGGCACATATACATAGATATATAGGGAGGGATAGAGAAAAAGAGGGAAGAAAAGAAGGAGAGAGAGGAAAAGAGAGAGAGCCATTCAGACCATTTGTCCTCTCATGACCTTGTTAGTTTAATGTCTCCCCAGATGGTAGCAAGCCCCCAACCCCCTTCTCTCCTCCACCCTATATCCCTCGCTCCTAATTCTTCCCCTCCCTGTTCACCTCTCTTCTTCACCCTATATCCCTCTCTTCTAACTCTTCCCCTCCCCTCTCTCCTCCATCCTTCATACATCTCTCCCAATTCCATCCCTCCTCTCCCTATTTCCTTTGTCCCTCTCTCATAACTCCATTCCTCCTCTCCCTCCTTCCCTTCCTCCTCCAGGAAGTCACTGTCTTCCACTGACAGCAGGGCGTCCGGTGGAGAGGGGAGGGGGGGGGGTGTCTGGCCATCTGTGTGTGTTTGTGTGTGTGTATTTGTGCTCCATACCCCTCGCTGTTTGTGTGTGAGTGTTCCATATTTACCTGTGTGTGTGAGTGCTCCACATTTACATTTGTGTGTGAGTGTGTGTGCATGTGTGTGTATGTGTGTGTGTGTGTTTGACCTACACAAGGCTCTTTTCTTCTTGTATCCAAAAGGAAAAAAACTGCCTCCACATTCTGCTGCCTCTTCTTCAAACACTGCAACTTTGGAATCTTTAAATGAATGTGACTTTTATTAGTACAACTTTCCAAACTTAGAAGATGTGTGTGTGTGTGTGTGTGTGTGTGTGTGTGTATGTATGTGTATCCACTAGAGAGGAGAGGGGAGCTCTTAGAAGTAAAAGATGAGAGACACTAAAGGATTGAAGGATGGAGAGATGAAGAGAAAAAAATGTAGACCCTCTCTCTCTCCTTCCTAACCCCCCTCTCCTTCCTCCCTCCTCCCTTTCTCTCTCCTCCCTGCCGCCCTACAGACTTCGACCAGCAGTCTGACATTTAGAGACATAGAGAGACCTAGAGAGAAACTGCTAATTACACAAACAAACAGGCAGGCCAGGCAGACATGTAGACTGACAGACAAACAGGCAAACAGACAGACAGGCAAGTAGACAGACAGACAGGCAGACAGAATAACAGACAAACATGGTACTCTTTATTTACAGATCACAAGGGTGATTGTTTGATTTTATTTCATTTCAAACTTAGGAGAAGAAAGGAGTGGAGGAGTAGAGTAGAGCTGAGATGAGAAGATGAGAGGAGAGGAAGGGAGGAGAGAGGAAGAGAGATAAGTGGAGGAGTAGGGGAGAGGAGAAGAGTGAGGATGGAAAGGAGCGGAGATGGTACACATTGCTACACATCAACTAACACCATTACAATATCTGGAAAAAAGCGTTCACAACAACAAAGAAATCACCATAGGAGAACCGAGGTGAAGAGGGACTTGGGGGGAGTTGATGTCACACACACACATCTGAGAAAATTGAACAAACTGGAGTGTCAATCAGACCCTCTCAACATGAACTAGTGGGTCTTTGTACAGCAGAGGGAGAAATCCGATTTTCTATCAGGTTCTGATGGCAAAACTGACAGCAGATTAACAGAGACAAAGAATAGAGACAGAGCTGAGGAGGGATCACACCTATATTCAGTGATTTGTGTGTGCGTGTGTCTGTACATCTGCTGAGTGTGTGTGCAACTCTATGTGTGTATGCACCTTGGTTTGTGTCTGTACACCTATAGATGTGTGTGGTGTGCACACCTACTGTACATGTTTGTGTGTGTATGTATGTACTTGTAAACTTATATTTGTGTGTGTATGTGCGTGTGTAAACCTATGTATACACCAACTGAATGTGTGTGTGTACATCAACTGTATGTATGAATGTTTGTACAAGTTGTGTGTGTGTGTACACCTACGTATGTGTGTGCGTGTGTGTACACATGTGTGCATGTGTGTGTGTGTGTACACCTATGTGTGTGTACATGTACACCTACGTGTGTGTGTGTGTCTCCCCAGGCGGGCTCAGTGGGCAGGGTCAGTACCCGGGGGTTTGGGGTTGGCACCGGAGGGCATCCAGGGTGGCAGGGCATGGGAGGAAGAGGAGGAAGAGGAGTGCTTGTTCATGCTGTAATGGCTGATGACTGTGTAGAAGCGACCTCTGGAGTTAGCATCCTGGGCATTGTAGTAGGCTTCCAAAGAGGCTGGGATACACCGTTTGTGCTGCACACACACACACACACACAGGCACACAAAGGCATACACACACAGGCATACACACACACGTACAGAGAGAGAAGAGGGACAGTCTTTAGTTCATTTTTATATTGGATGTTGATGGAGATGGAAGATCTGTATTAGTGAAGGTACCAGACTAATCATGCAGGGTGAGGGGTAAGGACCAGGGGTCAAGGGTCACCTTGTAGATGAATCCGTCAGGGCAGCTGTGGTCGTAGGTGAAAGCCTTGTACACCACCAGGAAGACAATACAGGCTAGGAACGCCAGTGCCAGTACAATCAGGATTGTCACCTGGAGGACACACACACACACATATTCATGCTGCTGACCTCCAGAGTATCTTTCAGACACACACATCACAGGTATCATGGCATCGCTTGTCAGTATCACTTCCTCCTTTCCTTGCTCTGCTCACTCCGGGCTGCAATGAACACCTCTCATGAACACAGTTTTATCCAGCCCCGCCATTAAAAAGCTAGCTATTAGATGGCATGGAAGGGGGATGTTTATACTGAAGAGTGAGATGAACAAAACTCGGTTACATACAAAGACTCACCCCCCACACACACATTCCTGCAAATAATTTCTTAGTTTGAGGTATGTGTGTGTGTTTGTGTGTGTGCACATTTATGTGTGTGTGTGTATTTATGTTACAATGTGTGCCTGTGTGGGGGAGAGAGAGAGAGAGAGAGAGAGAGAGAGAGAGAGAGAGAGAGAGAGAGAGAGAGAGAGAGAGAGAGAGAGAGAGAGAGAGAGAGAGAGAGAGAGAGAGAGAGAGAGAGAGAGAGAGAGAGAGAGAGAGAGAGAGAGAGAGAGAGAGAGAGAGAGAGAGAGAGAGAGTGTGGTCACAAACAGCTTTGGGCAAGGTTCTATTGTGACACATGACAAACGAGCTGAGGTTGACACCAATACAATATGCATCTGTTAAAGTGGACACACAAACACACACACCCATAAAGTTGTTTCGTGCTCTGTCCTAGGAGACTGAAAGAGACAGAATGAGAGACAGAGAGAGAGAGAGAGAGAGAGAGAGAGAGACAGAGAGAGAGAGAGAGAGAGAGAGAGAGAGAGAGAGAGAGAGAGAGAGAGATAGAGAGAGAAAGAAAGAAAGAAAGAGAGAAGATGAGAGTGAGTGATAAAAGGAGAGTGAGAGTGAAAGGGGGGGAGAGTAAGAACAGTCTAAGGTGGAGGGAATAAAGAAGGGAAGAAGGGAAAGAATGTGGGAGGGAGGGAAGGAAGGACGGAGGGAAGTAAGGAGATAAGGAAGGAAAGAGGTGAGGAAGGATGCAGGGAAGGAAGGAGGTAAGGATGGTATGGAAGGAAGTAGATAAGGAAATTGGTAAGGAGGTAAGGAAGGAAGGAAAGAGGTAAGGTAAATATAATGAGAGAGAGAAAGAGGGAGAGATGGCTGAGAAAAAGAGGGATGGAAAGAAAAGAGAAGTGTGAAGTTATCTGACAGATTAAGCTTAGGTATTCCTTTCAAAACCTCCTCCTCATCCGCATTCTACTTCATCCTCTCCCTATCCACCTTCTCTCCTCCCCCTCTTTTCCTCTGTCTATCCTCCTCCTCTCCTTCCTCTCTCTCTCATCGTCCTTTCCTCTCCTCTCTATCTTCCTCTATCTAATCTCCTCCTCATCTCTGCGCTCTCTCTTTCTCATCCTCCTGTCTCATCCTCCTGTCCTCTTCCTTTCCTCCCTCTCCACCTCCTTTTCTACTCCATCTCTCATCTCCATGTAGGCCTCTGCAGTTGTCAGTTAGTGCCAGACCACACCCCTTCATTAAGCACTAACAGGATATGCTTCTCCTGCTTCCTGTCTCATCCCTGATTGGCTGTGGTTGAATGGCCGCAAAATTAGAATTATGCAAATGAGTGTGAAAGAGAGCTGAGAGACAAGTGTTAAACTGGTGTTGTCAGCTTACGACTTCAGAGAGAAGAAAAGAGTGAGTGTGTGTGTAGCTGTTTCAGCATACACTGCAACCCAGTCAGTGCAGAATGATTCAAAGTCTAGCAGTACGTACCCTTTCCTCTTTTCTCTCCCCTCCCCTCCTCTGCTCTCTTCTCTCCCCTCCCCTCCCATCCCCTGCTCTCTTCTCTCCCCTCCCCTCCCGTCCCCTGCTCTCTTCTCTCCTCCTCTCTCCTCTCCTCTCCTGCTCTCCAGTATTTCCCCCCCCCCACTCCTCTCTTTCTCTTTCCTTCTCTCCCCTCTTCAGTATAATGGAGATTGTCAGACTGATGGAGGCTGACTGAATAATGTTGAATGAGGCCTTAACAACAGACTTGGGGACAGATCTCTCCTTAGCTGTCCTTCACACGCACACACTCACATACACACACACAGCCATTAGAAGCACCAAAAGAAGAGCACATTAGCAAAGCTTAACGTTAATACGACATGTAATCAACCTCTGACCCCAGAGTAGAAGAGCTCCCACTGAGAATCTGCCATAGCAGACCTGACACACCCTCCTCTCCCCTCCACACCCCCTCTCCCCGCCACTCCCCCGCCAAACCCCTCCTCACCACCGCCTCACCCCTCCTCACCCTTCCTCCCACTCCTCACCCCTCCTTCACCCCTCCACACCCCTTCTCACCCCCTCCTCAACCCCTCATCACCCCTCCACACCCCCTACTTACCCCTTTATTACCTCCTCCTCAACCATCCTCACCCACTCCACTAACATGCCTCTACATCCTCTCCCATCAGCTGCTGTCACACACACACACACGCACGCACACACACTGTCCTAACACTGAAAACATGATATGTGTGATGAAAGTTCACAAGCTGACCATGCTAGATTTATCATTCCTTTAATCTCCATGATGCCTGACCAATCAGTCCTCGTTTTGACATCAACGTTTTCACCAATCCCCTATCTGTGCAGGCTCCAGAATGATCACAGTTTGTTTAAGAACTCGTAATAGTAATTAATGATCAATAAAAGTCAGGGTTATTAAAGAAGCAGCTGTAGACTCTAAACTCCCCCCCCCCCCCCCCCATACTGTAGTGGGGTTATCCTGAGCCACAGGCTTCGTCTGCCGTCCGCAGCTTAAAGACCACCCGTTGCCAGGTTTGTGCTGACAGGTTGCCAGGTTTGTAATCAGCTCGGGCGGTAGGTTAGCAGAGAGCATACTGGGCAGTTGACACAGTTCTGCACCCTCACACTGGCCCCAAGGACAGAAACAAATATCCACGGTTTACTGCAGAACCTTTCATTTTGTGGACTTTGACGATAACATGGACATCAGTCTCTAACGCCCTCTGATGGACCACACAGAACTCCTGGCTCCTACCTGACCATCCAACTGACCCCCCTGTTGGGGTTCTGCTGATCCTGTACATCCCAGCCCTGTAGCTGACCACTGTTCAAACTGACATACACCAATGCAGAGCACTGCAAATGCTCTGCTGATTCAGAACTCTGAATATTTGTGTTTCACCATTCATTTAATTGCAAATGTTCACTTGCAAGTCTATTCTTACTGCATAACAGTTTTCTGTATCACAGACCATCTCTGGAAGAGGGGATCCCTCTCTGAATTGCTCCTCCCAAGGTTTCTTCCATTTTTTCTCAATGAGTTTTCCTGCGAGTCTTCCTTTTTTAGGTTGGTGTAAGTGCAGTTCAATTGACGTATGTGAAGCCCTCTGTGACATTTGTTGTAAAAAGGGCAATACAAATACATTTGATATGATTTTACTTAGTAACCAGTCTGGTGTCCACTAACTTACTGCTACAGCTTATGAATCTGCTGAATGTGTGTGTACACCTAACGTGTGTGTGTACACCTAATAGATGTGTGTGTGTTCACCTACTGTTGATTACTGAGCTGAGCTGTTTACAAAATCTGGCAACTGCTCAGTCTTCCAGCTGCCATGTTCTTGTGTTCAGTTAATCTGTCGTCCTCTCTACTTCCTATCTGCTCAAACAGGGCTTGTCGTTCTTTACTGGAAACTAGGAAGAAGTGATCAAACACTGCTTTTTTCACTTGCTGGGGGGGAGGGAGGGGGCAGGGAGATGGGGGGCCATGGAAATGGAGTAGGCGGGGTTGTCTTATCCAGGCAGACTGACAGCAGTCATTGGACGTGTAATTATGCATCTGTTGTGTTTGAATGTCCTTCCTTTTGAGGCCTTTGTCACCACACACAACATCAATTTTAGTTTAACATTTTCACGGTAGGCTTGTTCTATAATCTCTTGAAAAAAAAAATATTACCATAAACATCAGGATTGTGTTATGGCTAGAATCAGGCCCCTCACTCCGACTGCAGTTGGTCATGGAGTCCCCTCCCTGGACCCCAGTTCACACAGCGAGTGGGCGTAACCAGGCTACCCCGGAACCTTCCAGCACCAGGGACAGCGATGACAGCAAGTGGAGTGGGCAGAGTTTTCTGCAACACGCTCTGCTAACAGACAGCCTGGTTGGTGCCCATCAGCTCTCAGTGATCCACAAACCAGAGCAGGCAGGGACAATGAGTGCTTCAGAGTGGGTTAAGGCAACATATTATTTGAGAGTTAAATCCTTCCTGCTCTTCGCCCCCCAAGTGCAAGATGGGTAGACCATCCTTCAGGAGCTTGGCTCTTGAAGACAAGACACAATGGAAAAACATCTACTTGGATTTAATTGTTTTTCTTTCTGTTTGTCCTTACATGCACAAGCCATGTAACCCATCTTTTCCTGTCTCTGACTCTAGATTGTGTACGTCAAAGCCCTCAGACTCTGTGGTTGTCACGGTGTGTACATACAATATGTATGTGGTGTGTGTGTACCTGTGTGAGTATGTTTGGGTGTGTAAATGTTGTGTCTGTGTGTGTGTGTGTGTGAGTGTGTGTGTGTGTGTGTGTGTGTGTGTGTGTGTGTGAGAGAGAGATCTGTAAATGAGGTCAGACTGCGCCCCAAACCAACATGGCGCTACAGAGGCTCTTTGCCATCTGCCCTTCCTCCCATGGTGCACCTGGGTGTTGTCACTGTTCCTTGCCTGTTGTGGTTGTTGTTTGTGTTGTTGGGAATTTGTTGTTTTGATAGGTTTTGTTTTGGTGTTGTTATTGTGGTGGTGGTGGTATTGACGTCAGTTTTAATCCCTCCAGTAGGTAGAGGAGGGATTATTATCTGACTGGGATTAATGATGCAGCTTCCTACAGTACAGGACCAGAACCACAACCTGAAATAGAACGCATTACAGCTCTCTAAAAACCAGAACCAGAACCAGAACACACTACAGCTCTCTAAAGATCAGAACCAGATCAAGATTAAGGGAGAGGAGAGGAGGAGAAGAGGATGGGATAAGAGTACAAGGTCGGTATTGAGAAGTGGAACACATTTAGATGCATTAGAGTAGACGTGTTCTCCAGGATCTCATTTATCACCATGCTAATGGTGCACAGTCTCCATGGAGACAGCACAGCGTGTGTGCATGTCAGTGTGATTGTGTGTGGGTGCGCATGTCTGTGTGTGCGTGTGTGTGCGTGTTTGCGAGTGTGCGTGTATGCGTGTTTGTGTTAATGTAAACACACTGTTAGATCTAATGAAGACATTCTCTGACTGAGACAGATGAACCCCACGGGGAACTCTTTACATGCACACACACACACACAGACACACACAGACACACACACACACACACACACACACAAAGAAACATAAACTAAAGCACACAAATACACGTTCACAAACACATAGACAGACATCAGACAAACACATACAGACAAACACACAAATATACATTCACAGGAAAGGAGATGGAAGGCGAGGAGAGGGGAGTACAGAGGATAGGAGAGGAGTGAGGGGAAGAGAGGTGAGCAGGGGAACAAAAGTGTTTCTCTGGGAAAAGGGCTCTGACATCATGGTGCCATGGAGACCCACCCACTGGAAAGAGAGAGAGAGAGAGAATGAGGGAGACAGAGAGGGCTGGAGAGAGAAAACAAGAGGCAAATTCACTAGTGAGATTGATTTCAGCAGTGAGAGAAGCCCTTCAAAATCAACACATCTCTGCACATCTCCCTTTTCACCCCCCACCCCCCATGTATGACATGGATGTCTGAGTGAATTACCCAATCAATATCTGGCGTTTACCCAGGTGGTCTTTCTGATTGACTGTCAGGAGCTCTTGGCTCATGGCCCATGGCTACGGGCCAGGTAGGTGGAAGAGTGTTTGTACACACACACATGCACACACTGACACACACATACACACAATCACATACACACATTTATATATAAACACTCACACACACAGTCACATCACACATACACTTTGATACACCACGCTCCCTCGAAAGGAAAGCTCAGAATGAAAGGATTGGAGAAAGGAGAGATGTAGAAATGTGTGTGTTTGTGTGTGAGAGAGTGTGTTTGTGTGTGTGTGTGTAAGGCATGGGCAGTCAAGCCTTTCAGCTTTGCTTCAGCAGACAGACAATCTGCCTTTCAATCACTCACAATCCTGCTCACATAGGCCTGTGTGTGTGTGTGTGTGTGTGTGTGTGTGTGTGTGTGTGTTAGCCTGGCTTCACAGCCTGTATCCGTGTAGAATATGTACATATCTCTCTGCTTGTCAGCTTCCTCAAATAACTTTCACGAGCTGGCTCCTCTCCTCGCCTCTATACCTCTATACTCAGCTCACCATCTCTATTTTCTTCTAACTTCTCCTCCTCTCCTCCTTTCTTTACCTCTACCCTCTCCTCTCCCATTCTCTCCTCTTCTTTCCTCCCTTCTGTCCTCGCTTCTCCTCCTCTCCTCTCACATGCTGATTTCACACTGAACCCTGATCCTAATGCCGATCACGTTGAACATGGCCAACAGGCAAACCTTCTGCTAGTGTTACTTTAGGAAGATCACACACACACATGCACACACACACACACTTGTGCACACACACATACACACATGCATACACACACCGTCATCCTCTATGTATATCTCTCTCTCTCTTGTCCTGTTCGTCTCCATGACAGTGTCTGACAACAGTCTGATCACAAACACAAACGCACACACACATATAAACACACACACACCCTCTCTCAGTTATTAGGACACTCAAGCGTGTTTATGCATGAGGCCCTGCTGCCATGGCAACCTGTGTTTGGTAGAGAAGGTGCCACAGGAGGATCTGAGACACTTGAATGAATTACACGAGTTCTGACATCTGTGTGTGTGTGTGTGTGTGCGTGTGTCTTGACCAGGCCAAACAACGCCAGGCCAGGCGAGACCAAATGTCTATTGAAGTCAGTTTATCAGGAGCAGTTTATCATCCACCAATGTGAAGCTGGATATGCCCTGTCACAGCCCATCAGATTAAAGACTGGATGTGTGATAAAATGTGTGTGTGTATATGTAAGAGTGTGTGTGTGTGTGCATATGAGAGAGCGAGTGTGCGTGCTTCAGTGCACACACGCGCGCGCCTGTGTACCTTCAGTCTCTCGGAGACCCCGTCCGTGAAGCTGATGGTGAACTCCTCCACCTTGGGAACCTTCAGCCTCTTCTTCTCTGTCTGGAACTCAGTCCTGGTCTTCACCACCACCTGGATAGAAGAAGAGGAGGAGGAGGGAAAGAGGGATAGGGAGAAGGATGGAGAGAGGGAGAGGGAGGAGGAGGATGGAGAGGGAGGGAGGCAGGGAGGGAGGGAGGGAAAGAGGGAGGGAAAGAGGGAGGGAAAGAAGGAGGGAAAGAGGGAGGGAAAGAGGGAGTGGGAGAGATGGATAAAGAGAGCAAGAGACAGAGAGGGATGAATAGAGAGAGAGGGGGGTGGGTGGAAGAAAGGGAGGGTAGAAAGAGGAGGGAAAGTGGGATGACGAGGAGGAGGGAGAGAGTGACAGAGGGAGGAAGGAAGAAACGCAAAGAGAGAGGGAGATAGAGATAAATATACAGTACCAGTCAAAAGTTTGGACACATTAATTAGTCTTTTCGGAAATTCATAGTGTGCATTGCAATAATCATCAAGTCAGAAGAACAAACAGACAACTACAATAGCAACAAAAACAACAACAGCACCAACAACGAACAACAACAGACCAATACAAAACGTCTTACCAATGTACTCAGAGTACATTGATCTTATATCCCTGTCCTGTATACCAGCCCAGGGAGTTCGGCCAAGTATTTGTCACTTGTCTATACTGTGTGTAGTCTCTATTCACCTCTGTGCTAACACAAAGACTGTGGCAGATGTATGACATAGTGTCTACTGTAGAAAACATTGCAGACTTCAATGGTTGTTCCATTAAACACCCACTGCCAAACTTTTACAATTTTGTCAACTGGCCCACAAGAGGGGGGAAGACATGTGCTTTGGAAACCCCATTTCTAGGGGAGAGAGAAAGAGAGAGGGAGAAGAGGAAGAGAGGGAGGGTGGAAGGAAGGATAGATAGATTAGTGTATTTCATGACACCCTCCCATCTCCTTACACCACTTCCTTCTCACGTCCCCATAACAAGAAGCCACTTGTCATGTGAAGCACAATCCCCGCCCCTCATCCAATCACCTTGACAGTTCATTTTCCTCCTGAATTACTCTGCTGTCTCCAGGTGGCTTTCTTGTGTGAGCTGAAGAATTTCTATTATCATGATGATTGGCTGGTTCATTTCTCATTCTGGAGGAGATACACTTCAGTCTGAGAGTATGGCTGTGTGTGTGTACGTGTATATGTGTGTGTGTATGTGTGGAAAATATGTGTTTGTGTGTGTGAGTGTATGTGTGTTGTATGTAGATGTGTGCAAGCTATACTTACCTATAGTCTAACAGTACTCCAAATACACTATGACTATATCTTAGCTACACCTTAACTATTTTTCAATTGCAGTACAACTACACTCTCTCTTCCTCTCTTTCTGTCCCTCCCTCCCTCTCTCTGTCTCTCTCTCTTTCCCTCCCTCCCTCCCTCTCTCTGTCTCTCTCTCCCCTGTCTCTCTCTTCCTTTCTTTAAGTTCCTCTCTCTCTCCCTCCCTCTGTCTCTAACTTTCTCTTTCTTTTCCTGTCTCTGTTCCTCCCTCTCCTTTTCCCCTCAATCCTTCTCTTGATCCTTCCCTCTCCCTCCCTCTCCCTCTCTCTCCCTCTCCCTCTCTCTCTCTCCTTCCCTCTCCCTCCCTCTCCCTCTCTCTCCCTCTCTCTCCCTCTCTCTCCCTCCCTCTCCCTCTCTCTCCCTCTCTCTCCCTCCCTCTCCCTCTCTCTCCCTCCCTCTCTTTCCCTCTCCCTCCCTCTCCCTCCCTCCCTCTCCTTCCCTCTCCCTCCCTCCCTCTCCCTCTCTCTCCCTCCCTCTCTCTCTCTCCCTCTCTCTCCCTCCCTCTCCCTCCCTCCCTCTCCCTCTCTCTCCCTCTCTCTCCCTCCCTCTCCCTCTCCCTTTCTCTCCCTCCCTCTCTCTTCCTGCCCCTTCCCCTATATATCCTTCTCTACCTATTATTCCTTGTTTGGGATAAACACTCTACTCCTCCTCAAAGGTTACAGGCACCAACACACATACCACACACACTCAAACACATTTAAACACAGACACACAGATCACACACACACATATACCACACATACAAACATCCTCTCTCTCTTTCTAACACAACCACACCGGGGGAAATCTATGAGCATGGCAACTCTAATCACTAGTAATTACTGCCTCCATAGAATGGCTTAAGTAGAGCACACAGTGTTATGATGCCCTGCTTCTCTGCCTAACCGTCTGGTACTCTGATCACCTGGTTCTCTGACAGTTTACCTCTGCCTGGTTGTCTGCCTACTGACTGCCTGGTTCCCTGCCTTCTCTGACTGCTGACACATGCAGAAACACACACACACACACACAGAAACAAAAACGCACACACACACACGTAAAACACACACATCAAATATATACACAAACAGACCCCCCCCCCCCACACACACACACACACACACACACCCACACACACAGATACACACAGGCACATTGCCACTAGTCCTAGACTAACAATGATTTCGAGTGGTGGATAATCCAGCCTGGGATTAGGCTTAATCCTGCCTGTGAGTGTTGTGAGAGAAAAGAGGAAGGGCTGCTTGGGGTAGTCTCAGTCCTCACTGTCACACACCAGAGAACACACACTCTGTATCCTCTGCCACATCAACACACTGTGGTTGAGATGTTGTTGTCGAACTGTAGTAACATAGGATACTATTTTTATGGGTAGCTGAGATGTGGTTATGTGTGCAAGCTATTAACTATTGTCTACTCCAAATACACTATATCTTAGCTCCACCTTAACTATTCTTTAATTGCAGTACAACTACCTATAGTCAAGGAACAGGAGACTGTTCATTGACAATGTAAAATGTAACAGAACAGATCAGTGTTCAGATACTGTGTTTTGTTCTCCTGTGTACATATACGCTAGTAGCCTACATGGGGGTATTATAGAAGAACGGTGTTGTTGACGTTTTAAAGAACAAGAGAATGTATTCTCTCCAGACTTTCTGAGATGGGCATCACTGGCACTGCACTCCAGTGGATCTCATCCTACCTGTCGGGAAGATCCTACCAGGTTTCCTGGGGAGGCAAACTGTCAGGACCTCGCCAGCTCTCCACTGGTGTCCCACAGGGCTCCGTCCTTGGACCCCTCCTCTTCTCTCTGTACACCACCTCACTTGGACCAATCATCACCTCCCATGGCTTCTCCTACCACTGCTACGCTGACGACACGCAGCTGTACCTGTCGTTCCCCCCGACCGATCCGGGGATCTCAGCTAGGATTGAGGCCTGCCTCACAGACATCTCCGCCTGGATGACCGAGCACCACCTCCAGCTGAACCTCGCCAAAACAGAACTTCTCATCATCCCGGCTAAACCCTCCATCTCCCACGATCTCTCAATCACCCTGGGATCTGCGACGGTGACCCCTTCATCCTCTGCCAGGAACTTTGGGGTTACCATGGACGACAAGCTGTCCCTCACGGCCCACATTGCTGCGGTCTCCCGGTCGTGTAGATTCACCCTCTACAACATCCGGAAGATCAGGAGATACCTGTCTGAGCACTCCACCCAGCTGCTAGTCCAAGCACTTGTCCTCTCCAAGTTGGACTATTGCAACTCGCTGGTCTCCCAGCATGTGCAACCCGCCCTCTTCAGAGGATTCAGAACGCAGCGGCCCACCTGGTCTACAATCTACCCAGACGCTCCCATGTTACCCCGCTCCTCATCTCTCTCCACTGGCTACCTATCATGGCCCGTATCAGATTCAAGACCCTGGTATTGACCTTCCGAGCAGTGAACGGGACTGCACCCGTCTACATCAAGTCTCTCCTGCAGCCTTACACCCCCACCCGTCACCTACGGTCTTCTTCAGACAACCGCCTGGTGGTCCCACCGCTCAAGACCGCCCGGTCCCAACACAAGCTCTTCTCCTGTCTGGCCCCCCAGTGGTGGAATCAACTCCCCACCTCCATCAGAGATACTGACTGTCTCTCCACCTTCAAGAAAAGGCTCAAGACGCACTTGTTCCGGGAGTACAACGGTACTTAGGAATGGTTCGCTTGACCCGATGTTAGTTTCCTCAAGGATCACAATGACTCTTGCTTAGAGACTTGTTGCTCTTGTGGTTAGTGGTAACTGATTTAAATTTTGGTTCTTGCTGTGATATATTGTTTTTATTACTGTTGCTTGCTTTTTTCCACAGGTACACTTGCACTTATAGCGGTTCATGTTGTTTAATTGTAACTTGTTTAACTACATGCTCTTATGGTTCTTCCCTTTGGCACTTACTTTGGTTGTTCACAATGTGTGCTTCATGTTTTGGCTACTCGCGATGTTTTTTGGCTATCTTGTTGTTATGATCAGTGACCTATGCACTTTGTAAAGCTCTCTCTTGGAAGTCGCTTTGAATAAAAGCGTCTGCTAAATGAATAAATGTAAATGTAAAATGTATTCCTTTTTTCGAATGAGAGCAATTAACAGTTGCGGACAAAAGCTAGGCAGAAAACCTCGTGATTCCGCAACTATTTAATGTTTTGTGGCACTTTCTAACAGAGCGTAGGTCTTTAAGTGTAAATCGCTATAACAACGTTAGGCTATACGTTTTCCTTTGCCACTTGTTTTTAACAACGCTCCATCAATACCACGGAAGGTCCAACAACACACACTCCAGATCACGGCAGCCACGCGACTGGTACAAAAAGACTCAAATGGCATCTTCACCATCCCCCCTCCCTAACCCCCCCTCTGCGCTCCAAATCTGCTCTAATCTGCGCTGTGAGACAAAGGCCGCGGGGGACCGGGAGAGGAAAGGGATGCTTTTGTTTGTTGTTTTTTATGTAACGATGCTCGGGGAAGGACACCGGTAAAGGTTGCCATGACTGCCGTCGGAAAGACAGAAAGAGAGAGAGAGACACCGAGCCACCGACCCGTCCACCGATTACCGTACCTTATCAGGTGCTTGGCAGTGTAGGTTACCGACGTCCAGCGGCGTGATCAGGGGAACGTTCTGGAAGCCGTCTTCTACGCTTACAGCTTTGGCGCCCTTATCTTGTAGGTTACTCCCCAATTTAACCATCTTCAGCGTCTGAAATTCAACTAAACCCTTTCCGAGAAAAATCCTGTGGAAATAAATCATGGGAGGCTGTTAAAACGAGTTATAACCCAATTGATCGGTTCCTATACGCATAGTTACTAAAACAAATAGGCCTATGTAACTAATAGGCCAATAACTACAAAGGTTGCTTCATAGCTACCTGCGTAGTTTTAAGAAAATAGGACACTTGATATTTTGTTGCCAGGTACACTGTAGGAATGAGAATGGAACGTAACCAAGCAAACAGCAGAAAAACAAACATTTATTAACATATCTGTGTTTAACTAAGAGCTTATAATGCGACCTTCCAGCAGCGTTTTTGATCCTCATCATGCAGGCAAAAAAAGGCTAAAATATCTATTATCGTATTGCACCGCGCCCGGGAACGGCTACCAGACACTGAGTCCTGTGCTTTTGGCTCCCAACAGAAAGCTACATCTCACCTGCTCCGTTCATCCTCTAACCTTGCACATGAACACCCTTTAAACAAACAAACGATTGCTTACGTTTTCAACTGTTCCCTGTTGAAGTTTTCTTGATTTTGTCTGTCGATGATAACACAACGACAAGATAAAAGAAGCGCAGAGTAGAGTGCGGATGGTCGGGTGGAGACGCGGTGTCGATCGCGGAGTCTATCGGCAGTGGTGCTGATGAGAGCGCAGAGGACGGACTGGCTGGCTGGCTGGCGTCTCCCTAGGTAACCCAGCCTCCTAGCCAACCACAGCTTTCCCTTGCTGGCTGCTGTTGACGATGGTTCCGCTAGGGGGCTTTTCTATCGAATACAACATTCAGTTCTTTATCCGAATATTTACCGCCCTCTACAGACAATGACTTGCAAACGCGAGCGCTGTCAGTTCCTCCATACGGATTACAGCGGTGCAAAGCGAGGAGCACACATTCTTTATAGATCTTTACATCATATTTTAACATTTAATTGATTCAACAGACGCCTTTTTCCAAAGTAGAAAGTCAAGTATCAGAGATGTTTACTTCTGACATAACTCAAGTCGTTAAAGTCAGGGAACGGTCGTATATACCAGGCACAGTATAACTCACATAGTTACCAGGCCCAGTGCAAAGGAAACCCATTTCAGCTTCTGGGCACAGTGCAACAATAACAGTATCGTCAACTAGACCACAAGGGGGCGTAAATACACAGCTTCCAGAATGACAGAAGTCCAACACAAAACACTGTAGTTCAAGTTCAGGTTTATTGTCAATTACACATAATAGTTATTTGCGATGAAACCATGTGAGTTTTAGCCTTCTTCAACAGTGAAGACCTATAAAAAGCAGACATGAGAATGCAAGATATATGTACTCTGCACAAAAAACAACATACATTTACATTTAGCAGACGCTCTTATCCAGAGCGACTTACAGTAAGTACAGGGACATTCCCCCCGAGGCAAGTAGGGTGAAGTGCCTTGCCCAAGGACACAATGTCATTTGACGCGGCCAATAATCGAACCAACAACCATCTGATTAATAGCCCGATTCCCTAACCGCTCAGCCATCTGACCTCCCAATGTAACCCATGGTATGTCAACAATGTACAGTATGTATCTAGTATAAACTAGTATGTGAACAGCAAAGTAAACATTAACTCTTTAGGGCTCAGGTCTGAATGAAGCTTTGCTCTGATTCAGTACTGAGTCTCTGGTCTGAATGAGGTTTTGCTCTGCTTCGGTACTGAGTCTTAGGTCTGAATGAAGTCTTACTCTGCTTCAGTGTACTAAGTCTCACACATTTGACTGACTCATATTTCTTATACACATCTCTGTGTGTGTGAGAATGTGTGTTTTGTTTAAGAACCTTTGTGGAGTATTAAACTGAGATCAGATTTATCTTCTAGAGAAATTGGTTCCAAACATTTTAATAGCAATTTCTAGGGAGTATAAGGAGGTTCAGATGGCTGAGCGGTTAGGGAATCGGGCTATTAATAAGAAGGTTACCGGTTTGATTCCCGGCCTAGGGTGTTTAACAGAAGTTAGGTACGTGATGGGGTGTATGCCCATGGGCAGCTTACCTGTTCCAAAGCCCCTGTGCGACTGAACTAATAATGAAAACAACGAAAAGCATGATACCGAGTATCAGCACTAACTGAACAAACAAACAGGAGGATGATTACGTATAACAATTAACAGGTGTCTCAAAAGTTGTGGCGATTACGGAAATGGCACAAACACATACAGAGCCGACTACAAACACACACCAGATTAGACACACAGCGGACAGGTCAGGGTTTAAATGTGGACGGACAGACAGACAGGTGTTTGGATGAGTGTGGTGTGACGGGGGAGTGGTGACGAAAGCCAATCATGGACGAAGATGGATGGGAGTAGGTGCACCGGTGACAGGGAATGGAGACGGTAACCAATCACAGATGGGCACCTGGATGCAGCAACAAGAGTGAGGGGAAACAGAAGGGAAGACAAGTACACAACAATACAGAACACACATACAAGCAGGGCAAGGGACGTAACACTTGCCTTGGGGGGGAATGTCCCTGTACTTACTGTAAGTCGCTCTGGATAAGAGCGTCTGCTAAATGACTAAATGTAAATGTTTAGTGTTAGAATTACATCAAGGATTGGGGTTAGGAGATAGGAATGGTTTTATCGTTAGGAGCTAGGGTTAGGATTTAGGTTAGATTTTTGGATTATAGTTTGGGTTAAGATAAGGGTTAGGGAAAATCTGAATTTGAATTGGACTGGTAGGATAGCTGTGCACAATATGCACATGTGTGTGTTAGCCCGTGGATGGCAGCCAGCTCTCAAGGCTTCAGAGCAGACTGGATCTGCTTAGCAGGCCTTTGTGGTGTGTATGTTTGTGCACGCCTTTGTGGTGTGTATGTTTGTGCATGCCTTTGTGTGGTGTTTGTGCATGTCGTTGTGTGGTGTGTCAGACAAAGAGGCATGATGTCACCACCATGCCCCAGCCTCGCCATGTCAACACTTCCTGTTAAGACAGCTACTGTAAAGACTGTCACCCTATACCATCAAGGCTCTGGGGGTATGGGAGTCTGGATTGTTGAGGATGGGGGGGATTGCATACTGCATGCAACAGTTTGTACTCTCTAAGGCCAACAGCAGTAACAATTTAAATTATAAATATAGCTGCAAGCAGCAATGGCGGATTCCTCCTTGAAAATGGCAAAATGTTGTAAAATTGACATAATACACTGGGATTAACTAGAATACTTGAAATTGTCATTTCTGTCAAAAAAAGAAGAAGTTTATACCTCTGACTGGATTAGAACCCACCACCCCAGCACTGCGTCTCATCCTACTAAGCCATTCACAGACTTGACATTTAATTGTTCCATTTTTGTATCAGAAAATAAGACATTTCTCCAATGGCACGCATTGTCAGATTTGTTTAAAGTTCAAACAGCTGTAATTTAGTTCTATTTATATATTGGACATAAAAACGGGACAACGGGATGACTGGATTGCTGCTGTAAAAAATAGCTTACTCGTAGTGCTTTGAAAAAGGTTGTTTGGGGTGCCATAACTTGTCATGGAAGGGAATTTCAAATCATGCCTAGCATCAGTTGTGATGTGTCCTGGCTTAGGTAACTTAAATGAATTTGTGCAACAATAAAGGGATCCACCTGAACAATCAATATACTTCATTAAAGCTAACTCGGTTGTGAATCTGACACTACCATGCATAGACTCCAAGTAGAACAGATGATCGGAGTGTTGTTATGGGCTCAAATAAACAGTCATTGCTATGTTTTACAACCGGAGGATTGACCGGAAGACTAGAAACCTTTCTGTCCAAATTGCCTTTGACTGGTTTTGAACCTACAACCCCATGTATACCAGCACAACATCTCATACAATTGAGCCATTCCCAGATCTAGACTTTGACATGTTTAGTAACTGTATAATAAAATAAGTCAAGCATTGTCAGATTTGGTCCAAGCTCAAACAGCTGTAATTCAGTCATATTTTGACATATCAAGGTGAAACTTTGCATGGTACTTCAGGGACGTGTCACCGTAAAGCCTATTAGGTTTGAATCATCCTTCAAAAACACATTTGATTTAGTGACACAAACATATTGAGGCAATGTGGACATTTACATAAATACACCCCTTTCAGCCATTTTGCATTTGATTCAATTGCCTTAAGTAACGTTTATAAATACGTCAATGATACATATCTGTACAAAGTCTCAAGTCAAATAGACCTTTGGTTCAAGAGACAAGGAATTTTTAAGGTTTTCCAAAATTATCACTGTACAGGAAAATCCATCATGGCCGACCTTATGGGTCCTTGAGGCTTTTTTGTTCCTCATGAAAAATGAGGTATGCACACCAAGTTTCAGAAGAATTGGAGCAATGGGGTGGAAATGCCATCACTTAGAAAATATGACTTTTGGGCTTGGTCTGTGGCGCCCCCTATGGTTCGATGTGGCCCATATTTGGTGTGGGGGTACCCACTTGGATGTCATATCAATGTGCCAAATTAGACAATTTATGACTTGGGACTTTTTGAGATATTGGGGCGCAAGGAGAAGAAAAATAATAATAAGAATACTAACAAAAATAATATGTTCCCTCCTACCGGAGGAACCCTAACAAGAATACTAACAAAAACAATAGGTTCCCTCCTACCGGAGAAACCCTAATAATAATACCAACAATTACAATAGGGTTCATCATGACGGAGGAATCCTAACAAGAATGAGATTCAGGATCCAGCAGTTGTGAGTGAACTACAGACTGATGGCTTTTCTTGCTAAATCTCTAACTACATTATCAATGCCTACATATGCATGGAAATCTATGATCCACAATAAATTAGTTCATACACTATCAATGTTTTATAAAAAGACATTCAGAATAATAATAACAACACACATCATCACAGTTAAGTTTTTATTTCATTCAACATTTCACATTACAAATATTTAAAAATTATGCATACTGTTATAAATAGTTGGCTGCAAACAATTAAATAACATTAGATTTTTCTTTTTCATTTCACTAGTACTTCAACAGACCAACTCCTAAAAATGTGGACATTTCATATTACATAACTTAATAAGAAAAGAAAATACAAAAATAGGAACTTATAAAGTGAAATGATAATAAAAATGAAGGTGGTATCTAGGTAGAAAATGCTAAGAATAAATACAACAACCTTCCCATACACAGTTAAAAACTATTGAAATTTCGCCATTAAGTGACATCATTAACAGACAAATATTTAAATATTTATTTTCCTTCAGAAAATGAGAACCATATATTGTGGAGCACAATATAGCAATTAGTAAAAACTAGTCACTTTAACATATTAAAAGCTTCACCTTAAAAATATAACATAAATCTGATCAAAATTATAAAAAGTAATTATACATTCCAATTAAAAATATACCAATGAACAGCTAAATACATTATTGACCTAATAATTACAATGCAATCAATCACAGTAGCTTGAAATAAACAAAATAAGCAAATGAGCACAAAACCTTTAAATGTTTTAAAAATAACTTCAATTATTTATATTAGTACAAATAGTTTGATTTCTTTTTTTCTTTTTTACAAACACCAGCATGAAAAGGATTACGATAACAGTAGAAAATGACTGTGAAAAACATATCAACATCTTCTTTAAATGTCTGCAATTAAAAATGGCATTAAAGAATTACATTGCAAAGAGTCTTTATCTGGAAAAAGGTTCAAAAGAAGTATTGCACATAACAACTCCGAGTTAACTTGCAACATTTACCACATTCAAGTTTTAAAGTTCCCCTTCTCTCAACATGGCAGAGCCTTTCCCGAGCACTGGGGTGAGTGATCGAGTCTGTTCAACAGTGTCCTATAGGATGCTAGTCCTACCCAGTTCATGTCTTAGTTTATTTTTTATCTTTATTGTCTTTGTTTTCTGTGCATCATCCTGCTGAGTGTTAAGTATGGGGGGTGGGTTGAGGCGAGTGGGTTGTTAGAGGATGGGTGGGTAGTACAGGGGAGGGGTGGGGGGGTTGCCCTTAACAAATTATAGTTGAGAAACATTTGGTGCACAACCACAACAATCAATTTTCAATAGCTAATTCACGTATCATTGGTCTTTTTCATGCATGCTAAGGATTACAATAGGAGCTAGTTGGCAAGTTCAAGAATATATATTTTCAAATGTTAAAATACCTAAACACCAAACATCCATTCTTGTGATACGAGGCCCAACCTATACATAGACCTGTGTTGAATTTGCATTCTCCTTATAATAGTATGTTCCGGTGACGGAGTGGGTACTTAGAGATACCGATAAGCCACCATCCTGCCACCAGGACGGCCATGTTTCCAGACCACAACACTAATATGAGAGGACAGCTGGTCCTGGCCACGCTGTACCACTTCTAGAATCTTCTAGAGGGCGACCGAGGCCGGGTGAGACCGGTTGTGGCCTGGTGAGACCCACTTTCCAGTCTCTCCCCTCTCTGCAGGGTAGACATCGCAACAACACAAGTGCGCACTTTTAATTGTAAAGATCCCTCAGCACTGAAATGTATAAAAAGCATAATTGAAAATAATATATATCGAAATCACTAAACATTTCTCTTTTAAATGAAAATGTCCATATATGCAGATCTCTCAGTAACAAAAGTACAAAAGCTACCTTTCACAATGTGAAAAATTGAGGTATTGCAAAAAGGAGTTTTCCCATTTTGTGAAAAATGTGCCTAAAATGACTGTCTGAAAGAAAAGAGATTTAGAAAAGTAGTGCATAATAAATGTTTTTATGTGCATGACAAAATAATTTAGCTAGAAAACACTGCACCAAAATCAGCAGGCCATGTATAAAATAATCTTATATTCTTTTTCTTCCTCTTTAACATCAAATTCATCAAAAAAGTGTTTTTGTCTGCTAAAATGTTCACCCGTCACGCTAACTATTTCCTGGAAGAGGTGAAACAGGCCCAGACTATCTACAGAGTGTAGATGGACTTCTGTCCTACAGACACTCCAGTGAGAGTAGATAGACTATAAACTGTCTCTAGAGAGTATAGAGAGACTACATATCTCTAGTGAGTGTAGATAAGACTACAGACTGTCTCTAAAGAGTGTAGAAAAACTATAGACCCCAGAAATTGCAGATAGACTACAGACTGTCTAGTGAGGGTAGAGACTATAGACCCCACTCTAGAGTGCAGATAAGACTGCAGGTCTTGCAGACTGTCTCAAGTGAGTGACTGTACTGTCTAGAGTGTCTATATCTCAGCCCTGAGCCCAGGTTCTTCACGATGGGCCAGTAGGCAGGAGGACCTGGGTTTGAGGGCTAGCAAGGCACGCAGTAGAACGACCAGACCAGCAGGAACCCAGTCAGATGTCTTCTACTGGGCTGAGAACTACTGGCCGGCTTGACACTTCTGCCAGGCAGAAGGACCCATCCACTGACTGCCTGCTTCTCTGCCTGTGTCTGCCTGTGTGTCTGTCTGTCTGTCTGTGTGTAAGTCTGTCTGTCTGCTAAACAGGATCCAGGGCCAGTCTTTGGTGTACAGGAGCCCACCTGGCCATAGTGAAGGACATGGGTGGAGCCAATTGAGAGAAATAAACGATAGAAAAAAAAATACAATAGAATCCACAGATAGGAAGTGATGTACGGTATGACTGGTTGCTGCAGCACAGCGGCCATCATAGGTCTCCAGGATCCTGCTCTATTCTGCCACCTGGTGGAGACACTCTGAACTGCACAGGGCCACATGCGTCAGGGCCCTTGGTGATGAAGTAATATTACACCCGTCCTACCACTACTGATAATGATGACAACAATAATATTGAGAATCTTCATTTATGCTTAGAAACACTGGCTGAGTTGGCTGGGTGGGGACAGAAGGGGAAACAGGTCCCCTCCTCTAAGGGATAAGTGTTGATGACTAAACCAGACGTCAGCATCCTCCTCTCCTCTCCTGCAGGATTGGAACAAGGGCCAGAGAAGACACTGATAATCTTTAGGAGGTGTCAAAATAGGAAAGTGGGCTCAATTGCAAGACTGCATAAAAAATAAAAGAATCAGGGATTTTTCCTCTATTTGTGAGAACTAGCTGGCCCTGTACCTTAATATACCTGGGTCTAGAACCCAAAACCCTCTACAGGGTCTAGAACCCAAGAGCCTCTAACAGGATCTAGAACCCAGAATCCTCTAACAGGGTCTAGAACCCAGAACCCTCTAATAAGGTCTAAAACATGTTGGTTGGTTGCAAGTTTAATGTCTCTATACTGGCCGGTTCTCTGGGTCTTAAAGTCCTCCAGTTTCATACATTCCCCTGGTCAGACACTGCTTTACTTTGATTCTACTTTACTGTACTGTCCTCTACTCTACTTTTCCGCAACTTTACTGTTTACTCAACTCCACCACCATCCTGGTTGGATTACAAAAATAAGGAAGTGACAAAGCAATGTCTGAAACGGTGCCTGTGCTGGCCCCGCCCCCCTACAGTTATGATCCAATGGGAGAAAGAGCCCAGCTGTCCGTCTCTGTCTGACCAATCAGCACGCTAGCAGCTAAGCTTGAGGTATTAGTTTTTGCATGTCAAAATGGAGATTAAACCCAAACTCTTGTTTGTTTTTTAAACGATCGTCAAGTAACATTAAATATTAGCATGGTCTCTTATATAGGTTTATATTTATATCTAGAATAAAAAACAAACAAAAAGGCTTCAAGGATTGAAGCGATTGCGGGAGAACCCGCTCTTTCCATGTCGTTCTTCTAACGGGTTGAGACTGAGCTGTGGTTCTGGCCCGTCCCGAGTCCACACACACACACACACACACACACACACACACACACACACACACACACACACACACACACACACACACACACACACACACACACACACACACACACACACACACACACACACACACACACACACACACACACACACACACACACACACACACACACACACACACACACACACACACACACACACACACACACACACACACACACACACACACACACACACACACACACACACACACACACACACACACACACACACACACACACACACACACACACACACACTCTCTCTACAGGAAGGGAGAGCTCTAATCACAGCTACAACCTTCCCTGCCCTGGTCAACGCCGCGGGGTCACTGCAGCTACATCCCAACGAAAGCCTCCCCCCAACTCGCCACCCTCTGCATCAGGGAGGCATTGGAAAAAGGCCAATCTTGTGCACTAATAAAATATATAAAATCAAACTGCATAAAATAAAAGGTAAAATTATATCTTTAAAATATATATATGTATATATTACCTCCAAAATTAAAATCTTTCCAAATTAGGTCTAAAAAGGAACCAGCAACAGAAAAGTGCATTTATTTTGTACAATGATTCTGCGACTCCTAACTTCTCCCCACTCCTCTCTCTCCCCCTTCCTCCCTCCCTCTGCCTCTTTCTGTCTCCCCTCTCCTCCTCCTCAGTTCCAGCGGAAGGAGATGTGCCGGGGTCTGTCTCCGCCCTCCTTCACCAGGGGCTTGTGGAACTCGCGGCCGGCACGGGAGTGGATGGCGGCCCAGCAGTACTCACAGTAGTACTGTAGGCAGGTGACGTTGGCGCAGAAGAACGGGGCAAATTTGCCCCCGCAGCGCGTGCCCTGGCACTCGTCACACAGCTGGTCGTCCAGGACGTATGGCTTCACTTCCACCTGGGGGAGGGAGGGGGGGATGCACACACAAACACAGACATACCCAGAAACACACAAATATACAGACCCACACAGAGACACATACACGCAGACACACACACACACACACACAAGAGAGAAATGTATCAGGTCACAGTGCCAGCCCAGTTCAACACTGAGCGTTTTGTGAGGACTGTGTCCCCGAGATAACCAGCGGAGGCCATCTTGTTCTGCTGATTGAGAGAGAATATAAACGCTGCTTATCTCTGGACACTGTTGCTCTATGTAGCACACTGTCCCAGACAGGGTGGAGGAGCAGGGAGGGAGGGGAGAGAGAGAGACAGAGGGGGAAGGAGTAAGGGAGAGAGAGTTGAGTAGTGAGTGACGAGTGGTTGTCAAATTGTAATTCTCTAATCTCGATACATTTTTAACAACTGGCGCGAGACTGGTGCGAGACAATAAAGTGAAGATGGCTGCAAAGTAGAGCTACGAGCTCAAACGGAAGCAACCTTTTTTATGGAACGACGATGTCGTCTGTCGTATGTTCCCGTCTAAAGCGGAGAAAAGTGCATGTTTTTACACAGGCAAAACAATCCCTGACCAGCCATGCTAGCAGACAGCACCTGGTTTGCGTGACAGCTAAAGCGGATGGTTGACAATCCATATTCCAGGCTGTTGACCATGCTGGTCAGGAATTTAAATGTAGATGCCCATCGTGTTATTGCACGACTTATAACAACGGCATATCACGTAATTAAGACGGGCCAGCCGTTCGCCTCGTTCCCCCAGGCTATTGAACTGCAGCAGAAGAATGGTGTCGACTTAGGTACTTAGTATCATACTGATGAAATGCTATGGAAGCTTTTATATATTAGCATTGAGAGACCAGAGGTTTCAGTTTCTGCCAGACAGAGTTGTGCAGAGATGGCTGTCATCAGGGAAGAGAGCACGTCATGTTTGAGGTTAAAAGTCAATTGTTTTGCTGACTATTACCTTTTTATTTCACTAGAAACAAAAAATAAATAAATCACTAGAAATGTGATTTCATTTTTGTTCTTTTTATATCTAGGATGTGTTTAATAAATGGTTAAACATGTTAACAGAATAACAACTTCTTTGAAAAGTCTTTGGCTTTGTTGTAACAATGATAAATTACAACTTCTGGAGAGGGGGCCAGAAAAAATTGTCTTGGGGCCAGTAAGTTTCAAACCCACTGGCCCAGTGGGGCCAATGCCAAAAAATGTTAATGTTGAGCCCTGTAGGGAGAAAAAGAAAGTTTGACAGCAGCAGACATGGACAGACACCAGGAGAGAGAGACAGAAAAAGATGGAAAGGAAAAAAGAGAGGAAAAACAGACGAGACAAACAGAAACAGAAAGAGCGAAAGAAGGAGAGGGAGGGGGGAGGAGGGAGTGGCAACCACTTACCCGTTTATCTATCTCTCCATGTTGCAGCTGGACGAATCGGGCGCTGATAGCAGCGATGTAGCTCTGCTGATTGGAGAAGGCCACACGCCCCGCCCCCTTAGGGTACTTGAGCTCTGGGTCGGTGTCGATGCCGGCGTAACACACACCTCCATACAGACGGTCCATGATCATAGCTAGCTCCACTGCACGCAAACACACACACGGATGGATTGACACGCGTATACATACACGCGCGCACGCACATATAACACACAATACAGACACAAACAACGGAAAACAATGTTGCGATATTATAAAGATCACTGTTAAAACCTTTGCGAGTGCGTATCTATAACAGGTTACCTGCACGAAGAGGGCGCGGCACTCCCCCCACAAAGATGGTCTTGCGAGGGTCAAGGGGCTGAGAGCCGTCCATCACAAAGTCACTGTCATTCAGGTTCCAGGGCCGGATCTGAACCTGGTGGGGGGCATTGTAGCATTTACTACATTATACTTCAGAGAGAGAGAGAAAGGGAGAGGAGGACAAGCAGAGAGAGATGGAGAGAGATGTAGGAGTAGAGAGGTAGAGACAGAGAGGTAGAGACAGAGAGGTACAGTAAGGTAGAGAGTGAGGTAGAGTGGTAGACAGAGTGGTAGAGGCAGAGAGAGAGGTAGAGGCAGAGTGTACTAACAGGTTTGTCCTTGATAGTGGGGCTGGAGACACAGAGGTACAGCTTGCCGTCCTCCTCGATGCAGGCGTCTATCAGGGCCTGCACTGAGCTCTCCTCCTGGAACAGCAGGAAGGCATAGCCTGCACACACACACCATCAATGACACGCTATGCATGTCAAACAGCTGGAGGTGCCCTGTAGGGTTGTGGTTGGGTGGGGCTTGGTGAGGTAGTGGTTAAGGTTAGGGTTGTTGTTGTGGTTAAGGTTGTTGTGTATGTGGTTAGGGATGAGGGTTAAGGTTCACACTCACCTTTAGGGGGAAAGTAGGACTTGCTCTCGGCCTTGTGAGGCCAGTCCACGAACAGATGTCCAAAACGACGGAAACTGGCGGTGATTTCATCTGAGAGAGAGGACAGAAGGACTGGTCAGTCTGGTTGCCCCTAGCAACCACCAGGTCATCCCGGAAACCACCAGGTCACTCAGACAGGATTTGAGTGCTCCAAATATTTGTGCCACAGACCAATAGGCTACTGTGCTCGGATTGGTCTTACACATCTATACAAACTAGAGCCCGGCAGATCGGCGGGCCGATATTATCGGCCGATATTGGGCATTTTCCAAACCATCGGTATCGGCATTTATAATGGCCGATAAATGAATATTAATGTTTTTTTCTTTTTTTGTGTGTTTTTGTTCAAAGGACTAAGTTTCATATCTTAAGTTAGTATTTTTATACATTTTATTTATCAGAAACTGCATTAACATATTATTTTAGTGAAGAAATATTAACAGAAAATAATAACATGGCCGGGAAATCGATTCCCGGCCATGTCAAATGACGTTGTGTCCTTGGGAAGGCACTTAACCCCACTTGCCTCTGGGAATGTCCCTGTACTTAGTCGCTCTGGATAAGAACTTCTGCTAAACGTGACTAAATGTAGACTACAAATAACTACTTTTAGGGAAATCAGTTTGTTTTATTACACGTTTCTGGATAAAAAATAAAATAAAAATATATCGGCCTATATCGGAATATCGGATTTTTAAATCACCAAATATTTGTATCGGTATCGTCCTTAAAAATCCTTTATCGGTCGGGCTCTAATACAAACTTTTAAATTTGTATAATATTTGTGTATTAATTTTATGTCAGTGACCATTTTGAAACCACGCACTCGCACATAGGAATTGCACTGAACTGCACAGTCAGTAAAAACATGCTGTAGTGAGACCGTGGTGTGATCACCACCAGCTCAGTTGATCATGTCCCTCTACAGTAGAACTCAGGTGGCCATGTTGGATCATGTCCTTCTACAGTAGACCTCAGGAGCAGCCATGTTGGATCATGTCCCTCTACAGTAGACCTCAGGAGCAGCCATGTTGGATCATGTCCCTCTACAGTAGACCTCAGGAGAAGCCATGTTGGATCATGTCCCTCTACAATGGACCTCAGGAGCGGCCATGTTGGATCATGCCCCTCTACAGTAGACCTCAGGAGCAGCCATGTTGGATCATGTCCCTCTACAGTAGACCTTAGGGTGGCCATGTTGGATCATGTCCCTCTAAAGTTGACCTTCGGGCCTGTCCTGAGGTCTTCCATTCAACATATTCATCTTTCACTAATCAATATTGATAGAAATTCGATCCCTTTAAAGATACACACACACACGCACCTTCGTCAATATCAGGGGGTAGTCCTCCGACGAAGACCTTGCGTGAATAGCGTTCCACGCGTTCTCCGTTCTGGTGGGGGAAACAGCCCCCACCCAGCCCCCCCAGCCCTTGCTCGCCACGGTCGTCGTCAGGGAAACCATCCTCCATGGGGAACAGGGAGGAGTGGCCTATGGAGGGAGGGGGCGGGGTTACAGGTGACATTGTGAGCGATGGAGATTAAAGGGAACATACATCTCTCGCCCCATCCCTACCTCTACATCCCTCCATCCATGCCTCACTCTTTCCATCCCTCCATCCATCTCTCGCTTTATCCCTCCCTCTATCCATATTTCCATCCCTCCCCCCACATCATGTCAGCCAGTTAGCTAGGCCAAAACACAGACACACACCTCCTGTGGCAGTAGGTGGCTGTGAAGCTGAGCTGAGTTGGAGGTTGAACCATTGCCTTCCCAACACACACACACATCTCTGAGCTGCTTTATGTAAGAGAGCTAGCTCTCACACAGTGTCCTGTGTGATCTCTTGCGGGTGTGTGTGAGGGATATACTGTATATGCATATGAACACACCACTAGACAAACACAACATCTGCATGCAAGCACGCACTCCTCACAGGTCACTCTGCGGAGGGATATATGGGAATATGATGAGGCCTGATCACTGCCACAACTTTACCTCGTCTCCTTCCATAGTTCCTGGCTGCATGTGGAGCAGAGAAGGGGTCAGAGGAAATAAAAACCACAGAAATATAACCTATCTGTCGGTCTGCTTGTCTGTCCGTCCCATCTGTCAGTCTGCAGTATCAGTGTGTGAATCGTGTTTTATCCACACACATATTAATATTATTGTCTGGTGTGGCAGGAGAGAGTGGGAAAGGAGACTTGAGGGAGAGAATAGAGAGGGAGAGACAGAGACAGGAGAGGGAGACAGAGGAGAGAAAGTGCGTTTGAGGATCTAAAGAGTCATCAGCTTGTGACCATCCGCTTTGAATCCTCTGTGTGTGTGTGTGTGTGTGTGTGTGTGTGCCTGTGTGTGTTTGTAACCTCTGAATCCCACTTATGCTGGTGCACCATCTGCTCATCTCCATGGCAGCGTTATCTGTACCATGTGACAAGAGAAGTAGAGCACTGCTTAGTGTGTGTGTACGCGCACTTAGGCAGGTTGAAATAAAGGCCATGCAGGATAACATGGAGTGTGACACACAGGCTCTAGATGGTGTGTGTGTGTGTGTGTGTGCGTGCGTGCCTGTCCTCTTAATACGTCAGGGTGCAGTGTGTTTGAGAGATCCTCCTTCATCTCATCGTTCCTGGGAAACAACCTGCTACTAATCCTTCCAGATCAACATATGGCTCGCTCCCTCCCTCCATCGCTCCCTGCCTCGCTTCCTCCCTCCCTCCCTCCCTCCCTCCCTCCCTCCCTCCCTCCCTCCCAACAACTCTGCCCACCTTCATCTATAACACACTCCATCCCCCTATTACCACCATCCCTTCATCCCCCCTACCTTACCTTACCCTACCCCTATCACACCATCTCCATACCTCTTTCCATGCCTTCACCCCCCCCCCCCCCCACCTTCATTCATCCCCCCCTCTATCCCCTTCCCTCTCTCCATTTGTGAAATGGTCTTAGTCTTGAGAGGAGGAAAAACGTACCATTGATGGGCAGAGGGTTGTCCCCACCCGGGTGTGGAAATCCCAGACGACCTGCAGAGGAGAAACAAGCAGGACTGTTAGCCAGCTGGCAGCATTAACATAATCTCTGTGTGGTGGAAAACCAGGGCACATTAGCCAGCTAGCTGCATTAGCATCATTTCTAGGTGCAGGAAATCCAGAGCACATTAGCCTGCTGGCTGCATTAGCATCATCAGAGCTTTTAGCTGCAGGAAAACAATCCGGGCCGGTGCCTTTAATGTCATACATTTTGCATGGAGCCATTTGCCAGACCATTTTCCTGCCTACATACACACACAGAGAGCCAGGACAGGCAGCCTTGCCAGGGGGACAGCCCCAGTGCAGACAGCAGGCTGGGGAGGATAATGAGAGGGGACGACCAGGGATAGTGAGGCCATTGTGAGAGGACATGCAACACCCTGAGACTGGGCACATTCCTCTGGGTCACACTGAGTTCCATGGGAGCCCCCCCTGTCTCAACCCAACACCCACCAACTAGTCTATCCTAGACATGTAGCTGCCTGGACAAGCTGGATTGGGCCTGGGCCTTGGCCTGGGGCTTAGGCTGGGCTTGGGGGATGGGCTAGCAAGTTATAAGAAGTGGGCTAGGGGATGGGTCAGCTAACGTGCAGTAGCGGACTTGGGGAAGGGCCAACTAGCTAGCTAGCTAGCATTAGTGGGCTAAAGGAAGGACTGGCTAGCTATCAGCTAGCATAAGGTGGGCTAGGGGAAAGACTAGCTAGCTAGGGTGGGATATGGGAAATGTTATAGTAGCTAGCATGACTGGGTTAGGGGAAGGGCTACAGTAGCTAGCATGACTGGGTTAGGGGAAGGGCTACAGTAGCTAGCAGGGGGGGGGGTGCTGGAGCAGGCCAACACACCATGTTGTTATTGATTCAGAGAACAGAGAGATCTTTTCACTCACAGAGGACAATGCTGGTAGGCATTTAATGGCACTTCTTGCTACTGTAGCCAGATCTGTTTTCACTCTCTGTCTCTCTACCCCATTTAATATGTTCTGCGGGGTCTCTCTCTGTGTGTGTGTGTGTGTGTGTGTGTGTGTGTGAATGTGTGTGTGTGTGAACATCTCTGTCAAATTGAAATAGGAACTTTTGTTCTTAAATTAGCAGACAAACCAGCAGTATGTCCCAATCTATCATCCTTCTGAACCTTGTGGGAGTCGCCAACTGTACTGTACATTACCTGAAGCTTCCTTGGTTTGCTAATGAGATTTCCACTAACCTCCATTTTGAATACTACAATTTATCAGCTATGGCTGCAGAGTTGTCCCACCCCCTCTCCTCAGCATGGACATGAGCCTGTAAGTGTGTGGTACAGTGTGTGTATGCTAACTAGTGTGCATGTGGTAGTGTGTGTTCAGCCCTGAAGCCTGCATGTGTGTGTGTGTGTGCGTGCAAGGACAGGCCACACACACACAGACACACACACACACACACCCACACACACTACTAGGCTATACACCACAAGCAGCAGAACATCAGCAAACATGATTAAAGGATGACAAAGAAGAGTGAGAATATAGTAATGAGGGAACAAGAGCAGCAGAGTGGAGGATGACAGAATGAGGGACCAGAAAAAGATAGAAAAGGAGATGAGTTCATCAATAAGCCAACACCCTTCTTGACCAATCAACATCATCGTTCTATCCAACCTACACCCTTTCAGACCAATCAGCATCATAGTTCTCTTCAGCCTACACCCTTTCTGACCAATCAGCATCATCGTTCCATCCAGCGCCTAGATGCTTTGCTCGCATGTACAGTAGAGGACTGATACGAATTGATTCGGATGCAGACATAGTATTCAGCAGTAGCTCTCTCCCAGCCCAGTCATGCTAGCATAGGAAAGGCTAACTAGCAGCTTCACTGCAGCTCCTAACCAGGCCAGCTGGTGCTGAGATAAGCCCCCCTGGCTACAGTGAGGAAGCTAGCAAGATACAGCAGCAGACACATTGGCATGACAGGCTCTGGTTTTCAGCTGAGTCACTGTAAGTCAAAGCTACACTGGTAAAGGAGGTTGTGTAGAGGTTAACCTATAGCCCAGATGTGTGTGTGTGTGTATAGAGGTTTAGTAGGGGTTAATAGCCTATAGCTCAGATGTGTGTGTGTGTATAGAGGTTGAGTATGGGTTGTATAGGGGTTTATATCCTATGGCCTTGAAGTGTGTGTGTGTGTGTGTGTGTTGTGCAGAGGTCATATAGCTTCCTCACCTTTCAGGGTGTCCTGCTCGGCCCTCATGATGTCGATCAGAGAGTTCTCCAGAGAATGCATGTTGAAGCCATCAAAAGACCTGGTCCGCTCCTGGAGGGGAGGGGGGGGGGGAGACTTTCTTAAACACAAATACAGTACTACATAACAGTCAAAGTAAGACGTAAACCAATTTCTGAAAGTCGGCAAAAGAAGAATCCCCCAAACACTTCAGGTTCTAGACAAAAACACTTATGGAGGTTCTCCATGAAAAGGCTAATTTCTGAGTTTTGACCCAAATTCCTTAACCTAGATATCCTTCCGCCATTACAGACCAGTGGTGTAGTACTGGGATTTACCGGAAACCAACCTCTGAAGAGACGACTGCCCGTACACCCCTACAAATTATGAGAAATAAGTCTCAGTGTCCATCAATCTAATGGGAGCTAAGGCCCAGCCAATTAAATCTTGATATACATTGTGTGTACTTGACTTTGACTTGACAATGAGTGGAATGACATTCGTCCAATCATAAAACATTTTATAAGCGCACACTTTCCCGCTTTCTTTCCTGTGTGCTCTACGGTAGCTAGCCTTTATGTATTGGGTAGTGGTGTGCATGTGTGTGGGCACATGTTCTTGCGTGCGGATCAAGGCATGTGGTGACGATCTATACACTCACAGTATACCCACCTACCCAAACACCACTACACCAGGTTACAGACCTAACATTACCCCATGAGTGTAAAGTAGATATCCCTACACTCAAAAAAGTAGGCCAGTCTCGATCTTGCGTCTGCCAAGCTGCTAAACATTGTACAGACTATCTGGACGTTACTGGAACTTATGAAGATGAGTATAGCTCAGTGGACAGCAGGTATATACAGCAGATCAAATGACTGTACGTTGATTAGGATAAATGTTTTTTTTTCTAATCGAAGAGCAGGTAGAACCATCTACAATGAGAGTAAAAGACTTGCATATGCCACCAAATTTCACACTAGGCAACAAAAAATGATCTTTAATTAGTAAGGGTTTAATGATACACTCAGCTCACGATACAATACGTATCATGATACTGGGTGTACGATACAATACGTATCATGATATTTAGATTTTTGTTTAAAATGAAACAGAAATTCAATTAACAGATTTATTTCCAAAACATTAAACATTTTCAATAACTTTTGTTGTTATACATACAATTTAGGTAACTCAGTTCAAGCGATATAGGTGAATGCAGTGAATGCACGCAGGTGCAGAGTAGGTCGCGTGCTGGTAGCTCAACCAATAGGATCAAACGGACGTCATATTGTAAAAATATTGCCATAACTCTACGATACATATTGTAAAAATGTTGTATTGTGATATATTGTTCCACCCCTATTAATTAGCCAATGGATAGTAAATTGTTCGATTTCACTCGCCTGTGGATGTGATTGAGTTAGAGGGAAATAGTAAGTTTAGCGCAGATTTCAATTACGTACGGTCACTTGCGAGTTAACATGATTGGCTGCTAGTACAACAGACGTACAATTAGTTATTTTGCTGCTGCTCAACAACGAAAATGGAGATTGCCAAAGTAATGGAAAGCTGCTAGATTTGTCGGTCGTCGCCAAATAAGATTTTTTTGTCGCTAGGGAAGGTAAACGCTACACTGCCTGTCACTTTCTCTCACAAAAAGATTGACTTGATTTTTACGGCACTCGTCTCGCACAAAGAGATGGATGCAAAAAAGCTAGCTACAATTCCTGTCTGAGCAGAAAAACAAAACATATTAAGTGTTATCAAAACAATTTAAGGTTATTATTATTCTCCTACGTACTTCCGCTCAATTTTAATTGTGCTTCTGTACTGCATCTGGGCTTGAGGTATATTGTGGTCAGATGTCTGTTGTGAGCTAGTTTCAGTTGTAGTTACGTAATGGTGGCCGAGAAAGATGCGAGAGAAGCCTTTTGGTCCGTTGTGGCAATGCTGCCGTGCTGAGTCCCCAGCTCAGGGCTGCATTTCCAGTTTGTCCTGCTGCTCCATACCCTAACCTAACAAACACACACACACTCACACACGACTACTTTCCCTGACACACACTGGCCTGGTTAACCTAACACACACACACACACACGCCTGCTTAACCTAACACATACACACATGCCTGCTTAACCTAACACACACAGGCCTACTATGAGCATGACTAGCAGATCCCATGCAGCGTGTCAATACTGCAGCTGTAAGCAGATTTAACTTCTATAACCCCTTTACACACGCACTTATCTAATCACACACGCAGCTAAAAGCACAAGTACGAACACACGGCTAAATAAGCGCAAATACATACACCAATCACACATAGCTCAATACACATGTAATTTAGTACACATGCACACACAACTAAATACACACAACCTCATGCACACACAGGCACGTACTTTAGTACACAAGGGCAGTCACATACCAAACACACCTGCCAGCCACAACACACACACAGTCTTGCACAAACTCAACATTGTATACACACACGCACACACACACACACGTAAAAAGCACACTGGCTTAGCCCTAGGCTCCAGTCTGCAGACTGACAACAACAGGCATACCTGCCTCACATATTTGCACAAGACCTGGGAATCATTCACAACACACCAGACCAGACCCTGGGCGTGCGCGCACACGCACATACACACACATCCCAGGCCAGAGTCCAAGTACAGCAAACCAAACAAGAAGAGAACACATCCTAGTTCACTGTTTACTTCAGGTGAAAAAGAAAATATCTGGAATGAGGCCTGTGCGATGCTAAAAGGTTTGTGTGCTGATGTGTGTGCGTGTGGGTCTTCTGTGTGTGTGTGTGTGCTCGTTCTTCCGACTTCGGTGTGATCATGAGCTTTAAAGTTATTATGTGGAAACAACACAGACAGTACAAATAAGATGTGCATGTTATTGCTTTGATCGTTTAAACAACATGTTGATATGCGTTTCCTCACAAATATTGCTTTACCTGACTTGTTATCAGGGTTAATGCTGATGAATAACTTTTCTAAATAATCTAGATCACTCTACGTGGACAGTAACTGACAATGACAATCATATGGCCAAATACCATACGGCTCACCTTACAAATTACGTGCAAGCAAAAAATGTATACCTAATACGTAAATTAATAAAGCGTTTATCCTTTGACCAAACATTTACTTTTGGCCGCCACGTTTCTGCATATATGACGTCACAAGTCGGCAAGTCGTGTACCAACATTTTTGACGCCTTTCCAAGTTGTTGTTCCGACTTGAGAGGGTGTTGATGTGAATTTTCCAAGGCCAGCCCAGCTTTATATTGCAAAGTTAACATAGTCCACCTTGCAAGGCTATTTGAGCCTAGAAAAGTCCAAGCCCTTACAGCCTAGCCTAGCACAGCTTTACTAAACCATGCCTAGCCAAGTCACCCCATCCTCTTCCCCTTCAATCCCTCTCAGGCCAGATCAATAAAACTGATGAGTCTCCATCCATCACTCTCTCCTCCCCATCCATCAAGCTCTCTCCCTCTTCCATCTCTCTCTCCCCCTCCTCCATCAATCTCTCCCTTCCATCCCTTTTTTCTCCCTCCTCCATCACTCTCCCCCTCATCCATCCCTCTCTCCCCCTCCTCCATCACTCGCTCCCCCTCCTCCATCCCTCTCTCCCCCTCCTCCATCCCTCTCTCCCCCTCCTCCATCCCTCTCTCCCCCTCATCACTCCTTTCAGCGTATCCTCTGTAGCTGAAGTCTAGTCATGTACATTGAGTTCCATCTCAAATGGCATTATAAATGAGATGGCATTATAAATGACATGGCATTATAAAGACTTGAGTGTGTTTAACAGTAACAAGGTAATGTCCCGAGTTATTAATAACCCCTGTAATCCAGGAAATCACTGTACATCAGGCAGACACAGCGCACACACTCACTAACGCACACATGCGTTGCTCTTTTCTCTAGAAGTAGGGTGGGAGATGGTGAAGCATACTTGTCATGTAGACACACACACACACCGCTCTCTCTGTCCAGCTGTAGGGTGGGAGATGGTGAGGCATGTTCATCCTGTACACACAGACACAGACACACACACACACACTATCTCTCTGTCCAGCTGTAGGGTGGGAGATGGTGAGGCTGCTGCTGCCTGGTTATGTTCCTCTAATCCTGCATACGTGGATCACTTCCTCTCTCTGGGGTACGTGGCACACACACACACGCATGCACACGTACAGACACGCAGGCAGGCAGGCATACACACGCATGGATACGCGCACAGGGACACATACATCACACACACAAACACACACGTATGGACGCGCAGGCATGCACACGCAGGCACTCACATACACACCACAAACACTCTGTGTGTCAGACCAAGCCCTCTAACAGGAATAGACAGGCTAGCCAGCATCAAGTGAATGACTGTTTCTTTTAGCTGAAAAATAGAGGATCTGGAATTAGGACTGGATGACCCTATCGTGTGTGTTTGCTTGTGTATGCTTCATAGAGTGCAGCACCACCTGGCCTCAAGTCCTGTATTCACCCCTATTGGTAAGACAATTCGGGAGTTATCCACCTACGGTAGTTTCAAGTCACAACAAGCCAGTAACAACTAACTTACAGTGAAGCAGCACTGGAGTGTGTTATCCGGTTAACTTAGTTAAGATATTATTATTGGTATTTGCCTGGTAGCTGAGGTGTGGTTATTTTGCACTGTGTCTGGTGTATACAGACCATTCCTTGACCCTCACCACCTGTTAGAACTATGAAGTTCTGATCCTTGATTATCTGCTCTTTTTTTATACCATTGTTTGTATGTCGCTTGGATAAAAGCAAATGCTAAATCGACAACAAGTTAATGTAATAATAACAAATGGCAAGGCAGGACCACCGCATTGCAGCACCTAGATGGATATTAGACCCAGCAGGATGTTGTTGACTAGGGCTAGAAGGTTCTGGAACTAACCCAGACAGTATGAATAGGGGATAAGGAGAAGTTCCAGCGGTGGGTAGGGGTTTAGAACTGACCCAGAATGTTATGAATGGAACAATGGGGGAGGATTCTAGAACTTCTCTAGAATGTTCTGTCATGAGGGAACTGGGCAGGGTTCTAAAACTGACATAGAATGTTCGGGAGTGAACTGGGTTAGGGTCCTAGAACTGCTCTAAAATGTTCTGTAGAGAATATACTGGGTTAAGGTTCTAGAACCGCTCTAAAATGTTCAGTAGGGAGTAAACTGGGTTACGGTTCTAGAACCGCTCTAAAATGTTCTGTGGGGAGTCAACTAGGCAGGGTTCTGTAACTGACCTGGAAGGGGAAGATGTTGTCGCTGCGGCCCACACTGTCATCCATCCAGGACTTGGGGTTGAAGCCGGGGCTGGTCCGGGAGTACTTCTGGGATACCACGTGGTTGTTGGGGAAGGTCTTCTTCAGGGGGGAGATGGAGTTGAGGGGGGTCATGCCCCCATTCAGCCCCCGCCGGTACTCCCTCCCCTGGGAGCCCCCCCAGCCCCCATAGCCCCCCCCAGGGCTCCAAGAGGTGGAGGAGGGGGAGGGCGAGGGGCTCTGATAGCTGCCCCAGGGAGAGGGCGGCTTGTTCAGGTTGTTGGACAGGTGGGGCAGCTGGCTGAAGGGTGCGTTCCTGTGGGGGAAAGGGGGCGGGTGGGGACTAGCAGGGGAGCGCCGATGCTGTTGGTGCTGGGGGTGGGGGTGCTGGAAGTGGGGGTGGGGCGGGGGGTGGTGCTGGGAGATTGCCGGCCCAATCTGGGGGGAGAAATTGCCCCCGAAGCCCGGACTGACGTGGTGAGAAAAGTTCTGGAACAGCAGCTGGCCATTGCTGGCAGAGGCAGCCGGGTTGAAGAAGCTCACGTCCTCATTGATGATGGTGGACGGAGCCGGGGGGATGGCAGCCGACCAGTTGTTGAACCCCGCCAGCGAGGAGGAGGTGCTGGACGGGGCGGGGGGCCCAAGGCCGGATGCGTCCTGGTAGTCAAAAGGCGTCAGCACAGGAGACTCAAGGCGCAGCTTCTCCTTCCCAGAGCCGCTGTCCGAGGGGCTGCCGTCGACCTTGCCCTCCTCCCCCACCCCCACCCCTCTCGCCTTCTCCAGCTCCGAGATCAGACCCGTCTCCTGGTGGCTCCCCGGGGACTGTTGCTTTTCCTCCTGCATCTCCTGCGGCTGACCTTTCACCTTCTCCGGGCCCAGCAACTCATCCTGCATGCTGCTGTGGCCGCTAGTGGCGGGGAACAGCCAGGGCGAGCCGCCTCCGCCGCTGCTTGTGCCATTCCCCGCGGTGGTCGTGCTGTTTATGTAGGCGGGGCTTTGGGACGCATTCTGGTGGTGGTGCGGGGCCTGCAGGTGCGGGTGGATTCGGACCGGGAAAGCGGACTTGTTGCCGGTGTTATTTTGTACTAGGACTCCGAACCCGTAATCCCCCATTTGTCAGCCCCGCACACAAATATGCTATCCCGTGATCGGTACGTCTATAGAGACGGACAGAGACAAGAGTGGGACAGAGTGGAAACACAGTAAATTCGCTGTCCCTTCAATAATCATTCACACAGAGGGAGATTTTCGATGTGAATACAACTACACTCGAACACAGGCACGAATGTTAGATCATGAGACGGCTCCGACTGGAAAGATAACACACTGTCGATGCTCACCGAGGCACAGCAAACCCTAGAGAAGACAGCTCGCTCATCTTTGACCAGCAATCTAATTATAACCCCGTGACGTTGCAGTATAGCCCAGCAGGCGAGCAAGCAGTGTGCTATCATGGAAGCTAGCTAGCCACCTAGCTCGCAAAATCTGCCACGGCTAAGGTTGGACGACAGAGACACTGCAGCAGTGTAGCTTCAAGCCTTCTAGCTAGCTAGCAAGCGAAGGATCAAATGCGTGGTTACCAGTCACGATGGATAGATCCAATTGAATACAATTAAATGTGACCAACAAGCTAGATCAGATGGTTAAAGGGGGAAAAATGGCTCGCCTTTAGCAACCTTGCCTGACAGCTGTCAAAGTATGTCCCCTTAAGCTCAGGGCTGTTGACTCGACCCTTTAAGTGTAAAAAAAATAAATGATGACGACGTTTTCTCGTATGACTGAGGTGAAGTTTGACGCTAATCCTCTTCAATCGTATACTCATTTAAAACAGTAACCTCAACTAAGCTTGTGTAAGATAACTACATTCATGACGAATTTAAATAACCTAGCAAGGGAGATTGCAAAATATGTGACCCAATGTGTTACTAGCTTACTACGACATTAGCTAGCTGTCTCTCTTTAATTGATTAGCTGGAGAATAAAACAATTTTCACCTTCTCGCTGTTATCCTCGATCCAGGCGGCGAGTCAGTCGAGATCCGTCTTGTGGTTGCTTGCGATACTTGGAAAAAAACCGTGACAGGCTATCTTATGAGGCGATATGAGTTCTACTTATATGGCTTTCGGCTAATAGAGTTAGCTAGCTTTTCTCTCCTCTCCTGACGTGTCCTGCTTGCTCAATGACACAACCCTCTCTCGAGCGAACGAGCCGCTAACCTTGATTGTATCAAATAGATTTGCTACGTCATTGAATTAAACACATGAAACGAAATCCAACCCAAACTGCTAATAGAGCCTTAATCAGTCGGTTTCATGGTCTTGACAATTTCTATATTTTTGTCCCCCCACTACAGCCAGCTGATTCGTTCTTGCGTTTCTTGGCTGCCTTACTCTCCTCAAAACCGACGGTGGCCAAGTGACAGCTCGATCAGCCGCGAGACACTTCCGGTTGGAGCTCTGCCCCCTCCTAAGCCCGCCCTTTGCCACCCACTCCTCGTGAGATATCGGCGTATTATTGGTCGCCGGAGCAATAACCTCGCCCATTTCTTCCTTATTAGCCAGATACTCACAAAGATGTTTCCGCCCAGTAAGGTCAGAATGATGATGAATCTCCGCCCAGTGAGGTCACGTTCCCGGTAGCTCCTGCTGAACGCATCTCAGTCGTGAGAAAACGATACCCAACCCCCCACTAGAGAAGGTGATGGAGGTTATTTCTCTAGATTCGGATCATGTTTCTCCATAATTCTCGAGTAATATTATTACTCGGCGCATGAGGTGATAGTACGGTAGACGGGAGAATGCACACGCTAAGTACAGGGGCAAAACAGTTGACCAAAGTAAAGTAGACCAGGGTCCATTGGATAATTTACAGAATAGGCTGCAGTACCGTTCCGTGTATGACATGAGTGTTAACCCTGTTAAGTGGCTGAAGCACACATCCTGAAAGCATCTCTGGAGTGGATAAACATTGCAGTAATAGCATACATCTCCATGACACACAGAGCGGCATTGCTAGGCTACATGGGTTAGCTCCCCCACATGGGAGGCAGTCTGTTGGCTGGAGGGTGGGGGGGAGAGGAGAAGAGGGGAGAGGGAAAGAGAGGAGAGGGGGAAGGAGGAAGAAGGGACTGAGGATTCAAATCCATGCAGCTTCCTGTCGCTGGTATTGTAGTGTGTCTGTGTGGCAGGGGGGGGGGGGGGGGGGTGGCTGTGTGCATGGGTTTGAAAGACTGGTTTTGCAGTAGTAAGTACCTATTTGCCTGTCTACGGTTACCTTTCAGGGGTTGGGGTAGGGGGAGGGGGTGTACTGTAGAGGGTGGGGTTATAAGAGGCACTGCCTGGAGGGGGGGGGAGGAGGCACCTGCTTGATCTGTGCTCCTTCTCTGTTTGAAGGATCAATCTCATTATCAGTGAGGCTGGGAAATGATGGCCCAAGGAGAACAGAGGGAGGAGGGATGGTATAGAGAGTGAGAGTGTGTGAGAGAGAGAAGGATGGAGAGATGGAGAGAGAGCAGCTGTGCCTATAGACAGAGATGTGATTAGCACCAGCCTCGTGTCTTCTCATCCATCCTTTCACCCTCTCATCAATCCTTTTATTCTTTCACCATCTCATCTACCCCCTCACCCTGTCATCCTCACACTCTCTCACCCTCTCTTACCCTCTCACTCTCATCCTCTCATGCTCTCACTCTTTCATCCTGTCACCTTCTCACTCTCTTGTCTTCTCACCCTCTCACTCTATCACCCTCTGATCCTCTTAGGCTGAATCCCATTTCTCTGTCTTACCCCTACCCCTTACCCCTACCCCTTAGTTTTGTGCGTTCACGAGAGAGTAAGGGCTGTCCCAATACTTGTTTTGATCGAGGGGTAGGGCTAAACCAAAACCAAGTGTTTTCGGAAGCTTACTTGAAACCAAGGGGTTGTGAAGACTGTGCAACCGGCAACAATGGCGGCCAGATCATCCAGAGTCCCATAGATGTAATATTTTCGGCTTAAATAATTGATTTAAAAATAACAGTCCTGTTTTGTGCTCTACACAGTCATGTACATATAAATTTGCAACCATGTCCTTAATTGAAACGTGTAAATAAATCGCTAGTTTGCTACGCTAACGTTACATTGCTGAATTGCACAACAGTCACGCATTTCTCTGACTAGCCTTGAATGGACTCCATGCATGTCTACAGTTTTAACTAAACTCCATTAGCAGCGAATTTCGTTTGATATCAGTGCATAACACTAGCTTTGGAGACATCGATACATGCTAGATGACGTAACCGTAACCAAGTGGCGTCTCATTTTATAGGGGTATCTAACACTCAGTTTTGAGGGACAAGGGCTAGGGGTAAGCTAAGGGGTAGGGAGGGGTAAGACAGAGAATTGGGACTCGGCCTTACTCTCATCCTCTCTCTCTCATCCTCTCACCCTTTTATCCTTTCACCCTCTCACCCTCATTCTTTGATCCCCACTCCATGATCCTCTAACCCTCTCACTTTCTCACCTTCTCACTGTGTCATCCTGTCACCCTCTCACTCTCATCCTCTCATCTACCCCTCTCATCCACTTATCCTCTCACTCTGTCATCTATCTCCCACAATCTCGTGAATTTCTGCAGCAGAAAGGGAACCCAAAGCAGTGTTCTGTTATCAGCAGATTGCATTAGGTTTCATTATACAAGACAACACAGACATGTATAAGCGCAGATGTTGTGTACGAGCATTATGGAACAGTACACACAGATGATTCATATGTGCAAAATACATGGTTTCATTCATAAAAATATGTGAATTTGAGCTCTACCTCATGTCATTATTACATGATGACGTTTCAGTAAGTCTTCTCCATTCCTCCGTATTCTCTCTGTCTGTCTCTCTATTTTTGTAATTTCTCTCCAACTCTTCCACATAGAGATATGGTGGAGGTGTGTGTGTGTTTGTCAACCATGTTGTGTGGCCAGAAGTTCATTCCACCACATTCCTGTATGTTTTGTTTTCTGCTTAGTTTCTTTTGTGTGTTTGTGCACGTGTGTTTGTGTGCATGTGTATCTCACCATGGTTGGTGAAGGTTATGAATAAAACATTGAATCCATTAAAAAATTAATCACCCCCACCTAAGGCACAATTATGGTGCTACCCATCCTAGAGACAGTGAGAGACAAAGAATGTGAAGCAGGGAGACAGTGAAAAAGGGGAAAGAGAAGAAGAAAGTGAGAGAAAGAGAGAGGTAGAGCAAGCGTGAAGGAAAAAGAAAGAGAGCGAGCGAGGGAGCGACAGAGCAAGGGAGTGTGAGAGGAAGCAAGGGGTAGAGAAGAGCCACATGTGGCAAAAAAACAACTATTGTTTTAGTGCCACATGAAGTATTCAGAGAGTTTGCATGCCATGTTTATACCTAACAACATGCTCTTGGGGCAAGCCTAGCCAGAGCCTCTGTCCTTCATTGCTTCTGTTTACATTCTGTATCTAGTACAAACACTTGTGCATGCACACACACGTGTGTGTACACACACACACTCTCTGCTACCTGTGTTTGAGAATGACTCCTTATCCTTGAGGGAATCTGCACAGGGCTTATCATGCTAGTTTGTATAAGAGGACATGGGTGTTGTTATAGGGTATAGACCTTCTTGGTGATTATGTCACCGGCTGAACTGTCCTGTATTTAACGTTAATGCTAGCACTAGCCCTGGCAACTTCATAAATGTTTTAATACTGTTAATCATGTAACGTTTGTTACCCTTTTGTCCCCCATGCCTTTACCTAACCTATCCCGACCTAACCTACCCCTACCCACACCTAGTCTAACCTACCTCTACCCCTACCTAACCTACTCATACCCCTACTCCTACCCCTACCTAACCCTACCTAATGTCCCCCTACCTTTACCTTCCCGTACCCTTTCTGGAGAGTTTCTCATGTTCACAATGGCTGCTCTAGTATAAAGATGTCACGATGGACTACAGGCCAGCTGCTCATCTGGACAGCAGCCTTGTGCTGTGTATGTGTGTGTGTGTGTGTGTGTGTTTGATCTCTGGGGACAGAGAAGTAATCAGGGCATAGAGGTGCCCAGGGCAGGGCCACAGTTATCTCTGACTGGGAGGGTTGCAGTGTGTGTCCGTGTGTGTCACTGTGTGTGGGGGTGGGGCAGGAATGTGGGCCGAGATCGTCAAAGAAGGCAGCCTGATTTTATGGTTCCTCTGGGTCCTCTAAGAGAGTACATTACTGTGAAACAGCTGGGGGTCTCTGTGTGTGCATATGTGTGTGTGTCTGTGTGTATATGTTCTTCTGTGTACTTCTGTGTGTTTGTGTGTGTGTGTCTGTATGCACGTCTCTGTGTGTGTATCTGTGTGTGTCTGTGTATTGGTGTCTGTGTAAGTAAGTAAGTAAGTAAGACTTTATTTATATAGCACATTTCATACAAGAATTGTAGCTCAAGGTGCTTTACATAAAATCAATAAAAACAATAATACAAGTGATAAACAATTCAAACAAAAATAAAAATCCCAATAAGATCTCAAGAGAGAAAACAACTTTAAAAGTAGGAAAACCCTTTTGAGATAAAATTACTTAAATGCTTCGGTAAAAAGGTAGGTTTTAAGCTGTCTTTTAAAAATGTCTAGAGTGTTTGCTTCCCTAATATTTATGGGTAATTTGTTCCATGGTTTTGGGGCGTAATTGACAAAGGCCGAATCACCAATCTTCTTATGACTGCTTCTGGTGACCTCTAATAGGCCTGCATTTGATGATCGCAGTGTTCTAGCTGGTGTGTAGTTTATAAAGGAGTTAGCAATGTAGCTAGGTCCTTGTCCGTGTAGAGCATGTGTATACAGAATGTGTGTGTTAAATTAATTGAGATGCCATTCTTCTTCTTCCTGTAGTTCATGTGTGAACAGCTTGTGACAGTGACACTATAGAGAAGGATCAAAATGTCTGCCTTCCTCAGCAGACGCTAGCTGTGACAGCATACTTGTCTGTCCACCCATCTCACAATTTTTTCACCTCTTCTCATTCCTTCTTCTCTCTCTCTCTCTCTCTCTCTCTCTCTCTCTCTCTCTCTCTCTCTCTCTCTCTCTCTCTCTCTCTCTCGCCCCCTCTCTCAAACTCTCTCTCTGTATTACTTTATCTGCACCCTCCCCCTCCCCTCCCTTCTTCTCTCTCCCCCCCCCCTTCCATCCTCTCTCCTCTTCCCTCCCCCCATTCCCTCCCTTCTACCTTCCCCTCCGCCTGACAGAGTGCTGACAGTGGTGCTGCAGGAAATGCTGAGTCAGACAGACCTGGCCTATTCTCCTCCACCCCCCGTACAAACGCACACAGTGGCCTTATCAATAATGTAAAATACTAAGCCATGCTTGACTGTAGTTGTGTGTGTGTGTGTGTGTATATGTGTGTGTGAAATGTAGTGTCAAGCTCTGAATCGTGGGCTGCATTTCAAGAAAGTAAAAGGTGACATTTTCATTTTTATCATTGTGCAAGTGGGTCAGTAAGCACCCCGCTCCACACACACACCGTCCTCATGGAAAGAAGTTCTCCAAAACTTCGAACCCTGAAGGGGGGCATGACGCTGTGGTGCCAGGTGGACATCCCGATGACAGGGTGAGGTTGTCTCCCAGATGTCCCCTTCGACTTCTTGCATCACTACTCAGCCAAACAGAAGATGAAGGAGTCTTGACCACCGAAATGTCCTCTTCCTTCGTACCCTACTTTACTTCCACCTTCTTCTTACCCTCCTGTTTCTCCTTCCTTCGTACCCTTCTGTAACTCCTCCTTCCTACCCTCCTGTTTCTCCCTCCTTCATACCCTACTGTAACTACCTCCTTCATATCCTACAGTAACTCCCTCCTTCCTACACGACAGTAACTCCCTCCTTCCTAACCTACTGTAACTCCTTCTTCCTACCCTACAGTACTCAGTCCTCGCTGGCCTCCTGGCATGTGTCTGCAGATCATCCAGAATGCAGTTGCCCACCTAATGTTCAAACTCCCGAAGTACTCAAGCACAGATCCACGCCAGGGTCAGGCACAAGTTCTGACTTTAGTGTCCCCAAAGCACACGCACACAGAAAGGTAGGTAACACTTTATAATAAGTCAACGCTTTTTGGCATTTACAAAGTGTTAACTAATAGTTAGTTAATCCTTTATAAAACATTTTGAAACATTAACAATACATTATTAAATAGTTAATAAGCTTATTATTAAATGCTATGTTAATCATTAATAAACACTGTTAAACATTATGGATTTGATTCATAATTCAATTCATAAGGTGTTTGATAACTGAATTACCATACTTTATAGACAGCTTGTTAATATAGTTGCAAACCAGTAGTTTATAATCTGTTAATGGTACATGCGCTGGTATAGAAAGCATTAGCAAATGGTGAACAAACCATTTACATTACCTTTACAAAGCATGAGTAAATAACTAACAACATATTTAATTATGTCTTTAATTAATGTACGCCAAGTCGAATACATGATGTACACTAATACTTAGCAGATGTCTTAACAACTATTTTATAAACACTTACTAATGATGCAACTTGTGATTAGTAATGCAAGTTATAAAGCATTTACTAACTGTTAGTTAAGGCTTTTGTGTTATTTATTAAGGTGTTCTTGTCCATTCTCAAACCTCACATTCACAAAGGTATCATAACAACTATTTTATAAACACTTACTAATGATGCAACTTGTGATTAGTAATGCAAGTTATAAAGCATTTACTAACTGTTAGTTAAGGCTTTTGCGTGACCTAATCTAAAGTGTGAACTATCTATGCCTTATTAAACATTTATAAGTTATTTATTAAGGTATTCTTGTCCATTCTCGAACCTCACATTCACAAAGGCTGAACATACGTTTCTCAAAAGGAAACAGACACAACACAATGTGATACACAAAATTACTATTTTATTGAAGTAATGACAGGCATGTGTCTTACTAACTACATTACTTAGCTCTACTAGCCGAGAGTGACAGCGGTCGATACTTATAACCTCAGTTTGATATTTCCCGGCATGACCGAACGGTCGAGGTTAGTAAGTTGTTTATTATATGGCATTTTTAGCTCTTTTCATTTAAAACATGTCCTTTTGTTCAGCTCTACTCAAGTCTTCACACAGTGTGTTTCAGGTGTTAGCACCTACAGTACCTAGCAACCAATCTGAAATCTGAGCAACCAAACCTAGCAATCTGCCTAGCGCTTGTCGTTTATCTCTCTGTGTTCACACTTTTCTGCTCTTTTAGAACGTTAAGAATTTCCTGTCGCTGTTGATGTCTTCATTGTCATCTGGATAGTAAAACTCCTCGATCTCGCTCATTGTGAAGATGCCATCAACGGAGGGCAATAAGAATACGTATCAGACCGCAGGTCAATACGCGCATAGAATATAAAGACTTAATACGCGGCTGGCATGACTACCCATTAGCCAATCAGAACGCTCGTACTGTTGTTGCTATTGAACCAATATGCTGTTATTATTGGTTCAGAAGACGTTCTCAAAAGAGTTGTTGATATGTTGCCTTGGAGATGTGACGTCACCAGTACAAGTGCCGCTGATTGCTCTGACAAGATGGCGTCTGCTCCAGATTCGACGTGTTTGATTTGGGATCTTCCCACATATTGTTGTAGTATATAAGAAACCAAATGTTTACTCTTCGACAGGTCAGCAAACGCTTTGTCGCCTCAATTTGTTAAAACGATTTGTTTGTTTGTAACCCTCGACCTACGGTCTCGGTTAACAAACGTTTTAACAAATCTCTGCTTTCAAAGGCGTTTGCAGACCTCTCGAGGAGTAGCTAAACATTTGCAGTTTATTACAGCCATTTTTTGAAAATAAAATACAGCTTTGGGTAACCAACTTTTATACCAATTCTACTGTATCGCTTCTTAATGGAAATAAAATACTATTTTATTACCCAGGTAAATAAATTAACAGCTATTTCTTCTACAAAAACACAACATCGATAGGCCTATAGTCTTTCTATAAATGCTTAATAAGGCATAAATAGTTCACACTTTAGATTAGGTCACGCAACAGCCTTAACTAACAGTTAGTAAATGCTTTATAACTTGCATTACTAATCAGAAGTTGCATCATTAGTAAGTCTTTATAAAATAGTTGTTAAGATATCTGCAAAGCATAGTGTACATCCTGTATTCGACTTGGCATACATAATTTAAATACATAAGTAAATATGTTGTTAGTTATTTACTCATGCTTTATAAAGGTAATGTAAATTGTTTGTTCACCATTTGCTAATGCTTTCTATAGCAGCTCATGTACCATTAACACCTTTTAAACTACTGGTTTGCAACTATATTAACAAGCTGTCTATAAAGTATGATAATGCAGTTATCAAACACCTTATGAATTGTATTATGAATAAAATACATAATTTTTAACAGTTTTTATTAATGATCAACATAGTGTTTAATAATAAGCTTATTAACTATTTAATAATGTATTGTTAATGTTTCAAAATGTTTTATAAAGGATTAACTAACTATTAGTTGACACTTTGTAAATGCCAAAAAGCGTTGACTTATTATAAAGTGTTACCGAAAGGTATACTACAAAATCTTTATTCAGTTCATTTAAAACATACTGCCCAACTGTTCATCTTGTCTAACATTACCACTGTGTGTACTCCCCGCCTGAAAGTTATAACTATGGCCAAACAGCTCCCTCTGCTCTGACCTTTCCGTACTAGGGGTGAGGTCCACTGCACACTTTAAAACGTTACATTCAATATTTCTCATGACAATTCACCCAGTTAATGGCACACGTTTAAAACAATCAACCCACAAGTCAACTCCAACACAGGGAGCAATGTTATCAAGGTGAATTATACACACAGGTATGGTACTTACTGGCCTGAGGCAGGGGTGCTGCGAGGAGCCACTGGGATGACTGGCCCAGAGAGTGAGTGACTCGTCCACACAGTGCCAACCAATATTTATCCAATCTGGTGTGGTGCTTGTGTACTGAGTCCAAGGGTGTACATGTCACCCCAACGAGATGCAGCGAACCAGTGGAGGACTAACTCCTCTCTCCCTGTTGCAGCGCAGCTTTGGGGATCGGCTGTCAATCACCCGGGGACAGCTAGTAGAGACAGCGGAGAACAACTTTTACATTTACATTTAGTCATTTAGCAGATGCTCTTATCCAGAGCGACTTACAGTAAGTACAGGGACATTCCCCCGAGGCAAGTAGGGTGAAGTGCCTTGCCCAAGGACACAACGTCAGTTTGCATGACCGGGAATCGAACTGGCAACCTTCGGATTACTAGCCCGATTCCCTCACCGCTCAGCCATCTGACTCCCTTTAGGACTTTAACATACGACCCTTAGCTCTCACCAACATCAAAAGTATTTGAACCAAACGTCCCTTGTCGAGCGGTCGTGTACGGTCTGCTTCCTCTTTGTGTTCACTTCCTCCACCCTTGACAACCCTCCTTTTTTTCCTCTGCGTGGCCGCATTCCCATGCCGGTGAGGGTCAATTAATGCCAGGACCAGCAGCCGCACCTATAAATTAATTACTGCCACTCCCCCAAACCCTCCTTTGGGGGGTCTATCCATACTGTGTTACATTATGCAAATACAACATGTGTGTTAGGAGTTTGTCCATAGCAGATGATCTTAAACTGTTGAGTTGATGAAGTGATGGATGGCAGGTGTGTAGGGTAGACGGGTAAGATGGAAGACGGATTGGAATACTGGAGCCTGGAACCACACAGACGGGAGAGACTGGCACAGACTAGGCGGAAGTGGAAGGCGTGACAGTAGAACTATGCACTTCTGATACTTGATTTTCTGATGTACTTTCTATTCTACTTTGTTTGTCGCTTTGGATAGATGTGTCTGCTGAATGAATAAAATGTAGACCTGGTACGTCTGCATTTGGGGACCTAGCACACTTTCTAAGGGGTCTGGTTGAGAGGTTTGGCCAGAAGGGAACATGCTGGGGAAGTGTTGGGGAGGTGTTGAGGTGGTGTTGAGGTGTTGGGGAGGTGTTGAGGTGTTGGGGAAGTGTTGAGGTGTTGGGGAGGTGTTGAGGTGTTGGGGAGGTGTTGAGGTGTTGGGGAAGTGTTTAGGAGGTGTTGGGGAGGTGATGAGGAGGCAGTTGTGATGAATGTAAATGGAGGTTGTAGCACATTTTATCTGGGGATCCAATCAGACGCTCAGGAAGGGAGGTGGGGGGGAAACATGAAACGATGATCCCTGACGATGGTTGAAATGGATGAAGGGGCATCGATCTGTGGAGTTCAGAGTTTAATTATCTGTTTCAATGTCGATTCTCAGAAAGAGATGGTTGTCAATGCTGCTTTTATGACGTGAGGCTGGGGCTCCAATAAGGCTGAGGTCTAAAACCTGCTGTTTTCATTGCTTGGTCAGTTAGTCCCATTGACCCAACCATGATGCGTGGATAATCTATTTGTTTAAATAGTTCCGGTCGGTATTGTGGTTCTGGTTGGGGTGACGGTTGTGGTTGGGGGACCTCTCCAGGAGGTTTCTGCATGTGTACTGGCTGGGATCAAGCCCTCATCACCCACATGCCGAGCCCAAACATCCAGCCATTAGATCAAGAAAACAGTGGAATTTTAAAGATTAACTCCCACCCACCGTGAGACAGTGAACCTCAAACACTCTTCCCTCCCCCTCTAACACACACCTCTTCCCCTCCAACACACACACTCAGCCCGCCATTCATAATCAATACCTGGCTGAATATGTAATGACACGTTTAACATATCTTTGATCATCAGTAATTCAGCCCTCTAAATAACCTTCCTGTTACTCACAGCAGGAGCAACAAACACTGTTCTTCTCTTTTTCTGTCTTTGCATCCTTCTTTCTCTCTCACACACACACACACACACACACACACACACACACTTTCTTCCTCTCTCTCACTCTGTCCTTTTTTCTTTCTTTCTTTCTTTCTTTCTTTCCCTCTCTCTCTCTCCTGTCCTCCCTCGTAGTACGCCGGACCTGATTGGGGACAGATGGCATGATGCAGCAAATCAGCTCAGCGATCTGACACATCACACACACACAAGACTGGTACAGACTATCTCCAAGGCAACATACATATATTGTACACACACACAAACACACATACACCAGACTGGTCTAGAGTGCCTCCAAGGCCACACACACCAGGGATGCTGGTTGTCTCTCCTGAAAGCGTTCCATCAGGCTGAGGGTACATGATGATGGGTGACACATAGGATCCCCCTATGGACCCTACAGAGAGGTGTGGGAAGTGGAGGGGGGAGATGTGGGAAGAGGAGGATGTGGAGGTGGAGGAGGGGAAAAATGGGGGAGGAGGGAGAGGAGGAGGAGCAGTGAGGTTGTGTGAACTGTATGCTGAACTGGGCGAGGTCACTGTGCACTTTTTAAGCCTGTTAGGTAAAGAGGCAGCTGTGAGACTGTGTGTATGTATGCAGTGTGTGTGTAATATGTGCCTGTATAATGTGTGGGTGTGTGTAATGTGCATGTGTGTATCGGTAGTGTGTGTCTAATATGTAGGTTAGTGTGTAATGTAGTGTGTGTACTCCATACTCTGTCGTTGGAGCTCGTGACGACGGCAGCCTTGAGCCACCAGTGCATCTCAAGCAGCGCGTGGGCGACGAGCAGCATGCCGCCAGCTCGAGGAGGAGGGGAGGTGAAGGGGAGGAGGAGAGTAGGAGGAGAGGAGTGGGGGGGAAGAGGAAAAGAGGAGGAGAGTAGGGGAGGAGGGAAGAGAAGGGGGGAGGCAGAAGGGAAGGGAGGAGGAGGAAAAGAGGGGAGGAGGAGGGTAGGAGGAGGAAGGGGTGGAGAGGAGGAGGACAGTCACATCTCTGTCACGCCAAGCTCTCCTTAAGGCCATCCTTGGGAGCAAGGCTGAGTTTCTCCCCTGAGCTAGCAGAGTGAGTTTAGCAACGAGAGCTAGCATAGGATATTGCATGTGTGTATGTCACTACTTCATTTGGAGCTACTATAGCATACAGAGATAGCACATAAATATAGATCTAGCAAAGCATATACAACTAGCTCATCTTATAGACCTTGCTCATCAAGTTCAATACTGCCCAAATCACATTTGCTCATTTGAACATATGCTAGCATTACTAGCATTCCACTTCTCAATGGAAGATTAGTATAGCTAGCTTACCATTTACTGCTTACAAGGAGATTAGTATAGCTAGCATACCATGTATTTCTCAGTGAAAGATTAGTAGGCTATAGCTAGCATACCATCTACTGCTCAGTGTAAGTTTAGCATAATGTGCTTCAGATGTGTAAGTGGACATCAATCCCAAACCTAGCATAGTCTAGATGGATGAGTTTCTGTTTCTATACCAACGACAAAAACACCAGTTGCCAAGCCAACCATGCCCCTCTCAATGACATGAACCGTTCCCTTTTTATTCTTTATCCTCTACCTTCTTCCCTCTCCCCCTTTGCCCCCCTCCCTCCCCCTCTCCCTTCCGGTGTGCTTGTATGGAGCTGAGCTGTGAGGTTAGCATGTTATCTGGGTCAGAGCATTAGCATTGTCCGCTATATTGTGTTGGGTGAGCACTAAGCAGGGCTGGGATACTAACCTCTTCAGTGGTGATGGAGATCCTGTTACACCTCAGAGTAGGCCAACCTCTGTTCTGTTGACAACACATGCTCACACACACACACACAAATATTTACATGCAGATAGACACACACCTCACAGTAGGCCAGCCTCTGTTCTTCCAGAGAACACACACACACAGAAGTGCACATCTGTATACAAGCATACGCACACATAAATACACAGATAAACAAATCACAAGACGTCCTTGCTTGCTACCTTTCTTGCCGCCTTGCTTGCTGCCATGTTAACCATGTTAGATGCCAGGCTAACAGCATTGCTAGCCTCCATATTAGCCACCTTAACCACCATGCTACCTGCCATGTTAGCCACATGGATCCGTCATGTTAGCCACCATACTAGGCGCCATAGAACACACCAAATGGGTATGTGGGGCTAAATGGGGGTATTTCGAAAAACTTGTTTGTCAATCGATGCGGAGGGGCCAGTGAGGTAGCAGCGGTGGAGTGTGCCCGATCCAACAGTTATCAGAGCCCACAGGACGCACAGGACCGTCGCTATGGCAGCACAAGCAGATTGGTCCAGTGGATGACGGCCGAGCGTTGCAATCACATTCCTGACGGAGGGTAATTAGTGCAAATCCCCTCTCGTCACCAACCAGCAGCCAGCCAACTCACACACACAAACAAACACATATGCACACACAGTGGCCAGAGTGGTTTAGTGACACTGACCTTGATCAAATGAGAAGACATCCTAGGACCCCCCCAACCCCCACGCACACACACACACACCCGTCACCACCACCCCCAGCCCTCTATTCCTCTGTTCTCTCCCACTCTCACACACACTCCCAGCAGCCATTTATTGACCACTGCTGAGCCAGGGGGGCTCAGTTTCAGGGAGGAGCCTTTGAGACTGCAGAGCATAGCGGAATAACCAAAGTCATTCTCAATAAGGGAGCCATTTTGTGTCAGGTGCTGAGGCCTGAGGTGTAGACTGTCTGTCTAGAGAGTGGCTGGCTGGCTGGCTGGCGGGCTGGCTGATTAGCTGACTAGCTGGCTGACTGACACACTGATTGATTGGCTGGCTACACTCATCTCTCTCCGTCTTTCATCTCTGTTAGAGCATCAGACAGGAAATTGACTTTCAAAGGCAGGCTGAGAGCCCAACCTCATTCAGAGCGGAGAACCACAGCAGCTAGCTGTCCACAAACACGCTCTTATTCAGGTAGAAGCCTTTCTTTGAACAAATGTTCAACAAGGAACCATAAAAAGGTGATTCCAGTTTTCCCACAGAGGGGGGAGAGTGGCAGGGAGCGTGTGTGATATGTGTTTAACTACTAAAATCCTCGTCTTCCATCCCAGAATCCTTTTTGGCGCATCCCCCTGTCATGTCGTGTCACTCCAAAAATGCATTACGTATCGGCGGGTGGCCAACAAAATGTTGCGTTACTGTGGCAACGCCATGGAGCAACGTGGCATGCCTGGTCACCACGGTGACTCATCGTCATACAACAATCGCCGATCAGCAGAGGTCGCACGAGCGTGCACGTGTCCGCATGCATGGGTGTGCACATTTATATGAGTGTGCACAATACTCAGTTAGCCCATAGAGTCTCCTTCGCCATGGCAACCGGGTCCACAGCGACTCTTGTGAAGTACAGGAGGAGAGAGGAGAGAAAGGGAGAGAAGAGGACAGCGGAGTGGTAGAAGAGAGATGGAGACAAGAGACAAGAGGAGGGGGAGAGGAGAGAAGTGAAATGGACAGAATACATGGAGTAAAGAGGGGTATGAGAAAAAAGAGGAGTGGAGAGGGAAGAAAGGAAGTGGACAGGAAGGAGATAGAAGGAGGATTAGCCGAGAGAGATTAAAAGACTTGTTTTAAGGTCATTCTGGCTCCAGATCTGCAGCTTCTCTTCCCTGTTACACCAGACCACAACAGGACCTTGCATTGGCCAGGCCACCATGTGTGTGTGTGTGTTGGGGGGGCGGGGGGTTGTGTCCCGGATCCTGTCATAGAGATGGCACCGCTGGTGATGGGAGCTGGGTGAGACAGATGGTACATGTGATAGGTTACATCTGGAGAGGAGACGAAAGTTGCATGTGATGGTTGTGTTCTCATGACTGGATTAGAAACAATGAGGTCCTTTACAGAGATCAGCACACACACATATACATCAAAACACACATACACACACATACAAACACATACATACACACACACCAGGGCTTTGAAATCACACCACGCCAACACTGATCCTTATTTGTACCCCTCCCCCGGTTGGCCATTGTAACTGCTCATGTTATAACATCTGGTTAGAACATTTCTGGTTATGAAATCTCTGATTATGGCATCTGGTAATAACATCTCTGGTAATAACATCTCTGGTAATAACATCTAGTAATACAAATCTAGTTATGTAATAACACAAACATACATGATGTATGTAATAACTTGTAAGAACACTTCTGGTTATAACATCTCTGGTACACTAAAAATCTCTTGTTATAACTGGTAATAATGACCCCTGTGCGTGTGGTGCTGTGAGTGTTGATGCAATGTAAGTCTGTCTCTCAGAACCTTTGTGTGTGACAGGTTGGTATCTCTGGTTACCGTCACCGTGGAGATTAGAGGATCTGAGAGCTATATTTCCAGTTTGTGTGCCTTGTGTGTCTGTGTGTGTGTGTGGTGCTGGTGATGTGTGGGGGGGGGGTTATGTGTGTCATTTTCTTTATTGAGTGTAAGTGTGTACTGAGGACAGCTGGTCAATCTCTGTTGCTTTCTCTCTCTCTCTCTCTCTCTCTCTCTCTCTCTCTCTCACTCTCTCTCTCTCTCTCTCTCTCTCTCTCTCTCTCTCTCTCTCTCTCTCTCTCTCTCTCTCTCTCTCTTTCTCTCTCTCTCTCTCTCTCTCTCTCTCTCTCTCTCTCTCTCTCTCTCTTACTCTCTCTGTTGCTCTCTTTCTCTGTTCCTCTCTCTCAGTCCCTCTCTCTCCCAATCCCTATTTCTTGCTTTCAATCTCCCTTTCTCCCCCCACACACACACAAACACACAGAGAGAGAGACACACTCACACACATAGATACAGACTCCCCCCCACACACACACACACCCACACACACAGACAGATAGGAATTGTAGTCAGCCTGGGTTGAGCTGACAGGGAGCAGCTGCACATGGCTGTAGTCACATGGGTTCACCATGTGAGTCTCCCCCCCTCCCCTCTCTCTCTCTCTCTCTCTCTCTCTCTCTCTCTCTCTCTCTCTCTCTCTCCCCCTGTCTGTCTGTCGTCCTTCTGCTTCTCTCTCCTCTCTTTCCCTCTCTCGCTCTATCTGTCTATGTCTCTCTATGTCTCAGCTCTTTGTCTCATACTCTTTCCCAGGTCTGCCCAGCCTAGCCCAGCCTTTCCCAACCCATTAAAGCCCTGTCGAGTGTTGTTTTGGGGCTAAATTAGCTTGAGCATTAAACCACATGATCATTCCAGTAACGTAGTGTAAAATCAATATCAGTGCTATTTCAACATGTGAGAGGAGTCTCTATGACAACAGTGTAACCCAAAAATATATATTTGAAGTTTGTCCAGGCGCAAACATCTGTCTGTTAGTTTGTTTGTGTGCATCCACAACACCACTGCTATTAAACTCACTCAACTGGTAAGTAAAAATGCACACACACACACACACACACACAGACAAAGCCTACACACATTGTCATATACACTGCTCAGTGAGAGAGAGCTAATATACATACACAAGCTGATTATACCTTTCTGGTAAGACATCAGTCTCTCACTGTAAAGACACACACACACACACACGTGTCAGATAAGAGTCTAGAGTTTGGACAAGGCTGAACTGTGAGTGAGGAACACATGCCACATCATGTGACACAAGATCACATGACTTTGTGACACAGGCCTTTGGTGATCATGTGACCAGTACCACTGAATGTAACCCTAACTGTTCTCTAACTAGGAATGTCACACTAGTCTGTTTTAAACACATGCACACACACACATACTGTACATGCACACAAACACAATGTATGGAGGTACAGTTCACACACCAACTCAGAATCCTTCACCTATTAAGTGAGGAGAGAAGAGAGAGAAGAGAACGGGGGAGGAGAAGAGAGGAAAGGAGGAGAGGAGACTTAGGAAAGGAGAGAGAGGAGAACAGGGGAAGAGAAGTGAAGAGAGTAGAGTAAAGAAGACAGGGGAGGAGAGGAGTGGAGAGGTAAGAGAAGAGGATGGGCGAGAAAAAGAGAGGAGAGAGAAGAGAATGGGGGAGATGTGAGGAAAGAGATGGGGGGGGGGGTTATGGTAGAGAATGCAACACACACGCAGACATAAACACACACCTACCCACTCTGTAAATCCCACAGGCCTGTCCTCAATTGAATTACTGTTATCATACACCCTCTCTGCCCACCACAAGCCACACCCAACTCAGAGACACACATGCACAGACACACAGACACACACACCCGCACACACACATTAGAGTAGGTCCCATTAGGGACTTATTGATCTTAGCTCTGAGAGGGGCTAGGCCTGTCTATTGATCTCTGCTGATTTCAACCTTCTGTGTGTGTGTTTGTGTGTTTGCATGTGTGCGTGTGTGCACGTGTCTCTCTGTGTGTGTGTGTGTGTGTCTGTGTGTGTGTGCATTTTTGTGTGCGTGCATACATTGTTTTAAGGACATGCATAGACCGACAGACAAATGAATAGTGTACTTTAGAAACAACCAAGCAACCCTACCCCAACCAAGCAACCCTAATCCAATCAGGCAAGCCACATGCAGTACAGGCAAAAGTAAAGGAGGAGAGGAGGGTAGAGGAGAATGGAGGAAGAGATGAGGAGAAATGAACAGAAGTAGGATAGGAGAGGGAAGGAGTGTATGGTTAGCCATTCTGAGCTCCAATCTGAGTCACTGACACGTTCACAACTCTAATTATGGAAATATAGAAAAGAGCTAGGGTTCAGTGTGTGAGTGTGTTATGGGTCTTCCCCCAGAGTAGCTCTGTTCCTTGCCAAGGTGACAAGGGTTGCCATGGTAGCAACATCTACTCCTTTCTGTGCATCCCACACACACACACTCCTTTCCTAAAGATTCAAAGTCTGTATATGTGACATTGCGTGTGAAAATAGAAATTCAATTTCAATTGATTGGATTCTTAAGATATCCCAGAGGACAATCCAGTGGTATTGTGTTAATCATAATCTCATTCTATTCTAATGTATTTAATGTCGTTCCATTCTAATGAATATTCTCATTGTATTGTTGTTGTGTTGTTTAGTTTTGTTGTGTATTGTGTTGTTTCCACCCACACACAGTAGTCTTTGTCTCTATAATGTTGTTGCCACAATGATTGACAGTACACATCTTTGTTTCCATAGTAATATAATCTCCATCTGTCTCAGCATCACTGTGGTGCAGCCCCCCCCTCCCCATCTCTCCCCCCTCCCTCTCTCCCCCCCACCCTCTCCCCCCCCCTCCACTCTCTCCCCCACTCCCCCTCTTTTACCCGCTCCCCCTCTCTCTACCCTCGTCTCCCCTTTCCTCGTCTCCCCCCTTCCCCTCTCTCCCCCTTCTCCCTCTTTCTCCCCTCTCCACCCTCTCCCTCTTTCTCCCCCCTTTCCTCTTCCCCCTCTCTCACCCCCACTCTCCCTCTCTCCCTCCTCTGAAGTGACTGCCCTGCTTTAAGCTCTGATGAACTATCTTGTCATTCCACCCTTAATGGGGCTTCTAATGATCAACTTGATTAACTATAGTGTGTGTATATAAATGTTGGTGTGTGTGTGTGAATGTTTATGTTTGTGTGTGTGATTGACTGATTAAGAAGGTAATATGTCAACACTCGTGCGTGATAATGATGTTTCTAGTGTGATAGGATCATGCTAACGATATGCAGTAATATGTTAATAGCTGTGTGATGCATGATGGGACAGCTCTATATTTAGACCTGTGTTCTGGAATGTTATTCAGCCAATCAGCCAGTCAGAGAAGAAAGCAGTATCATACAAATACTATAAGATCATGTGAGAAATGATGTATGTGTGTGTAGTGTGTGTATGTCTGTGAGATGGTTGAATGTTTATGTAGCGTATGTGTGTGCATATGTGTGTGTATGTTGCGTGTGTGTCTTCTCCTCAGCACCAGCTGCCTGAGTTGACCCCCCCCCCTCCCCCGATGAGGGACTACCCACTCTTCCCCTCCCTCCCCCTTTTACTCCATGTCCTCATCAGCAGTTAGTATGCAGCTGATTCTCTCCTAGTGATCTCCCCCCTCTCAAACAACCCTGCCTCTATTTCTACACCTCCATCTTTCACCCCTCTCTCTCTCTCTCTCTCTCTCTGTCTGTCCTTATGTCTCTCTTTGTCTTTCTCTCTGTCTCTCTCTCTCTGTCTGTCTTCATTCCAAAAATCCAAGAAGGAATAGGAGGAAAAGGAGGAAGAAGGACAGAAAGAGAAGGAGGAGGAGAGAGGTCTACAGGGAGAGAGGTCTAAAGGAGGAGGAGGAGGAGGAAGAGGGAGGTCTACAGGGAGAGAGGTCTAAAGGAGGAGGAAGAAGAGAGAGGTCTACAGGAGGAGGAGGAGGGGGGGGAGGAGGAGGGAGGTCTACAGGAAGATAAGAAGGATGATGAGGAAGAGGGATAGAAGTAGAAGGAGGGAGGTCTAACAGAAGGAGAAGGAGGTGGGAGGTCTACAGGAGGAGAGGGGGGAGGAAGAGAGAGGTCTACAGGAGGAGGAGGGGAGGAAGAGGGACAGAAAGAGAAGGAGGAGGAGAGAGGTCTACAAGAGGAGAAGGAAGAGGTGAGGAGGAGGGACAGAGGGAGGAGAAGGGAGGTCTACAGGAGGAGGAGTAGGTAGAGGTACAGAGGGAGGAGAAGGAGGGAGGTCGACAAGAGGAGAAGGAGGAGGAGGGGAGGAGGAGGGACAGAAGGATGAGAGATGCTGCAGCCTTAGATCCTAGTCATTATCCTGATGATGTCACGTGGCAGCAGGATGTGTGGGAGGATAGGATTTGGGGAATACCTCAGAGGGAGAGAGAGAGTGAGAAGGGAGGATGGAGAGAGGTACAGGCAAAGGTAAAAATATAGCAGGACTGGAAATTGTTAAAGGTTTTACTGCCTTCCTCTCACTCTCTCTTTCTCCTCCCCCTCTCTCTCTCCCTCTCATTCTCTCCCCCTTCTCCCTCTCTCGTTCATTCTCTCAGTCCCTCTCTTTCTTACTCTTTCTCTCCTTTCCTCTCTCTCTCTCTCTCTCTCTCTCTCTCGCTCCCTCTCTCCTACGTGGTGTGAGAAAGCCGAGATGTCCTCTCATCATTAAAGATGCATGAGAGCCAGAATGTTCTCTCTCCCCAGTAGCTGCCCTCTGCAGAGTGTTCTGTTATTACTGGAGTAGAATATCTTCTGCTCAGTAGGAGAGACAGGCTGTGTGTGTGTGTGTGTGTGTGTGTGTGAGAGAAAGAGAGAGAGAGAGAGAGAGTGTACGTGTGCGTGAGAAGAGTTTATGAAAAAGTGTGTTTTTTCCTGTGTGCTTGCATTTGCACGTGCATGTGTATGTGTGTAAGTGTGTGATCTCTAATGCATTGTCCAAGCTGCTACTGCTCCCAGTGATGCCCTGGTATTAAAGCTATTTATAACCCCAGTGTGTGTGCGTGTGTGTGTGTGTGTGTGTGTGTGTGTGTGTGTGTGTGTGAGAGAGAGAGAGAGAGAGAGAGAGAGAGAGAGGGAGAGAGAGAGAGAGAGAGAGAGAGAGAGAGAGAGAGAGAGAGAGTAGCTTATTCACCTCAGAACTCATCTTCTCACAGAAGGATAGAGAAAGAATGAGGGTGAGAATAAGCGAGAGAGATGGGGGGTAAAAAGAGAGAGAGAGAAAGAGTTAGCAAGAGAGCAAGAAAAGAGGGCAGAAATAAAATGATGGGGGGAAGAGAGAGAGACACAGACAAAGAGAGAGGGAGGAGAGGGTAGTATAGATGAGCAAACAGAACTGTCTGTTTCAATATTTCATCCAGATCCTCCATCACCATAAACTGCTGTCTCCCCCATGCTATCCTGGAGACAGGGGGAGGCTGGGGGAGGCCAGGGGGAGGCAGGGGGGATGGGGGAAGCATAGGAAGATTAGGAGGAGGCTGTGGAGGCAAGTGGGAGGTTGGGGGAGGCTTGGGGAGGTTGGAGTGAGGTTGTGGGGAGGCCAGGGGGATGTTGGGTGATGTTTCCTCTCTTGCAATCCCTCCCTCTATCTATTCTCCCCCCATCTCTCCCTGTACAGTGCTGGTCTACATTCCTATGAGCAGCAGTGAAGAGTGTTCTCCCTGGTGGTGTGTTTGGGGACTGCATCTGTGACGGTTTATCTCTGCAGCAACAGTGCACTCAATACTGAGGATGCCTCCTCTCCTCTCCATCTCTCCTTTCCTTTACCTCCCTTCTAGTCCTCTCTCCTCCCCTTCTGTTTTTAGATGTTATTCTGTTATGCACCATTTTAACCATGTTGATTTTGGCCACGTTTTTGAGTCATGGCGATCGATTCTGGAAGGCCTTTGTGTATGTAGATTAGACTATCTCCACAAGATCACATAGATGTTTGACAGAGACACAGGTTCAAGAGCAGGGGCCAAGAGGAGAGGGCAGCCAAGAAGGCTACAGGACAGGCAGGAGGGGAAGTAAAAGGCCGGCCAAAAGTTTTTTTCAGAATAAAAGTGAGATGTGTCGACAACGTTTCATTATACGCGTGTCCATATCGGTCCTTGGTCAGGGACCGAGCAAAAGTCCTGCTTGGAGAAAGTCTCTGTGTGTGTTTGAGTGTGTGTGTGATAAAAGCTGAATGAGACTATGTCCCCTCCAGTATCATGTGCCAGTAGCTGTGTTCCCTGTGTGTTTGGAGGCAGGAGGGGGGTGAAGTAGGCTCAAGAGAGCAAAGAAAGGAGAAGGCAGGGAGAAAAGCACAGAAACGGTACAAGACAGAGAGACAGGCCAAAACACTGACATCATCATTGACACATCCTTATTCTCTTGTGTACAATTCTCTTGTCTTTGATTGATGGATTGATTGATTGTGTGGTGTGGTTGGTGTCACCACCTAAGGAATTGTGTATACTCCTTGGTTGGACCGCAGGAGGAGAAAGAGGTTACGAAGGACTGTCCCCAATACAACACATCCAAAGAACTAGTTTGCGTCAAGTTTACTAAACAAAGCTGAGTCAGCGATGTATTCCAGCATCACCTCACATGGCCCGTTCACACCAATGACGATATATGACAACTATAACTATAACGACAATATATTTGCCTCCACACCAACCTCGACTATTAGCTTCTCACAATGTTGTCTTCCATTTCAAATGCGCAGGCGCTTTAAATTCGGATGGATTCTGATTGGTTGTCAGTGTTTATCGTTTTTCAGATGGAAAGAAATCATTTCGAAAGTAATCCCAACGATATCCGGTCGATTTTATTCCAACTCAAGTCAACATATCCAAAACTATCTCCCCCGATAATTTTTTTTTTATTCTCGAACCTGGCTCATACTACTAGTTTTTTCATTGAATAGTTTTTGCAGATTTTTGCTCAATTTGAAACCAATCCGAAATGGGTAAACTGCACCCCATTTATTTGCTTACGTCAAGAAAAGTTGCCTGGAACTGTGCTCGCGGGTACGAACAGGGCACGAGCACAAAAGGGAACATCAGCCGATCGCTGATTTACCTGACCTGAATGAGAACAAGGAGAAAGGGCTTGATAATCTACAGTTGCCTGTCTTTATTGTAGCAAGTTTTACAAATGGTTGCACACACACATGACGGTTGTTTGTAGAGTTTATTTCCGTTATTTTAAATTAGATTTAACCATTTTGTAATGAACTTTATTATGCTCATGGAATGACAATCGTAATTTTAGCCTAATATAATTAGTCATAATATCGTGGCATGTTACGGCGTCATTATAGATTGTTGACATGTTTTTCTGGAGCAAAGACAAAGATGAATAAATCATGTCTGATAACCACAATATTGTTATGGTTGTTATATTGTTATAACTTGTTTATAACCTTGTTTCCTCAAGGATCACAATGACTCTTGCTTAGAGTCTTGCTGCTCTTGTTGGTTAGTGGTAACTGATTTAAATTGTTGTACTCGCTGTGAAATATTTTTTACTGTTGCTTGCTTTTCTACAGGTACACTTGCACTCATAGCGATTTGTGTTGTTTAATTGTAACTTGTTTAACTACATGCTCTTATGGTTCTTCCCTTTGGCACTTATTTTGGTTGTTCACAATATGTGCTTCATGTTTTGGCTACCTGCAATGTTTTTGGGGCTATCTTGTTGTTATTATCAGTGACCTATGCACTTTGCAAAGCTCTCTCTTGGAAGTCGCTTTGGATAAAAGCGTCTGCTAAATAAATAAATGTAAATAACTTGTGTTAACTTGTCAGTTAACACCACAACGATGGCATTAACAATAACTGTAAGCTAGTAATAGTAAGCAACACCCATCATCATTATAATAGTAACAGAGGTATAGGCTTAATTGGGTGTGCTTTGCCTTCGGCAAGGGCACAACCTTTGTTCTCTCACATATATATTATTATTATTGTTTATTTTCTCACCCCTAAGCCTTCGTCAATATTTGGACTACATAGACAACCTAGGTGTCAAAAGTTTCGTCTTGGTAGCGATTGAATTGCTTGTATTTTTATTTACGTTCCGTTGCACGGTTTAAGTAGAAATTACGTTTTTGTGGCGAAAAGTGAAGCTAACGGTGGCTAACTTGCTAGCCACAGTCAATGACGCTACTTACGTCACTAACGTCACGAAAACTCGCGTGACTACCTCTAGCAGAACTTCTGGGAGATAGCTAGGCTAACTGCTTTACTGCAAGGCAGCTGCAGAAACGCCACAAGCAAAGAGGCCCCACGGAGCGAGAGAGAGAGAACATGTGAGAAGTTTGTTCTGGAAATGGGACCAAAATCGAAGTTGCTCTTTTGAAAAACTGTAAAAGAGGAGGGCCACATGTAAAAATGAAAAGAACCTTTTTATGTTGCCTCTTTACTTCGATGTTGGTCCAAACTTCTCATATGCTCTCTCTTTTGCTCCGTGGGGCCGAAAATCTGTTCATCTTAGCGCTCCCCCTAGAGGCCTGGTCAACTTCCGTTGTGAAAACTGGATGCAGCGTTTTTGGTTTGCGTGCTTTCGTTTTTGCAACGCGTTTATGTATTTGCAGCGTTTTTGGTTTGCTGCTTTCGTTTTTGCAACACGTTTATGTATTTGGTTGTGTTGTGTGTAATTGCAGCGCGTTTGCTGAATGCTGCGCATGTGTTGTGAAAATTCATTAAGATGTTTTCTTATTTTGCTTGTGTTTTGTCTATTTGCATGTGTTTTCTTAATTTGCAGCGCGTTTGCACATGACGACCACCGTACAGGCACAACAGATAAGACAAGACATTTCCTAAAACATAGCGTTACATATTCACATACAGCAGCATAAGCTCATAATAAAGCACAAAGCTTGCTGCGGCGTGTGATATTTGCAATGTACGGCCCGAAGGTCTTGCAAATAAATGAGTCATTTTCGGCTGAATCGATATCACTCAAACAAGAACTCATCCGTGTGAAATAAAGGATCTTGGCGATCGCGAAGATCTATTGGTATGGAAAGCTAATCGAACTAGAATATAGCTCCTTGGTCAACTGGGTCTCTCAAAAAGGGAGCTGCCGTGTTATTTTCCGGGGGTGTGGCAAGCTTATCCAGCTACACTTACGTTAGCCTGCTCTGGAGCAGGTTAGTGCTAATTGATATGTTACTATGGTGATTTATCGAAAGTTGCTTCCACGAACCAAAAAGAGGTGCGTTTTTCTTATCTTTGCCTGAAAATTAGCTCGCTAAACCGCTTAGCGAGCTACGACGAATACCCCCCTGGAGTCTGAGTTGTTATGATAACAGTTACTCTGCCATGCACAATGGGAAGAGCACTGACAAACGTGTCCCCCCCTCCAGCTCCCACAGAGTAGGAGTGTATCTGGACTGGCCGGCCGGCACTCTGTCCTTCTACACAGTCTCCTCTGACACACTGACCCACCTGCACACATTCCACAGCACATTCACTGAGCCCCTCTATCCTGGGTTTGAGGTTTATACTGACTCCTCAATGTCCCTGTGTCAGGTAGAATAGCCCACACACACTCTCACACACTGTGCTCACATAGATGTTATTGAAGATTGAACTGTATACAGTTGTAATTGATATCCCAGAGTGTTTGTAAATATTGGTGTGTGTTGAATGTTTGTTTTGATTGTTGACAAACAATAATCCTGTCTTTGATCTCAGTTCCGCTGAATGTGATCAACTAAATAGTGTTTTACTGACTAAATAAGGAGAAATAAAGATATTTTATACAGGAAGATAGAGGACATGCTGTGTGTTTGTTGGTGACCCAGTGGCCTAGACACACGCACATGCACACACAATGTAAACACTACATTTAGGACCAGTAATATGACAGTATTACCCACTTGAATATACACTGTGTGTCTAGTGTGATCCCCTCTCTCACCTTATCTACTCTCTCCCCCACCTCCTCTCCCCCCACCCCTCCTTATCTACTTATTAGGTCCAATTCACAAATTATTGTAATATTATGTATTAAAGGCATGTCATACTTGCCTTGAGCAGTGATTCTGCTTCTTTCTACAACATGGGTACATCATTTGATGGTGGTTGTGTCCGAGTGAGAAAATAATTCATGTGATTTGAAAGTTGTCAATGAATGCATTATGTGTGTAAATGTATCCACAGTTTAGCTTCTTTGGCTGATGAGCTTCAACAGAGCGATAGTCAGATGTGTTTGATACGTCCTCCTGTAGGGAGAAAGGGGGCAGCATCAACATCCTGACATGATTCTATACTGGGTAGTGGAGTGGAGGGTTGGGTTGGGGCATCAGGGCCAGGAGCAGGATGGAGGTCAGGGGAGGGAGTGGAGGACTGGGCTCTCACAGGTGGGGGGTGTTAAACTCATAGAAAACACTGTGTTTCCTTTACTCAGTTTAATGGTCACACTCCATGTTCACCGGTACAACTCACGCAGTAACCACGCAGTAACAACATCCAGTCTCCACCAATGTAAGAGTATCCAAACCGGAAATACATAGTTAAAAAACTCACTGAAAAATAATAAACTTGAGGATTACATATTAAAGTGACCATAACATCACAGGGCATAGCCAAAGTATTACCTGAATATTCTTACAGTACCTCAGTGCCATTTAGGTAAGAACATTTCATAACAAAAGTGAACATATTGCAAATCATAGGCTAACGTGGTTTAACATTTTCTGACCATACTTTAGTGCAAAGGTATAACAACAAGTTTTCAGTTTAGTCAAGCTTCCATTGTCCATCACTCAGTGTTTTGAGTAACTGGTGAACTGACGCACACTTTTTAGTAAGACAGTCTGCAAGTTGGTCTCTTGTGTTTTTCCACAACACACGTTCAATCCTCTGCATTTGGACAAGTTCTTTGATGCTACTTATCTCCAGACTAATGTATTTTCTCAGACAAGTGCAGCAACAAGTGAATGGTTGTCTGTCACACAGATTATAGGTGGTGCGTGTGCAGCGCCACCTGGTGTCAGTTCAGAGAACAATGTAGCGAGAAAAATGGCGTTGTCTATTCCATCAGACATCGCCAATGTTTCTCCAGCAAGTGTACTTCGCACAACCCTCTTTACTCTCTTTGATGGCCAAGAGAGTGGTGACAATGTACCATCTTCTCCCATCAGAACAATTAAATGTCCTCCTTGACTGCCTCCATCTGAAAGATTTCCAAAGGAGGCATCACTGAACATGACGATCTTGAGAGCACTCTCACTTCCCAAGTGTTGGAAGTTTAGCACTACTTTCTTGGACTTAAGCTTACACACTATTCTGTTTGCCTCATGAATCGTTTACACTGTTGCATTCTTAAGCTTAGAGGCCCAGTTGCTAGCATCCAACATGACATCTGGCCTGCTTTGCCTTGCTGCTCAGAGAATCTGACCTATCTTTGATCTGAGTTGATCCTTTTCCTCTTCATAAAGAGGAGAGTCTTGCTTGACAGCTCGTGAAGGAGCCATATGTATGGGCTGCATGTGTTGGGTGTAATTCATCTGGTGAACCTGCACAGCATTATTAACAGTCACAAAGTCGATTCCGACATCGCAGAAAGGATCATGCTCTTCACGTCCCACTCTAAAGACTGACCTGAGGTCGGGTATCACTGTTCTAGAGAAGCTTCGGGTGCCTCCCCATATGAAGTCGTCGACATGACAGGCCAGTACCCCAGTTACAGCAGTCTTTGTCAGTCCAATAGAAAACAGCAGGGTCTACTTTGGACATCTTGCCCCCTGCTTCCAGCACTATCTCTTTCACTCTGTTGTACCAGTACAGTGAGGCATCTGCCAAACCATACACACATTGTTTGAGCTTCCATAATGTTCCTTTGCAGTCTGCCTCAGGGGGAGGCCTGATGTAAATGTCACGTGTTGTTACTGTTTCTCAATTTCTTTATGATCTCAGTCAATGTTTGATTGTGACGTTCACAAAGTCCATTACTCCAAGGGCTGTACGCAGCTGTTGTTTTGACTTCTATGTTGAAGTTTCCTGCCTTATCTCTGACCTCATCATTGTTGAACTCTCCTCCATTGTCGCTGAACAGCTTCTGAGGTGGGCCATGCACTTATCCAGTCATGGATGAAGTGTTTAACAATCTCAGGTCTTGCCTTCGTAGTCAGAATGCTTCCTGCACTAAATCTCTTAAATTGATTGAATTGAAGATACCACAGACCTGGCTTTAGTTCATGAAGGTCTACTGCCACGGTTTCATTGTGCTGAGATGTCAGAGGAAGACCAACAGCAGGCCTGGGTTTCATCTTACTGTATCTTTGACATGTCTCACGCTCACTTACAATGTTCTCAAGAATGATGGCACATTCTGCATCTTTTGTGCCTGAAGAATGGGAGTCAGGTGGCTGAGCGGTAAGGGAATCGGGCTAGTAATCCGAAGGTTGCCAGTTCGATTCGCGGTCATGCAAACTGACGTTCTGTCCTTGGACAAGGCACTTCACCCTACTTGCCTCAGGGGGAATGTCCCTGTACTTACTGTAAGTCGCTCTGGATAAGAGCGTCTGCTAAATGACTAAATGTAAATGTAAGAATACAAGTTTAAATGCCAGACCAAGTTCTTTGTAGTTTATTGATAAGAAATGATGCAATCGAACAATGAATACAACACACCAAGGTGTCTCAGTCTAGATCGGCGATAACAGTTGATGTTACCAGTCTCGCTTCACAGAGTAGAGTAAACAAAGGCCCTCGTGAGAACAGTCTTGACAGAAGTCAGAGAGAGAGTTCTGCCCAGTCCAAATCCTGTCTACCTGTGCAGGGCACACAGGTCTTGTACCCCTCCTGAGAGGGAGGTGTTTGTTAGGTGACAATGGGAGGGGATGTGGTCTTCCTATTAGGTGTCAAAGGAGTTTGTGGTCATTCAGGGTGGGCAGTCCATGGGTCTGATGATGTCACAAGGGAAGGGACGGGGGGGGGCAGGGTCTCCAAGGGGGGGCAGAATCCCAAGGTGGACAGACCAGGTGGTCTGATGACATCCAGGAGCAAAGAGTTACATCCTCCATGGCCCCAATGCATCTTCTCATCTCCTGATGTCGACACTTTTACTCTGCAGAGCTGTGAGGTCCATTGTACTGCACCAGTCCCTGGGCGCTACCATCTCTCCTCCTCTGTTAGCATGCTGACCTTCTGCATTCCTCCTCACACCAAAAGTTACATTCCTCAGATCATGGTTCACTTTTCACAGACTTAGAAACATCTTGGTGCATAATCATCAGTCATATGTTTGTACTATAAGTTCATAATTATTATTACTTATTCTATCTGAAGCATTGATTACATATGGAATATATGTTCAGCATTGTTATTACACATTTTGTATATCCTAGGTATTGATTGTCTTTTTATTCAACAGAGACATAGAACATATGAAATAGCAGCATTGACTTAGCAACATAGATTTAATTCCTCCACACTATACCTCTAGGGGTAAATATGGTGGTGCTTTGTTATTCCTTGTCTTTTTAGTTTGTAAAGAATATATTGTGCTTATTAAAGTTATGCATTGTGCTTATTAAAGTTATGTCTTATAAACTTAGAAGTGTGCTCAGGCTTAAACATTGTGTCTCACACAAGGCGGGGGGAGTCATGGGTGCGGGCAGAGAAAGAGGAACCATCCAGACGAGTTTCGACCAGAGTGTGGGGAAAAGGCTGTATTTTGTGTCTCTACCTCTTCATTTTCAGAAACAACCTTGAAACCGGGTGGAGACGGCACCCGAGCAGGTGGGACGCGTAGGCAAGAACAACTCCCTGCTGCACAGGAGAACAAGCTCAACCTTCTTGTGTTTTTTGTTTTACTGCACTCTATAATATATGCTGGGGCAGGGACAGATAGTTAGTTGGACTTCGTGAACCAACCCAAACTCTGTTGCGGGTAGGGAAACGTAGACAACCCCAGAGCTCTGTACTGCATTAAAGCTGATATTATCGGACCTCTGCGACTCCAGACCACTCTTTCTAGAACACAGATTTGTGTCATTGAATACTATCATTACATATTGGAATAGACACATCGAATTTAAGTCCTTCATTTGTCGCCTCTTCCCTCTTTTGCCTCTTTTTTTACATTATTATTTTCCCATTAGCGTTATTACGACGGTACGACGGCGTATTAAGGCCAGTGTAGAAAAAAACGGAGCCGGAGGAGGGGGGGGGGGGATTAAAGCGGTAAATTTGCAAGAAAAAGTCGGAGATTCTCCGAGTTTTTAAAGTCACAGATTTACGAGAAAAAAAACTAGTACATTTGCGAAATCACAAATTTGCAAGAATAAAACTAGTAATTTTGCGGGAAAAAACTCGGAGATTCTCCAACATTAATAAATCGAAAATATGGATTTGTTTTTTTCTCAAGGAACATCATTTCTTCACTTTGCATGGTCAACCTCATCACAGCACAGACGCCGTTGCTTGCCATGTATAAAGCCTGCAGTAATGGATGACCTGATCAAATTATACCTTTCAATTGGTTCGTGGTTGCCAGGTCTGTAGTTTTACCGCGGAATTGGGCTACGTTTGAAGTGTTGCCGCGGGTTGAATTTTTTGTCCGCTGGTTCGGGTAGACCTATTTTGCATGCAAATTACATGAATATCTTTAAATAAAAAATCCATATTTTAAATGAAATAATTTATTTATACCCAAATCCTACCAAACTGACTCCAGATCAGCACATACACACATGGACATGGGACACGCCCACATACACACACGCACTGTGCGTGTGCACACGTGCCTAATGCTCTCAGTCTCCTGAGAAAACCTCTTGACTATTTTTAATGCTGGCATACTAAACATTTGGTGTTACTTTGTAGATATTACAATACATTTGGCAAATATAGCAATGCTGTTGGACTTTAAAAGCAGTGTGTATGGTTTGGCAGGGGCATATTTTGAGTTCTGATATTGGGCTGGTTTTTGGGCTGGTTTTTGGCCATTGGGCTGGTTTTGGGCTGGTTTTGATTGGCCATTGGGCTGGTTTTGTCACACAGACCTGGCAATTCAACCCACGGCAACACTTCAAACGATTTGAGTTCTGATATTGGGCTGGTTTTTGGGCTGGTTTTATTGGCCATTGGGCTGGTTTTGGGCTGGTTTTGATTGGCCATTGGGCTGGTTTTGTCACACAGACCTGGCAACCCTGGAACAGGACACTGCTCTTTCTAAACTATTTTGAGGATCTGTCGTATTGTGTCCTGATGTTGAACCACAAATCGAATTTGAATTGCCCGTGGATGTAACCAGCGATATCCTTGCATCTGTCCATTGCATTGTAGTTCCTGATGCACAAAGCTATCACCTTCACCTCATCCAAATAAGTAGCCTATGACGTTTCCTTCTGAATAGGCCCAAATCACGGCAATGTCTTTTCAAATCTGGTGATTCTGGGCAAAAATCAGGAGTAGCCTAGCCTATTTCCTTATTGCTGAATCCTATTGAAAAGTAGGCTATAGGCTAATTCAGACTTTTTTCTCGCAAATTTGTGACTTTATAAACTCAGAGATTTACCACTTTAATCTCGGAATATTACCCCTCCTCCGATTTTTTTTCCTACTGGCCCTAATACGCCGTCGAACATTATTGCACGAGATGGGTCCATGAAAATGAGTCCTCAGACTAGCCACTGCACTTTCTGACATTCGGGCATCCATCTTGACCAGAGCTAGAGCCTTGTGTTTATCTCGATGACTGCACGCTTACGTTACAATTTCTCATAGACTACTAAATGAAGTCCTCAAAAACCGGGTCAAAGACAGGTCTAGCGGAGGCTGTAGCCTCTCTTCCATCATCCACACAAGACAACGCTATCAGCTGCTATAGTGACTTCAAAGGATGCGCTATATGGCGCAAATATGTCTGCATGTAGACATATTTGCGCAAATATGTCTATACATGTCTACAAATATGTCTTTTAGATAGAAGCAGCTTGTATCTAAAATAGTAATGTTGTATCTTCTTCCAGAGGTGCATGAACGAAACTACTCATTCCAAATTCCTAATGTTTATTTTAATATACGTTCAAGCAGTGTATTCGTGTGTCTTCAATCCAATTCAACTCAAAACTGCCTTGAAGCGCGTGGGTTGCATAACAACAACAAGTGGTTACTTGACCCATCACATGACGCATCACACTAAACCACTACATTATCTGCCCGACATTGGCCCCATCAGAGCCAGATTAACTGGGGCCAAAAGGGCAAATCACAGTGCCTTTTTTTTAAACTAAAACTGTAAAATTTGTTTAAAAAAATCCAATTAGATATTAGGCATACATTAAGTAGCAACAGTCCAAGTCAAACATGTAGGCTATATAATGGCAACTTCTGAGGTTTTCATACTCTTTATTTCTTTAAAATCAAGTTATTTTTGTTAGCAACGTTGAGGATGGCACATAAAATAATGAGAGATAGCATAGACCCTTTGCACTTTTATTTTGGGTGGTTGCCCCTTGGGCAGCGTTTAAGGACAATCAGGTGGACAATCACAAACTGTTACAAATGTAGCAACTTTTGTGCCTGAGGAAATTCGTAACAAATACAATAGTTTTCTCCCCCACCACATATCCTCATTAATGTATGTATGTATGTATGTATGTATGTATGTATGTATGTATGTATGTATGTATGTATGTATGTATGTGAAGTCACCGACCATATTTAGGCTGTTTAGTCGCGTTTGGCAAGCCATTGTAATCAACAATTGAGTAATCAATAATTGTTGATATACAATTGCATTTTGGATATCAATAATTCGAATTGTTGATATCAAGAATTCGATATCAATGTTCATATGCAGAATTGCTTTTTGGATAAACATTTTTTGATGACTATCATGTGAGCCGGAGTAGGCAGGCTCCGTTAATTTTGTTTGCAGAGGCGCAAAGTAGGTTTTGCTACGCAAAGAGCGTAGCAAAACCTACGACCACTTTGCGATCCGTTGGAGTTAATTTACATCAACATGGATTTTTTTTATGGATTCAATTTGATAAAAAAAAATGTATCTATTTAACCTACAGCTCTTTTATCAAGTGACAGCACAAAAAAACTGAATAATTGTCTTAGTGTTTTTAATGTAGCCCGCGCACGAAAATGTTTCATGTTACTTTGAAACACCACACTATAAAAAATAATAAAACATTTGATCAATGAGTCATTGTAACTTATTTACTTCATTTACTGCAATGTTAACTGAATTTAACGAGTTTTAGGTATTCCAACTCAGGTTTCAACAAGAAACGGTACCTGTCACAATGATGTCGGAGATGTAGGAACGAAAATGTATTAAATGATACAAGTAGCCTACTGATGTTTCTCCCTTGTTTTTGTCTCTAGTGTCTTGCTGGCAGCTTTCTGCTACTCCCTGTGTTTCCTGGTTGTGTGGGTGTGGGCTGAAATAAAAGACGTAGGACTATTTTCAAAACGAAAGTAAAATGTTTTTTGGGATCCGTTTTGCGTCGACAGAAAGAGTTTAAAGGCCGTCTTTTAGGTAAGTAATTTGGAATAATCTTCCAGAATATAATATTGACGTAACACAGAGAGAGAGAGAGAGAGAGAGAGAGGGGGGGGGGGGGGAGAGGGAGAGAGAGAGATACACATAACATGTGTTAGATAATTGTGATAAGTATTGGTTGATATAATGAATCAAGAGTTTTCTGAAAGGTGTCAATTACACCTGCACTATGTTCGGTGTAATGGACGAGGGATGGTCACATACAAGGAAGTAGCCATAAAGTAACTCAGTAAATATACGAATATTATGTAGCCTACATTCATGATCAGAAGAACGAATATTTGCATTGTTTAATTTAAATCATAAGGCCAGACTGAAATTCCTGTTATACATCTGGGTAAAATACCCAATACATAAAACATGTCTCTTACCGAAAAAACACCAAATGTGGGCTTCTTTCCTTCTTTGTTTTCAAGAATTCGAATCAATCAGAATTTTTTTCATGTTCCGCATTTAGTCACACCAAATGTAATTACTTTTTCAACGTTAGACATAGACACCTCAAAGCGCGTTTTAGAGTTGTTCAACCCGTGTTGAATAACGCAAAATATGGCCGTAATATTGTTTTGTCAGTTTAGGAACTCAGAATATACCTTTCTTTTTTGTTATATGTGTGCACCTATAGCTTTATTTGCTGACAGTAACTAGAATGACAATATTCCTGTGGTCGTTCACGTTAGTTCAGGCCCAAGCCCAGGGGTCAAAATAAATTAATACAAAAGTCAGTGTGATTGTTAAGTTACTAGATCCAGACCATGTCCACTTCAGAGGACTTGAGTGTCTGGGACTTGGGAGGAGATATATACAAGGATGAGGGTTCACTTCAGAGTTTATTTAACACTGTAGATATTCCTCTCTGCCAGCAGGTGGCATAACATTACAGAAAGTCAGAAAATGACCTGAATTCCCTCTGCTCTTATGTGTAAAACGAGACTCAGCAAGGCCTTGGTCTAAATTGAAATCCTATACTGATCCTAGATTAAGGCTTAATAACAGAGTTGATGATTCTGGTGTTCTTAAATACACACCATGAACGGAGCTCCAAGCCTTGTCCCTCACTAGACATCTGTGGCTGTAAAGCTCCATCCATTGAACATTGTTGTAGTTCGCAATCCACTTAAACACTTAAAAAAAATATTTTATTTTCATTAGACTCCCCCTTTCCCCATGCCAAAGAGAATCAATCAGGAATATTTATATAATCATGAAGGCCAAGCCACAGTCTCCAAAATTAATTACTAACTAGTTTCAAGCTGCTCCTTCCTTCAGGTAACACTGGTGTTGTTTGTTCACACTTCTACAGGTCTGGCTGAACTGTGACTCTCCTGGTGCTGCCCTTGAGGAGAACTACTGCCTCTAAATGAGTCTGTCTGGGGAGATAGAGGAAGGGGGCCCTGCCTCTAAAATGAGTCTCTCTGGGGAGATAGAGGAAGGGGGCCCTGCCTCTAAAATGAGTCTCTCTGGGGAGACTGAAGACACAGTCAAAAGGTACGAGTCAAAAGGAGAGACGAAATGTGTCTTACTGTTTGTGACAAAGTGAATTGCAGGAAGATAAACCGTGTAGGGGGTTTAATATTGGCTAAACAAACAAAATTATTCCCTAAGATTTAAAAGAAGAGTGGTTAACTGAACAGTGTATTTACATTAACCAAATATCCTGGAACTGCAGTTATACAGTAAAGGTTACATCAGAGCAAGAATGGTGAAAGTTGAGTTAAATTAAATAGATTTTTAATAACAATGCAAATTAATTAGACCATTTACAAGGCAAACATGTTATAAAAGGAAGTTTTTAACTCATACCTACTCTACCATGATTATTGAAAAAGTTGTTCCAAATGCGAGACAATAGAGTAGACTTTAAATCCAAATATTTGCAAAGTAAATATGTAATGAGCATATTAACCTAACTGTTTTACTGATTGAACCACCCTTTATCCAATATTCTCTTTAATTTGTCATGTTTTTATTTATATTGTTGTAAACAAATCCATTCTTAAAGTTTTGTTTTGAAGAATGTTTGCCTAGTAAAAATATGGTTATAGATGTATAACATGTCTTAACCCCACCAACACCCTCCTCAACTAGGCGACTTGAGTGTTCAATTATACAATAGTGAAGTAGTCATGACTGTATATGTTTAAGTATTGAGTAGTCATGAACCAAAAAGTCAATTTATCTACATAGTTGTCCTATGATGGGAGTTTCCCCTTTGATAGAACCACACAGTCAATGACAACCCAATGTCTATTACAGTAAATGGTTAATTCAGTATGTGAGTGTCTTGACATAAATACGTATATATAAAACAACAATGTGAGGTTTATCACATTATCCAGCTGTATTCAACCATCTCAAATATTTGTACTTGTGAATTCCTATTGGAACATGTCAGCTATTTTAATCATTATGCCTATGGATTCATGGTTGGGTTTGATTAGCTACATATTTACTCTATAGCTCCTGTATGTGTTTACAGGATCAAGCATCAGAGACCAGCCTCACCTGTACCCAGCTGTGTGTCCATGAAGAGTGACAGGTCTATGCCTCGCTCAATCAACTTCAGAGAAGGAGATCTTACCACTGAGTTAGGGTAGGAACTAAAGTCTGCTGCAGCCATGTTCACAATTATCAAAATGTTTCTGGATATATTTTCCTTTATGTGTAAGAAAGTTCTGTGCCATTATCTGCATCTGTTCATCACAGAAATGATCAGTATTCATGTAGAAACAGGAAGTGGGTTGGACCTACAACAAATGTAGTTTAATTAGTGTTTGTGACCATTCAAGTGTTTTTTCTATAATAGGGTAAAGCTGTTCCAAATGCGAGACAATAGAGTAGACTTTAAATCAAAATATTTGAAAAGTAAATATGTAATGAGTATATTAACCTAACTGTTCTACTGATTGAACCACCCTTTATCCAATATTCTCTTTAATTTGTCATGCTTTTATTTATATTGTTGTGAACAAATCCATTCTCAAAGTTTTGTTTTGAAGAATGTTTGAAGAATGTTTGCCTAGTAAAAATATGGTTATAGATGTATAACATGTCTTAACCCCACCAACACCCTCCTCAACTAGGCGACTTGAGTGTTCAATTATACAATAGTGAAGTAGTCATGACTGTATATGTTTAAGTATTGAGTAGTCATGAACCAAAAAGTCAATTTATCTACAGATTAGTTGTCCTATGATGGGAGTTTTCCCTTCGATAGAACCACACAGTCAATGACAACCCAATGTCTATTACAGTAAATGGTTAATTCAGTATTTGAGTGTCTTGACATAAATACGTATATATAAAACAACAATGTGAGGTTTATCACATTATCTAGCTGTATTCAACCATCTCAAATATTTGTACTTGTGAATTCTTTTGGAACATGTCAGCTATTTTAATCATTATGCCTATGGATTCATGGTTGGGTTTGATTAGCTACATATTTACTCTACAGCTGCTGTATGTGTTTACAGGATCAAGCATCAGAGAACAGCCTCACCTGTACCCAGCTGTGTGTCCATGAAGAGTGACAGGTCTATGCCACGTCATATCAACTTCAGAGAAGGAGATCTTACCACTGAGTCAGGGTAGGAACTAAAGTCTGCTGCAACCATGTTCACAATTATAAAAATATTTCTGGTAACTTTTTACAGAAAGGCAAATATTATTTGTGGAGGGAGATGGCAGCTTTGAAATTATCTGTCTGTGTGTGTGTTACAAAATATTTCTATGTCCGTGTTATGCAAGCTAAAACAATACTGTTGTACAACATATGTTAGAGTGCAGAAAGAAGGAACTCCCCAAATGAAGTTAGACATGCTGACCATTACTTAAACATGCTAACCATTACTTAAACAGGCTGACCATTACTTAAACATGCTGACCGTTACCTTTATTCAGCATGTAAAGATTGTTTACTTAGCAAGTAAGCTAAACAGATGTCAAACTCCATATTGTTGGAACCAGGGTCAAACTCTATATTGTAACTTTCCATTCCAAACTGGAGATGTAGTTTTCCACTCCAAGACGCGCACACACACTCACGCACACACACACGCACACTCACGCACACACACGCGCGCACACACACACAACAACTTTAGGATAAAAGGAGACTGACAGTTCCTCAGACTGCAGACAACTTTCTATCACCATAGACTTGTCTCCTTGCTGCATGCTGCAAGCAATTCAATCTTTCTTGACTTGATCGACTTGACTCCATCGCACTACTTGAGAAAAGAGTTTATAACAACCTTGAACCTGGAGAGATACCATCCTGTAGGTTTATATTCCAACCATGCTCCTAGAGAGATACCATCCTGTAGGTTTATATTTCAACCCTGCTATTGAGAGATACTCTCATGTAGGTTTACACTCCAACCCTGCTCCTGAAGACTTGACCGGACTCTCCTGTAGACACAAACACCATCTCTAACTAACCTGAATGTGAGTTTAGAACACAGACGCCCCCTCCTAGTGGAAGCTATCAGTTAAACCAGTTCAGGTGTGCAGGTGTGCAGTGTGTCTGTGTGTGTGAGAGACTGGTGTTCATATGGGATCATGTCTCTGCAGTCTGCAGCCACCTGGACAACAGGACATTCAAAGAAACACTGACACCAGTAAGAGCTTCACTTCATCTTTACGCAACATTGTTTAAATCTTTCTCTGGTCATTTCAGTACTTTGTCATGAGTGTTGGTATTAATATAAAGAAAATGAACTCCTTGTTCTTCCATAGTTGTAAGTGGACTCCAAAGAATGTTAGGGATTCATAAAGCCAATATGAACAGGAGGTTTGAACATGTGATTGAAGGCATCATGACGTCAGAGAATGCCATCCTCCTCACCAGTATCTACACTGAGCTGTACATCACAGAGGGAGACAGTGAAGGGGTTAATAATGAACATGAGGTCTGGCAGCTTGAGACGGCATCCAGGATACGAATCACACACGACACGCCCATCAACTGCAATGACATGTTCCAGCTCCTACCTGGCCAAGAGAGACTGATCAGGACTGTGCTGACGAAGGGCATCGCTGGCATCGGAAAAACCGTCTCTGTGCAGAAGTTCCTCCTAGACTGGGCTGAAGGGAAGGCAAATCATGAGGTGGATGTGATGTTTGTGCTTCCTTTCCGGGAGCTGAATCTGATCAAAGATGTCCAGTACAGTCTCCTTCAACTGCTGAGAGATTTCCACCCAGAACTTGACATGGAGGATGGAGAGATCCTCACTGTCCCTAAAGCCATGTTCATCTTTGATGGTCTGGATGAGAGCCGACTCCCTCTAGACTTCAGAAGAAACCAGAGCTGGTGTGATGTCACTGAGTCCACCGCAGTGGATGTGCTGCTGACCAACCTGATCAAAGGAAACCTGCTTCCCTCTGCTCTCGTCTGGATAACCACTCGACCTGCAGCAGCCAATCAGATCCCTTCTGAGTGTGTTGACCTGGTGACAGAGGTACAAGGGTTTAATGACGCTCAGAAGGAGGAGTACATCATGAAGAGATGCAGTGATGAGAGCCTGGCCAGGAGAATCATCTCACACATCAAGACATCAAGGACCCTCTACATCATGTGCCACATTCCAGTCTTCTCGAGCATGTGTGTAACAGTCCTGGAGCACATGTTGAGAACAGATAGCACAGGAGAGATGCCCCAGACCCTGACTGAGATGTACACACACTTCCTGCTCATTCAGACCAAGATGAAGAACCAGAAGTATCAAGAAGGAAACGGAACAGATGAAGAGGAGCTCTTGAGGTCCGACCAGGAAGTTCTCCTGAAGCTGGGGAAGCTGGCGTTTGAACATCTGGAGAAAGGCAACCTGCTGTTCTACCAGGAAGACCTGGAAGAGTGCGGCCTCCATGTCCAAGAAACATCGGTGTACTCTGGAGTGTGCACGGCCATCTTCAAAGAAGAGTCAGTGCTTTTTCAGAGGATGGTGTACTGCTTTGTGCACCTCAGCGTTCAGGAGTTTCTCTCAGCAGTCTACATGTTACATTGTTACGCAACCAACAACATGGAAGCACTGAGGCCATTCGCACTGAGGCCGTTCCTACGAGGGAAGAATCTATCTTTGGAAGACCTGCTGAAGGGGGCAGTATACAAAGCTTTGAAGAGTAAGAATGGACACCTGGACCTCTTCGTCCGCTTCCTCCATGGCCTCTCACTGGAGTCCAATCAGAAGCTGTTAGGAGGCCTGCTGACTCAGACCCAGAGGAGTCCAGAGAGCCTGCAGAAGACAATCAGATCCCTCAAGGAGATGCAGACGGAGGACATCTCCCCAGAGAGGTGCCTCAATCTCTTCCACTGCTTGATGGAGATGAAAGACCATTCAGTACAGCAGGAGGTCCAAGCATACTTGAAGGAGAAGAAATCATCCAAGGTCCTGTCTGTAACCCACTGCTCAGCACTGGCCTACATGCTGCAGATGTCAGAGGAGGTTCTGGATGAGTTTGACCTGCAGAAATACAACACATCAGAGGAGGGGCGCAGGAGGCTGCTCCCAGCTGTGAAGATCTGCAGAAAAGCTGTGTAAGTAGTGATGTAAACATGCCATTTACATGTCAACTATACACATTTAGTCAAATGTACAAACACTTTACACACATTTCGTATGTTAAACATGTCTTTGTGAATTACATGCAGTTGTTTCATGGTTATTATGTAACAACAGACTCTCTGGATGTAAACTCACTGATGCATCATGGGAAGTGGTGTTCTCAGCCCTCACCTCTAACCCCTCCCATCTGAGAGAGCTGGACCTGAGAGACACTGGCCTGCAGGATCGAGAAGTGAAGCTGCTCTCTGCTGCACTGGAGAATCCAAACTGCAAACTGGAGACTCTGAGGTCTGTATTCAGTAGGATTCCTCCGGTAGGAGGAAACCTATTATTTTTGTTAGTTTTATTATTATTATTATTATTAGGGTTCCTCCGGTAGGAGGGAACCTATTGTTTTTGTTAGTATTCTTCTTATTAGGATTCCTCCGTCAGGAGGAACCCTATTGTAATTGTTGGTATTATTATTGTAATTTAGCAGGCTTTTAATTTATCAGAATTTACCAAATCTGGCAATGCTTGCTTTATTTTATTATGCAGTTACTGAACTTATCAAAGTCCAGATCTGGGAGTGGCTCATTTGGATGAGATGTTGTGCTGGTAAATGGAGGGTTGTAGGTTCAAAACTGGTCAAAGGCAATTATTGTTATTTTTGGACAGAACGGTTTCTAGTCTTCCGGTCAATCCTCCGGTTGTAAAACATAGCAATGAGTGTTTATTTGAGCCCATAACAACACTCCGATCATCTGTTTAGCGAGACTGTGTAAACCACTACAAAACAAGACAGGTTTACCACAGTAGCTAGCTATTTGGAGTCTATGCATGGTAGTGTCAGATTCACAACCGAGTTAGCTTTAATTAAATATATTGATTGTTCATGTGGATCCCTTGCCTGTTGCACAAATTCATTTCAGTAACTTAAGCCAGGACAAATAGCCACTGATGCTAGGCATGATTTAAAATTCCCTTCCATGACAAGTTATGGCACCCCAAACTACCTTTTTAAAGCACTACGAGTAAGCTATTCTTTACAGCAGCAACCCAGTCATCCCGTTGTCCCATTTCATGTCCCATATTCAAATAGGACTAAATTACAGCTGTTTGAACTTTAACCAAATCTTACAATTTGGGAGTCAGGTGGCTGAGCGGTGAGGGTATCGGGCTGGTAATCCGAAGGTTGCCAGTTCGATTCCCGGTCATGACAACTGACGTTGTGTCCTTGGGCAAGGCACTTCACCCTACTTGCCTCGGGGGAATGTCCCTGTACTTCCCTGTAAGTCGCTCTGGATAAGAGCGTCTGCTTAAAATGACTAAATGTAAATGTACAATGCTTGCCATTGGAGAAATGTCTCATTTCATGATACCAAAACTAAACAAACAAATGTGTAAGTCTGCAAATGGCTTAGTAGGATGAGATGCAGTGCTGATGTGTAAAGGGCGGTGGGTTCTAATACAGGCAAAGGTATAAACTTTTTTTTTATTGGGTGTGCTTTGCCTTCGGCAAGGGCACAACCTTTGTTCTCTCACATATATATTATTATTTTTATTATTTTTATTTCTTTTTGCCCCCCTAAAACTCAGTCAATATTTGGCCTACATAGACAACGTAGGTGTCAAAAGTTTTGTCTTGGTAACGATTGAGTTGCTTCTATTGGAATTTACGTTCCGTTGCATGGTTTAGGCTTAAGTTAAGTTTTTGTGGCGAAAAGTGAAGCTAACGGTGGCTAATTTGCTAGCCACAGTCACTGACGTTACTAACGTCACTGCGTCACTAACGTCACGAAAACACGCGTGACTACCTTTGGCAGAACATTCGTTTGCATCTGTTAACTTGGGGGATAGCTAGGCTAACTATAGCTTTACTGCAAGGCAGCTGCAGAAACGCCACAAGAAAAGAGGCCTGGGTGATAACTATTTACTCATTTTACTTTGTGATATGACACACAATTGTGATGTGTAATGTACAATATAAACTGATATTATTAAGGAAGTACATCTACTTTCGGAAACAGTAGTCTACTATTTCACTGAAGTATTAGCATCATGACATTAGCCTGTGTTGCCCGGGCAACACATACTACAGTGGTCTATGATGTAGCGTTATCTGTTTTCAATCGTTAAAATAAACATTCCTCACATATACATTTTCATTGTAGGATTTATTCTGACATTAGTAAACGATTTGTTGGTGAAATTAGCATTACCTGTGGTTTCAAACCAGTGTAGCTCACTGCAACGCTGTAGCTTACGCGAGACACACTACAAAAACATCTACACTACACAGCTGTTTAGGAAGTCAAACGGCGACAGAACATGTTCGGCACTCCCCTTACTTAAATCAAAAGTCTATCTAACTACTAACCTGAACTTCATTGCCACAGCCTAAACGTTGTCAATCTGTTCATGAAAATAATTAATTTCAGCTTAAACCGTACAACGGAACATTAAATCCAATTCAACCAACGCAATCGCTACCAAGACGAACACAGCAGTAGTCTAGTACTGTACCGTAGTTATAAAATTTACCGGGGCAGCTTCTCCACACAGGGCTATATCGCATTTTGCGTTGTTACTGACAATGATCGCTACCAGTGAGCTTTTTATGAATGAGCGATTTTCCACTAAATAAATGTCAAGCTTATTTACGTTTTGGGGGGCATATTTTCAGTTAGCAGATGGTACTGTTTGAATCGCGATTCCATCTTCTACTGCCGGGTAACGTCGTAGAATAATCTTCAAAGGGGGTTCTTTATTAATGAATGAATGCAATGAGTAGGCTAAATGCCTGAAAATATCATGAGAAGGGAAAAACTTAAAATGACGTTTAAGTCATAGAGATTAGGTCAATTTTTACACCGGTCTGCCAAATTTATTCGTTTTGTTTCAACGATGAGGCTGCCTCTTGCAGGGGAAATGAGAAGACATCTATTTCATTCTACACTTCACTCGTATTTTCAGTTGTAAATGAGCAGCAAAAAAAATGCTTTTAAATCTATGTAATCTTTATAAATAATAAGTATGCATTTTTATATAAAATATACAGAAATATCAGTTGTAAAAATGTCATTCAAAAACGGACCCCTGTGCAACCGACGCAAGCAAGCACACCCTACAATTTCCCCAGAAATTGTACCCTCTCTAGTTCTGACAGAAATACAATTTCAAGTCTTCTGCTTAATCCCCATGTAACTATCTATTATGTCAATTTTACAACATTTTGCCATTTTGAAGGAGGAATCCGCCATTGCTGCTTGCAGCTATATTTCATTTATTATGTTTAAATTATTTAATTAATATTGAACAAACATCACATTTCCTGTGATAAGATAACATGATTTGCTCCCTCTTAATTCTAATAATTGTGCAAGTTTGATGATGAACTCTACAGACTCTGGATGAATAAAGTACTTTATTTTTTTTTATACAGCCGTCATTGTTCATTTTAGCCACTAGAGAGAGCAGTGTATGTTGAGATAATGGCAACAGTTTAAACAAAGTTAGTTTGAATGTAATAAACATGCCTTATTATTTCTAATTCTAAAGATAATGCCAGAAGTTGTTATAATTAGCTCAAGTTCCATAGTGACCATAAGACCTGTTTCAGGTTAGTGCTGTTTGTAATCCTGTAATGATACTTCTACAGGTTACCAGCCTGTCACATCACAGAGGAAGGCTGTGCTTCTCTGGCTTCAGCTCTGAAGTCAAACCCCTCCCTTCTGAGATATCTGGATCTGAGCAACAGTGACCTGAGGGATTCAGGAATGAAGCTGCTCTCTGCTGCACTGGAGGATCCACTCTGCAAACTGGAGACTCTGAAGTCTGTATTCATTCATTTATTATGTAAAAATTATTTAATTAAGAATGAATAAACATCACATTTCCTATAGTGAGATTAGGTGATTTGCTCACTCTTAATTCTAATAAGTGTGTATGTTTATAAGATGATGAATTCCACAGACTCTCTGGGTGAATAAAGTACTTGTTTATACAGCCGTCATTGTTCATTGTAGCCACTAGAGGGAGCAGTGTGCTGCTGTTATTGTGACTGGCCTCACAATGGGATGGGAAGCTCAGGTTCAGACATCTCCAATGTTCAGCTAATGGTAACAGTTTAAACAAAGTTAGTCTGAATGTAATGAACATGCCTTATTATTTATCATTCTAAAGATAATGCCAGAAGTTGTTATAAATTGTTAAGGTCCATAGTGACCGTAAGACCTGTTTCAGGTTAGTGCTGTTTGTAATCCTGTAATGATCCTTCTACAGGTTGCCAGACTGTCACATCACAGAGGAAGGCTGGGCTTCTCTGGCTTCAGCTCTGAAGTCAAACCCCTCCCTTCTGAGAGATCTGGATCTAAGCAGCAGTGACCTGAGGGATTCAGGCATGAAGCTGCTCTCTGCTGTACTGGAGGATCCACTCTGCAAACTGGAGACTCTGAGGTCTGGATTCATTCATTTATTATGTTAAAATTATTTAATTAAGAATGAATAAACATCACATTTCCTATAGTGATATAGGTGATTTTCTCCCTCTTAATTCTAATAAGTGTGTACGTTTATAAGATGATTAACTCTACAGACTCTCTGGATGAATAAAGTACTTGTTTATACAGCCGCCATTGTTCATATTAGCCACTAGAGGGAGCAGTGTGCTGCTGTTATTGTGACTGGCCTCACAATGGGATGGGAAGCTCAGGTTCAGACATCTCCAATGTTCAGCTAATGGCAACAGTTTAACCCTAGTGCTGCCTTCGGGCCACATGACCCAAAGGTTCATAACAAACCATCGTTGTGTTTACCCAATTTTACCCAATACAAAAACAAATAAAAATAATTTTCTTTTAACTATTCCAATGTCGGGGGTCTGAGACAGCCCGACAGTTAAAAGAAAATGCTTCACTTTGTTTTTGTATGATGTAAATTTGTCGCAATACGACGGTGGGTCACAATGACTGATGGGTCAGAATGACCCGAAGATAACACAAGGGTTAAACAAAGTTAGTCTGAATGTAATGAACATGCCTTATTATTTCTAATTCTAAAGACATTGACCAAAGTTGTTATAAATTGCTAAAGTTCCATAGTGACCGTAAGACCTGTTTCAGGTTAGTGCTGTTTGTAATCCTGTAATGACATAGCTTCTGTGAGGACTGCTGTATACCAACACGCACCAGGGTAAGCTACAACAACGACAAACCCTGGTTTACAGCTAAACTCAGAAGGTTGAGGTCAGAGAAAGAGGCCGCGTTTAGGAGTGGGGACAAAGACAGTTTCAAGGAGTCGAAGAACAGGTTTAGCAAGGCGGTGAGGGAGGCTAAACGACTGTACTCAGAGAGGCTAAAACACCAATTCTCTGCAAACGACTATGCTTCTGTCTGGAGAGGGCTCAGGCAAATTACCAACTACAAGCCCAGAGCCCCCCACTCCACTAACGACTCCCGCCTGGCCAATGACCTGAATGAGTTCTACTGCAGATTTGAAAGACAATTGGACAGTCTTGAACTACCCCTTCCCACCCAGGAGGCCTCCCACCTCCCCCCCTCTACAGTGACGACTCTCTCCATTCAGGAGGGTGAAGTTAACAGACTTTTCAAGAGGCAGAACCCCCGCAAAGCAGCTGGGCCGGACTCTGTCTCTCCAGCCACCCTCAAGCACTGCGCTGACCAGCTGTCTCCGGTGTTTACCCACATCTTTAACACCTCCCTTGAGACATGCCATGTGCCAGCCTGTCTCAAGTCCTCCACCATCATCCCTGTGCCCAAAAAGCCAAGGCCAACAGGACATAATGACTACAGACCCGTCGCCCTGACCTCTGTGGGAATGAAGTCTTTCGAGCGCCTGGTGCTGGCACACCTTAAATCCATCACTGACCCTCTACTGGACCCCCTGCAGTTTGCCTACAGAGCCAACAGGTCTGTGGACGATGCAGTTAACATGGCCCTCCACTTCACCCTACAGCACCTGGACTCCCCAGCATCCTATGCCAGGATCCTGTTTGTGGACTTCAGCTCTGCCTTCAACACCATCATCCCCGCCCTGCTTCAGGACAAGCTCTCCCAGCTGAACGTGCCTGATTCCACCTGCAGGTGGATCACAGACTTCCTGTCTGACAGGAAGCAGTGCGTTAAGCTGGGAACACAAGTCTCTGACTCCCGGTCCATCAGCACCGGATCACCTCAGGGCTGCGTCCTTTCTCCTCTGCTCTTCTCCCTGTACACCAACAGTTGCACCTCCAGTCATCCGTCCGTCAAACTCCTGAAGTTTGCGGATGACACCACCCTTATTGGGCTCATCTCTGGTGGAGACGAGTCTGATTATAGGTGGGAAGCGGCCAACCTGGTGACCTGGTGCAGCCAGAACAACTTAGAGCTCAATGCTCTTAAGACAGTGGAGATGGTTGTGGACTTCAGGAGGAACACAGCCCCACTCACCCCCATCACCCTGTGTGACTCCCCAGTCAACACTGTGGAGTCCTTCCGCTTCCTGGGCACTATCCTCTCCCAGGACCTCAAGTGGGAACTGAACATCAGCTCCCTCATCAAGAAAGCACAACAGAGGATGTACTTCCTTCGGCAGCTGAAGAAGTTCAACCTGCCAAAGACAATGATGGTGCACTTCTACTCAGCCATTGTATGCACCTTCCTGCCAAAGCAAATTCCTTGTCTGTGCAAACTTTCATGGTGAATAAATCCCTTTCTGATTCTGATTCTGATGATCCTTCTTCAGGTTGTCAGACTGTCACCTCACAGAGGAAGGCTGTGCTTCTCTGGCTTCAGCTCTGAAGTCAAACCCCTCCCTTCTGAGAGATCTGGATCTAAGCAACAGTGACCTGAGGGATTCAGGCATGAAGCTGCTCTCTGCTGTACTGGAGGATCCACTCTGCAAACTGGAGACTCTGAAGTCTGTATTCATTCATTTATTATGTTTAAATTATTTAATTAAGAATGAATAAACATCACATTTCCTATAGTGAGGGTAAGTGATTTGCTCCCTCTTAATTCTAATAAGTGTGTACGTTTATAAGATGATTAACTCTACAGACTCTCTGGATGAGTAAAGTACTTGTTTATACAGCCGCCATTGTTCATTTTAGCCACTAGAGGGAGCAGTGTGCTGCTGTTATTGTGACTGGCCTCACAATGGAATGGGAAGCTTAGGTTCAGACTGCTTGATTTACTGAAATTATTATGAAATGTTATGTTCTACTAGCCATTTGCCTACTTTAGCAAGTTACAGTATTTCCAAGCCCTGATAGTGTAACAGACGACACAGTAAATAATTCCTCTTTCAAGTAATAAGCTTGGAGTATTAAATTAGCTGCACGGTCTGTAGAGATCTTGGGATAAAGCCACTTGTTTTATGTTTTGCTAATGCAGAATTCGGTAAAATAAAATTGCTAAAATAGACGTAATGAGTGGCACATAACGTGAGGTAACATGACATTTTATTTTGTTTGAGTTTTAACTTGTCCAGTGGGGCATTTCTCTTCCACTTGCCCTACAAAAAAATCCACTTGTCCCGGTAAAGCGGACAAGCCTTAATGTCGAGCCCTGAATAGGGTGCACCCGCAATTACCTTCTCTACTTGAACCTGGCTTGAATTCGTCGGATTACGTGATATAGAATTGGCTTTTATGGAACCGCTACAACCATGACACATTTGTTATGTTCATTCAAATCAGGTTTGGGACTTTAATCATAATTTTTTTTGTGGGCTTTATGGAACAGGCTTCTGGTCCTGAGGTTCCATAGAACTACTACCACCAAACTGAACACAATCCAAACCTTCCTGAACTGGGGGAAAGGGTCACTCTGTCTAATGAGGGAGGTGCAGCTATGACAGCACCTGCCAAATGAACCCCTCTGTGCTGACTCACTCTGGAGGCCCAGATGGATTCTGTCACAATATTGATCCTCTTTTTACAGGCTGTCAGGCTGTCTGGTCACAGAGGAAGGCTGTGCTTCTCTGGCCGCAGCTCTGAGGTCCAACCCCTTCCACCTGAGGGAACTGGACCTGAGCTACAATCATCCAGGAGAAAAAGGATTGAAGCTGCTCTCTGCTGGACTGGAGGATCCTCACTGCAGACTGGAGAAACTCAAGTAAGGAGATGTTTGTTTTTTATATACCTCTTTATGTAATGTTTTAACACTGAATATCTAATTATGTTAATAGGCCTTGCATTTCATACAAACTGCATGTTTATTACAATCTACAATATGGTGCAACTATGACTGTAGCTACAATCATTATTGTATTTCCAGGGTTCTATTACAGAAAGCGGGTTTTGTGAAAACTGAGGTTTTTTAACCCTAAGATGAGGGAAACTTTAACCCTAACTGAGGGAAAAAATTAGGGGCTTAGCTCAAACCTAGGTCCTAGTGTCAGTTTGAAGTGAGTGTAGCTAGGGACATTTTTTCATTAATTTGAGCGCAAAATAGTTTGAGCTTTATGTAATATAAACATTACGTTGGACTCATACTGTTATATTTGCCGAATGTCTTTGACTACGAATATTATTATATTTACTTGAAGGAATCCGTTTTGGACAAATTTGTGCAGAGAATTCTGATACTAAATCCCAATTTACCCCCTAATCCCTAAACCCTGAACCCTCACAGATTTACTTGCTATTTACTTGCACCTAGTAAGTGATCACTTACCGTCAAGTAAGTCTGACAGTCTGTAAGTCTGCAAGAGGCTACAAGGGCTCAAAATGCTATAAATTGGAATGGGACAGCAATTTGCAGTATTATCTGTAAAATAGTAATGTTGGATCAAATCTGATGAAAGCATATTTAGAATTGATCATCAAAGGACAACCTACACACAGTTCTGGCTATATGAACCATCAGTGAGCTTTGGGTTTAAACTTACTGATGTTAACTTCTATTTCTAACTATGTCTACGTCAGAGTTGGTTGCTCCTTCCATGCTTGTTTGTTTACTGTTCTTTGTCTTTCTTGTCTTATGAGGAGGGTTAGCCGGGATCTTTGTCTCTCTTCCAGGCTTCCCCTGGTAACCCTCGTGTTTCACATCACTACGCTGTGAATTGGGGGCAAGTCTGCGAAAATGCTGACTTAAGGGTGTGTAAAATGTCTGTGAAAGACCCCTCACACACTTGATGATCTGACAGTGGGACAGCCCTTAGTCTGTGAGTCTGTGGGCGTGGACATTGGGATTGGGCCTAACTGATTCTGGATTGATTCTCCTGTCGTCTTCTCTGAGGGGAAAAGCTGTTCGTCCCGCGCATTGATTCAGAGTGTGCACGGAGAGAGGGGGCTATTCACAGACGGGAAAGAGAGAGAAAAAACACTAGCGGGGCAAGAAGGGGCTGATTAAATGTTTTTTTTTTTTGCCATGTTAAACAATGAAAACACAAAATGTAATTAATTTGTGGCGATCAATTTTTTTATTGTGGCGGCCCGCCACAAATTAATCCATGTATGGTAAACACTGAAAACTGGGTATGTTACCACGGTAACTGGCTGTGAACCTCACCTGCTTGCTGGCAGCTTTTCTTTAACAAACCATGAGTTTCTTCCTCTCCCCTCCCTCATGCTGAGCCTGAAGCAACTGTCAGACATGGGGTGTCCTTTCCTCATCAACCTGATTGTTGTTGAAGCCATAAAACACATACGGATGACATGAAATTCTTCAGTTTTCCATGCAGAACTAACCTGGCATTTACTGAACATCTCACTGTTAATCTGTGCTGTGGAGGTTGATGGACCCTCCTTCTCGTAATGCCCAGTCATGCTCTGTTAAAAAGGAGAAGAATGTGCCAGTTGATTTACCATTCATTCTTTTTTCTCATTTCAATGTACATGTCAAACTCATAATTCCACACAAGCATATCAAAACAATGCACATGGGGAGAGAACAGTGTAGCTGTGTAGTTAGAATTGAACTAACTCAGATCAGCTGTTCTGGAACCGATAACTCTGAGCTTCCCATCTCAGGGTTCATCAAGTCAGAGTTCAGGGTTAGGCTCAGAGTTTGTAAAACCTTCTTTATGGAATACACCTCTGATGATGAGATAGAAACTGTCACGGTATGAGGTGGGGTAGGACCCAAACGCAGGAGAGATGCGAGGCATTGTAGAACGAAGGGGTTTATTATCCAAAAACGGGAAACAGATAGGGCACTCACACGGACATGGGTAATAAGGACAAGACAAAGACAGGACACAAAACAGAAATCTAAATACACAGAACCAAACGACACACAGGTGGACACAATGAAGCTAACAAGACAGGTGAAGACAATGACAGGGAAACACAAGGGCAGGGCAAAACCAAAAACAACAGGGGGGCACGGCTGTGGCCGTGACAGTAACAACATGTTTACTTAGAAAGTCAGTTGCAAAGTCACTTATCAACAGGTGAAGTGGCATTTCATCATCCTCATCATTCCTCTGCTTATCCCTGCAGTGTGGATCATGGTGGAGAGTGTAGGATCAAACCTGACCGTAGGAAATGTGAGTATTGACTGCTACTTGGTTCTAGTACACAAGGTCATACAAGGGACAATACCCTATTCCCCTCCCTCCCCTCTTCCTTTCCTTCTCTGCTCCTCTCCTCCTTCCTGTTCCTCTCCTGCCCTCTCCTCCCCTCCCCTCTCCTCTCCACCCCTCTATTCCCCCCTCTGGATGGATGGATGGAGGGAGGGAGGGAGGGAGGGAGGGAGGGAGGGAGGGAGGGAGGAGGGAAGGAGGGAGAGAGGGAGAGAGAGAGAGAGAGATATGCAGAGACTAATGTGAATGATGATGATCTGTAATATATTGTGTCTTGGTCTCCCCCATCAGATGCCTGTGAGCTCACACTGGACCCAAACACAGCACATAGAAACCTCTCTCTGTCTGAGGTGAAGAGAAAGGTGACAAGGACGAGAGAGCAGCAGCCGTATCCTGATCACCCAGAGAGATTTGACTACTGGGACCAGGCGTTGTGTAGAGAGGGTCTGTCTGGGCGCTGTTACTGGGAGGCAGAGTGGAGTGGAGGAGGAGGGGTTTATATAGCAGTGACACATAAAGGAATTAGCAGGAGAGGATGGAGTGATGACTGTAAGCTTGGATACAATAACAAGTCCTGGTGTCTGTTCTGTCGTGATAACAGTTACTCTGCCAGGCACAATAAGAAGAGCACTGACATACCTGTCCCACCCTCCAGCTCCCACAGAGTAGGAGTGTATCTGGACTGGCCAGCCGGCACTCTGTCCTTCTACACAGTCTCCTCTGACACACTGACCCACCTGCACACATTCCACAGCACATTCACTGAGCCACTCTATCCTGGGTTCAAGTTTGGATTAGAATCCTCAGTGTCCCTTTGTCAGGTAGAATAGCCCACACTCACTCTCACACACTGTGCTCACATAGATTGAAGATTGAACTGTATACAGTTGTAATTGATATCCCAGAGTGTTTGTAAATATTGGTGTGTTGAATGTTTGTTTTGTTTTGATTGTTGACAAACAACAATTCTGTCTTTGATCTCAGTTCCACTGAATGTGATCAACTAAATAGTGTCTTACTGACTAAATTAGGAAAAAAAAGATGTTTTATACAGGATGATAGAAGACATGCTGGGTGTTTGTTGGTGACCCAGTGGCCTAGACACACAAGCCTCCCAGATAAAGGACAAAAAGTAAGGCAGACTAGACAAACAGGCCGTCAAGGATAGAAGGCAAATTAATACAAAGTTTGACATTCAGTGATGCAGATGCTGGATGGACAATCATGGACAAATTGTTGAATTTACCATTTAAGCCTTTGAAGTCTTTGGCGCCTCCGAATAGAGCTGTCAAAGACGGTAAGCTGTACATTTCTGTTTGATATTTAACTGTGTTGGTTTAGCTGTAACTGATTTAAAATTATTGTACTCGCTGTGAAATAATTTTACACTACTGCACTTTTTTGAGGTTCATGTTGTTTAATTGTAACTTGTTTAACTATGTGCTCTTATGGTTCTTCCCTTTGGCACTTATTTTATTTGTTTTTTTCCCAATGTATGCTTCATGTTTTGGCTACCCACAATGTTTGAGGCTATCTCGTTGTTATGATCAGTGACCTATGCTCTTTTGTAAAGCTCTCTCTTGGAAGTCGCTTTGGATAAAAGCGTCTGCTAAATGAATAAATGTAAATGTGTTGCAGAAATAAATATGTCTTTAAAGAAAAGTGTACTTATCGTCACTTTGTTTTGTGAACGAGTTCTTAGAAATCCTTCAGCAAACTTTCACTTGTTTTGTAAGTATGCTTATAAGGCAGTGTACATTGTCGTACGTACATTGCAAAACGTACATTGTCCTTAGACATTTAGTAGTGTCATAAGGGCAATTACACTGACTTGTATAAAGTAACTTAGCAGGAACCCTCTGTGGCTCAGTAGGTAAGCATGTGTACCATCAAGTCTGATGCCAAACACAGTACCCTGGTTCAAATCCTGCTCAAACTTATTGATAATTCATTTAACTGACATCAGTTAAGTAATATAAATGTTATTTCCAAGTATATAAAGTGGTGTAGTGGTTTGAGAACAAAGGGCCCAAACCACAATGACCTGGGTTCAAATCCAGCACAGAGTGTAGAGGCCCTGTAACAGCAGTGCACTGTTCAGATCCCCTGTCCCACCTGAAAAGGATCAACATAGTCTATAAAGAAATGTACCTTTTATCAGTTTTATTTATAAGTCGAGTTTTAGTCATAAGTTGAAGAGCAAAAATGTAGTTAAAAGAACACCCTTCAGCCAGATTCGAACATAAAACCCCTCACAAAGTAGCCCACATCCTTAACCACTGAGCTACCAGGGATCACAACAAGCTCCACTCAACATATAAATTGGACATTTAACTATCTAGTTGTAACAGCCTGCAGAGTTGGAGTGTCAGAAAACCAGAAGAAAGCATGGCTCCCCTGTTAGCTCACTGGGTCAGTGTTCATGCTCTGAAAGCTTGGGCAGTACCGCAACAGCCTGGCTTCAAATCCACCCTTTTCTGTATGTCTTCCTCCCTCTCCATTCTTTTCATGTCACACTTCAATTAACTGTCCACTGCAGCAGTGGTTCCCAAACTGGGAAATAAAATTTCACATTACAATCTGTAAATTACTCATGATTTAATTACATTTTACAAGCATGTCTGTGTCCCGAATAGCCCCGCCCTGTTCATATTAGGCTCTAAGTGATAATTCATTCATTTATTTTTCATGTTATGTCAAAAATACAAACTTTGCTATACAGCCCTCTTGTGGCCAAGACTATACACTGCATCAAGGGTATCGGAAACAGTAAAGAGAAGCCACGATCAATACATTTACATTTAATCATTTAGCAGACGCTCTTATCCAGAGCGACTTACAGTAAGTACAGGGACATTCCCCCCGAGGCAAGTAGGGTGAAGTGCCTTGCCCAAGGACACAACGTCAGTTGGCATGACCGGGAATCGAACTGGCAACCTTCGGATTACTAGCCCGATTCCCTCACCGCTCAGCCACCTGACTCCCATAGAATAGAAGTGTGGCCAATAGAAGTGTGCAGTGTGTGGCCTTACCGCAGGGGCAAGAGTTCAAATCCAGCCTAGGCTGTTTCTCTCTCCCCCCTACATTTCCTGTCTCTATTTACTGCCTATCCCAATAACTCAGAGGTAGCATGCATTATCTGCTCATATAAATCCTCAACATTGTTTTCGTATCAAACAGAACAAGAGCACGTGTATTGACTTAAGTTCATCTCAATTGATATGAGTAGCCTACTAACACGCGTACGGTTTTTCTACGGTAACGGGTGTGTACACTTGGACAACGCACGCGTGAGTGACTGAGACACACAATTTCTGATGGACTCTCATTAAGCCTGTTATTTGTTGCAAACATTTATTACAATTTATGATGCAAACAACAGGAAGAGTCTCTCCTATTAGGAACAGTTAATGGAATACCAGAGAAGTGAGACAGAAGGACAGAACAGAAAAAAACTTTATTAATGCGCCATTCTGTTCTGTTTCTTAAGAATAATAAGAAAAACTACAACAGATTAGAGACAATATGTTCTCATAATCCTTAACATTTATTTTTTATTGTTAAATTTGGCATCTGCTCCCTTGTTTTGTACTTTCTGTATATGGTCGTTAAAAAACTCAAAGAACAAGGCATGCATAATAGTTTCTTATAATGCACATTGATTGAAGGAAACCGCTTATTGAAAATCCATGTACGATGGACGTGTACATTTCATACGTGGTCCCTTTCTTGAAGGTTTCCTAAGCCTGCGATGGCTCCAATACTCTCAAATGCACCCTTCCCCTCCTCCTCCTCGGGAGAGAAAATATCGATCTGATATCAAATGCTTTTCCCAACCGTATGGGCTCGTATATCTGATGAGGAGAGGGGGGGTGGAAGCACCTCAAAGTATTCGAGCAGGTGTTTCTGTCCACGCTCTTCTAACTCCAGGACTCTAATCTTCTCCCCTGAAAGGAATGCCGTGTCTGGGAATGGATAGACCCATCGCCGTTTTTCTTTTTTCTGATAGCAACTTTTATAACCAAACATGGGGCTGAGTATGGTGGTGGGAGGAGGAGGGGGGGCACCAGGCCTGGGTGGACCTCCCCCCCACATGGCAGGTCTGACTGGGCTGCGGTTTAGTCGATGTACTGGGAGAGCCAGCAGAAGCCCTCTCCGTAGCCCTGTGTTCATGTGCATCTTCACGCTGCACATGAACACCTCCAGAGGCCTCGTGTTCAGCTCCTTCATGTGAGTGCTGCCCTGGAGTCCAAAACAAACGCGCACCGATGAAAAACACAGCTGTCAGTGTGGATGGATGCAGAACACCGAAACACAAGACACTGTGTGTAGAGCTCACAAGCCCCATCTGTGTGTGTGGAGCGTGTGTAGAGCATGTGTGTGTGTGGAGTGTGTCTGTGTGTGTGGAGCGTGTGTGTGTGTCCTCACCTTGCCCATTGTCCGTCCATACAAGCCAAACAGCTCCCTAAGCTTCTCCTCACTGATGGCTTCTGGTCTGTCAATCTTGTTGCCCAGGATAAGGATAGGCACGTTTCCAATAGTCTCGTCTGTCATTAGTGCCTGAGGGGACGAGGGAAGGAAACGAGGGGAGGGAACAAGGGGAGGGGATGAGGGGAGGGAACAAGGGGAGGGAGTAGGGGTTTGTTAAAAATGAAAGACCAGACCAGACCAAACCAAACGAGCCCTGCTCCCCACAACCCTCAAATCCTCTTTCCTTTGTAAATAAAGATTTTTTGATAAAGCCTACAAAAAGCTGCCCCCATCATTTGACCTCACTGGGATGTTTCCACGAGGACTAGACAGTTAGGATTCTTACGTCAAGTTCTGTTTTGGACTCCATCAATCTGGGGAGGTCTGCACAATCCACGAGGAACACGATGCCATTGATGGCTGGGAGGTAGTTTTTCCACACTGCGAGCTGCAAACACACACACACATACACACAGTTATTGTATGTGATGAGAGGGATGTTGACCTTCATTATAAGCCGCCTCCAGTCTCCCACTCACTATTAGAACAACAAACCGCCACTGCTTTACATAAATACTACATTACGTGTCTCACACACACACACAACCCCCCCCCCTCACACACACACACACCTTGTGCATGACCTCCAAGGTCAAAAGTGGTGAAAGTCATGCCGGCGATCGTCAGCTCCTCCGACGCTAAAACAGGGAAGAGAATCACAACGTCACCATCACAACGTCACCATCACAACACCGGCCGCTGAGGAGCATGTTCTGCTCTTTCACTCACAGCTGAAATGCCAAGATCAAGAGGCAGGGTTTCTGGTAGTACCAGGCCACTGTTGCCGGGCAGATCTGGGATTCCCCTGAACCAGCATCAAGTTACTTGGATGTAAAGTTGGAACGTGCTGTCCCAATCTGTCATCTTTGAGCATGTGCAGTAACATCGTCTTGCCCGCATTGTCCAAGCCCAGGAACACTAACTTGCCCGATTTCTTGTACAGTCCTGAAAGTCAAGGCAAACAAGTCTTATAAACTGTTTGCTTCATTCCTCACTTGATAGAAATACTAAAAAGGTCTTCTTATCATTTAGAAATGTCAAATAACTCAAAAGGGTTGTAACAGAGATAAATCAACGAATCTTCAGGGGACAAACTCATGTTTCTGTTTTATTAAAGAATAACAATTAACATCAGCCGTGTATCCCTGTTGCATAATGGTATGCATTGAGAGGCTTGTTAAAGAATGAAAAACATACAGCCCATCAGTACAATCTAAAGACAAAACGCTGACAGATGTAACAGAACAGGTTTGTGTGTGCGTGTGTACAGTTTGCTTGTGTATCCATGGGAAAAAGCCTGTCCTTCTGTCAAGTACCAGTCAGCATTCATTCCTCCACTGTTACTCAACTGAGCAGTATGTTACCTGTTTAACAAGGTACGGTGTGAAGCCACACCTTGTGCACAACACACACTGACATCATGAAACTAGGCTATCCCAAGTTACAGTCACCATCTACTGACACAGAAACTATCACCTCTACTGACACAGAAACTATCCCCTCTACTGACACAGAAGCTATCCCCTCTACTGACACAGAAACTATCCTCTCTACTGACACAGAAGCTATCCCCTCTACTGACACATAAACTATCCCCTCTACTGACACAGAAGCTATCCCCTCTACTGACACAGAAACTATCCCCTCTACTGACACATAAACTATCCCCTCTACTGGCACAGAAGCTATCCCCTCTACTGACACAGAAGCTATCCCCTCTACTGACACAGAAACTATCCCCTCTACTGACACATAAACTATCCCCTCTACTGGCACAGAAGCTATCCCCTCTACTGACACATAAACTATCACCTCTACTGACACAGAAGCAATCCCCTCTACTGACACAGAAACTATCCCCTCTACTGACACAGAAGCTATCACCTCTACTGACACAAAAACTATCCCCTCTACTGACACAGAACCTATCCCCTCTACTGACACATAAACTATCCCCTTTACTGACACAGAAACTATCACCTCTACTGACACAAAAACTATCCCCTCTATTGACACAGAAACCTTTTAGAGGCCACGGCCAGTTGAAGTCACCAACCATATTTAGGATAATAGTCGTGTGTTTGTCAAGCCATTTTAACACAGATCAACAATTCGAATTTTTGATATACAATTGCATTTTGGATTTCAATAATTCTTTTTTTTTTTTATTATGTTTTTATTCAAGAAAGATAAGACAATACAGATCCGTTCATTTAGTGTCTTGTCATACAGTGTCTTGATTTGTGTTTTCTTATTTGAGAACCAATCCCATCCCACTCACATACTGCCAATGCTGACAAGGCAAAAAAAAAAAAAAGGAGGCGGAGGAGGATGATGTTGTGAGAGGGAGCAGTTCCCACTCTGCGTAAAGCTCACATCAGGCATCAGATAACACAGCTGTGCATACTGGGCAAAGCTGTTAGGGGAAGTGGCGGTTTTACATGGGGGCCTACAAGGGACAGTGCCCCTGTAAACATTTCCCTGGCCCCCCCTATGGCCCCCCTGAGCTGACTGAATAATACAATTATTATTTTTTCTGCCCCTCTGATTTAAACACTGGCCCCACCTTGGCCACCCCAGTAATTTGTCTAGAACTGCCACTGGTTAGGGCCTTATATTATCTGGGGGGAGAGTGGTAAGTCTCTCAAAGTACAACAACAACAGATCCCATATTTTATGGAATGTGTCAGTTGATCCTCTGGAGGAATACTTATTCTTTTCTAATTTCAGGAATAGCATCAGGTCGTTAAGACCTCACTTACTAATAGGCCTACACCAAAAATTACAATTTCTGCATTCGGCCTCACATTTGTATGGAAGCAAATCGTGACTAAAATTAAAATGCATTTCCAGAAATGCTTTTTCATTTTAAGAATGTGGCTGCATTATTGGACTCATAAATGAAATTAGTAATCAATCCTTCTATTTTCATTTGCATTTTCTTCTTCAAGACTGCACATGTTATGCCATAATCAAAAAGAAAACAGAGCGGACATTGCTTTTTTGTTTTCGTGGTCTGCCCGCAAAGTACTGCCCATAATTCGAAAAAGGAAAAGCAATCTGAGCGGCGCAGCAGAGTGACGTCAGTAGCTGCTCTTCTTCAGCTCCCTGCTGACCGAGCTACCCATCTTGTTTGGTAGGGGACGGTGGCCTACGCCGAACAGCTCCGCTATTTCCTTTATTTTTAAACCATTTAATAAATAGCTTTCAATGGACTCGAACGGGATGTTGATGGTTGGTTGTCCTCGTCCCATTTGAGGCTCCACAGCCTCAAACTATGGCAACCTCATTAATGTGTAAATCTGTGACGGCAGAGTATGCAGCCAAGCTCTCTATGACTTGTTCTACATTTAATTTTGGTCATGATTTGCTTCCATACATTTGTGTCAAATGCTTCATTTAAAGTTCTGCAAACAGTTGACCAGAAGTCTCTTAACTTTGGACAAGTCCAAAACACATGAGCCATGTCTGCTGAAGTAGAATTACAGTGGTCACACCTGTCATCAATGTCTGGTTATATTTTGGACAGTTTTGATTTGGTGTAATAAGTTGGGTGAAAGACTTTAAACTGTATCAGGTTGAGGCAGGGACATTAGGATGTGCCATTAACTCTACTCTGAGCACAGTCCCAGGCTGCGTCAGATATCTCCATCCAGAGTTCTTCAGCCCAATCACTTCTGATTTGATCTAACGACACCTTTTGAAAAGAAAAGATTGTGTTGGATATATTTTAAATCTGGCCTTTACGCTGCATAGGAGTTTGTAAAATATCGTCCAACTCTGAATTTGCTGGAAAGGTTGAACTCACTTTTTGGATAAAGTGACGAAACTGGAAATATCTAAGTAAATCTGACCATTGTAGTTTTAAATGTTTTAGTAAGATCATTAAAGCTGCCAAAAAGACCATCTATAAGATCTAATAAGACCAACTCTGTGCCACTGTGTAAAGGTATGATCCAATCTGGCTGCAGGAAAGAGGTGGTTATTGGAAATAGGGCTACACATAGAAAAGTCAAGAAGTTTTAGTGTTGTCTAAATTGTGCCCATATTTTGAGAGTAGAATGTACTACAAGGTTTGAAGTATACTGTGATGATGAGAAAGATTACTTTGCTGTAATCACAGCGGAGAGAGATGTTGATATGCAGGAATTTGCTTCAACTTGGCACCAGGCCCTTGGATATCAATAATTCTAATTGTTGATATCAAGAATTCTAATTGTTGATACCAAGAATTGCATTTTGGATATAAAACATTTATGAATATCACGTGGGCCGGAGTAGGCAGGCTCCGTTAATTCTGTTTGCAGAGGCATTAGGTTTTGCGTTGCCCACTAAGGCCATTCTAGATTTTGTGACCCGTTGGAGTTAATTTACATCAACATGGATTTTCTTTATGGATTAAATTGGATTCAAAAAATGTATCTAATTCAACCTACAGCTCTTTTATCAAGTGACACAAAAAACGTAATAATTGGGTGTGCTTTGCCTTCGGCAAGGGCACAACCTTTGTTCTCTCTCATATATATTATTATTGTTTATTTTCGCACCCCTAAGCCTTCGTCAATATTTGGACTACATAGACAACCTAGGTGTCAAAAGTTTCATCTTGGTAGCGATTGAGTTGCTGGTATTTTAATTTACGTTCCGTTGCACGGTTTAAGTAGAAATTAAGTTTTTGTGGCGAAAAGTGAAGCTAACGGTGGCTAACTTGCTAGTCACAGTCAATGACGCTACTTACATTTTTACATTTACATTTAGTCATTTAGCAGACGCTCTTATCCAGAGCGACTTACAGTAAGTACAGGGACATTCCCCCGAGGCAAGTAGGGTGAAGTGCCTTGCCCAAGGACACAACGTCAGTTTGCATGACCGGGAATCGAACTGGCAACCTTCGGATTACTAGCCCGATTCCCTCACCGCTCAGCCATCTGACTCCCATCTGACTACTTACGTCACTAACGTCACGAAAACTCGCGTGACTACCTCTAGTAGAACATTAGTTTAGCAGCTCGTTAACTTCTGGTAGATAGCTAGGCTAACCATAGACATATAAGGTGCGTTCGACATGGACTGCGGCTGCATGAAACGACCGGCGAGAGTAGCCGCTTGCAGTCGGGGAGGAGTTGAAAACGGCTCTGTAAAGTCGGACATTCCAGCTTCTCGTGGTTTGCTGCGTTGACGTCAGTCATGGCCGATCAAGTGCTGTTTGCTTACTTTACTTTATTTATAATTAAACTTAGTCTTTCCGTTAGTGAAGAGGCGGACTAAAACCCTTTCTTCAACAATTTTTTTATTCAATTAAACTGTTTGGTCAGGATTTGAGCGTTGGCGAAACTGAAGGTGTCAGAATATTTACAAAACACGCGTCAAAGTTGTCGTGTGTGAGTCTGGCCAATCATGAAATAGCTGTGTCGTCATTTGAACCCGTGCAGTTGCTCTTGATAAAATGCACGCGGCTACACAGCCGGCAGTTCTCGAATCGATCTTACGGTACTTTGATGGCTACGTCACAGTGACCTAGCCTCGGCGCCGTCTCAAGTCAGACAAAAAGTCTAACCAGAATTCACTGTTTCAAGTCAGCCGCCTGCAGCCGGCTGCAGCGCTGCATGAAGTCAGGTCATGTTGAACGCACCTATTTTTACTACTGATATTTCTGTATATTTTATATAAAAATGCATACTGCTCGGGCTTGCTCCCGGGCTTGGCGGCTGGCCGAGCCGGCCCCGACTTCTCCTCCTCACCCTCTCCTCGGTCTCCCCGGCCTCGGCTCCGATGGTCGACCCCGCTTCCCTTCCTCCTCCGGCTCTTCGTGTTGCTCTCCATCTCCATCTCCTGCGGCACCGCACCCCGCCCGCTCTGCGGTCGCACACCTACAACCTTCTCCCAGCGTTGCAGACCGACTAGACCGTTGCCGGCCTGCAGCGCCTCCTTCGGGCTTGGGGGATCCGGTTTTCCCGGTTGGATCCGAAAGCTTGGCTCTTCCGCCTCTGCTTTGGGGACTCCGGGGGCCGTCACGCCTCCTCCCGTCGGGCACTGGTCCGCGCCTGCCTCTTGCCTTGCCTTGCCCCCCCCCCCCCCCCATTCCCCAGTCTCCTGCCCTGGCTCCGGCTCCTGCCCTCGCCGACCTTCCTGCCCCTGCTTGCTCCGGTCTGGCCCTGCCCCCTCCAGACTGTGCCCCTCTAACCATGCCCTGTGCCTTCCTTCGCTCCGGATGCTGCCATTCCCGTCGGCGCCCTGCCTGCTCCTGCCTCCGCCTTCACGCTGGCCACGGCACCCCCCCCTGCCCTCCCCGCAGCCCCCTCTGCCTCCAGGCCTTCCCCGTGTCTCCATCCCTTCGAGCGGCCATCCTCCAGGGTGACTGTGTGGACCTGGCCGACCTTCTCCTCCCTTCCCGGGTCTCTGCCCCCCGCACCATTGACAGGATCCATGGCCTCATCCTGCTCTGCCACCCTGAACTCGCCCGGCGCCGGGAGCTCAAGGTGGTCAACTTTGCTTACGCGTTCTCCCTGTTCCAGGACGTCATCAGCTCCTCCTTTCCCGGGCGCCGGGCTCTCCCTCATATTTCAGCTCGCCTTGCGGTTCTGGGGGTCTGGGTTACACCTACCATGTTCGGTTTGCTGGGGCCGCGGGGCGGCTCCAGCAATTGAACGAGGCCACCTACTGGGACTTTACCTGGACAGCGAGATCTATTGTCTGGTTTTCGCTGCCCAGTCCGCCCTGCCCTGCTCCCTGTGCAGCGCTCCTTCCCACCCATCCCTGGAGTGCACGGTCGCGGCCCCTGCTCCTGCCCCTTCGCCTCCTCCAGCCCTCCTTCCCCTGCCTCTCCCCACTCCATTACCCCGCAGCCCCTCCTGTCCGGCCCTGCGGGCACCGACAGCCAGCCTTCTGGGTTTTCTTTGGGGTTCACTGGCAGGACTCGTACTGCTTGCCGTCTGCCTGGCGTTTGGATGCCAAAGCAGCCCGTGCATCTTCGACTGTCTCTTTGAAGCACTCTGCTGGATCCCCCTAAACGAGTCCAAAGTCCCCTTCCTCGTTCATCTCCTGGACGGCTTCCTCACAATCGCCCCCCCTTCATCTCCACTGGCACAAGGCCCCCACACGGCATCAGGCTTGGCTCTGCTACCAGCCTCCACCAACCGCATCAGGCTTGGCTCTGCTACCAGCCTCCTCCACTCAATCAGGCTTGGCTTGTATGCCCTGTTTCAAAAAAAGCATATCATTATTCAATCGCTGGTGTGTTAAGGCCGATTTATACTACTCCGCTTTCACGGACACGGACACAGGGAACGCCCTCTCCGACGTGGCACGCCCTCTTCGAGCCCTCTCCAAGTCCCTCGGAGAGCTCTATGTGCACCTCCTGATTTTCCTGATTATCCGTCTGTCCGTCCGTCATTTTACGGATACCCCTTGGCTGTGATTGGTCCGTATTAAGAACTGCTTGTGTCAGGGGCGGGGTTGCCGTGACCAACAAGACGAACAGAATCCTTTGACCGCCATTGCTGTAAGTTTTTACAATTCATATTTCAGCTAAACAGTACATGTAAATAAGCATCTGAATTAAAATGTGACGAGAAATGGGCAGTGTAGTTGCTGAAAATTTGCTTATTTTATTGATGAAACGGCTAATTTGTAAATTTGCTCAGATTTTTCGATAACCTAGCTAGCATCGCAGTGCAGCGCCACCTACTCTTCTGGCGGTGAATTGTTTTCAGCACAAACAGCCTTCGGAGTACTATAAATTCAACGAACGACTCCGTCCGTCTGTCGGTCCGTAACGGAGTCGGAGTAGTATAATTCGGCCTTTACTGAACTAATTTACTGCAGGCACGCGGCGGTTTCCTGTCAGGGGTCAACGCACAACAGAAGGAAACAAAGTTGCGTTAACTGCGTTAAAATATTTTATCGCATTAATGTTGGCCACAATAATCTCATAGATTAACGTGTTAACTTTGACAGCCGTAGTATATAATCATGTGTTAAAGCTTAATATTGTGAGCAATATCAATATGCTAGTGACAAATACACTTTTGTATCATGTTATTACAGTCTGCTGGTTTCTGTTAGTGTACTGTAGCAGCCATCCACACCAAAAAATGAAATTTTTCACTGATGGTCTGAAGATGTTTAATTAGCTGTCTCGCACTTCTACATCAGTGCTAAACAGAAAAGTGTAGTCAGAAGGCAACATTATAAATTAAAACTCCATTAGCAGTAGGCTACATTCATTAGTAACTCATTAGCACCACCAAATTAGCAAACACATCAAATAAACTCAATACAATTAAACTACACTGTTGCCACATGTTGGGAAATAACCAAATACAAGCAATATAAAAAATTCTATAAATAATGCAAACTTTACAAGCATGAAACACACTGTATTGTGGTCACCTAGACTATTCTAGGTTGTGGTTCAGTGAAAGCACGGCTTCTTCAATTTAATTTTAATATCCACTGCAACAATAGGACAAAGGAACACTAACAAAATGTGAATAGACTACAAACAATGAGCATGCTTTAAATTGTCCCTTTTCGCCTGAGGGGCAGAGTGCGCGTGCAGGTAGGTAGGTAGATAGACAGGTAGCCCGTCCAATTAATAGTCAGGGTACCTCTTATTGATTGGTCATGTTTATTACAGTATTGCGACGCCCACAGACATCAGAATGATTTAATATTACCGTCAAACCTTTAGATATATTGGTTGCTATCAAGACGTGAAGTTACTTTCGGCAAATATGACAAAAAGTGCTTCTGAACAACATTGCCTACCCTGCCTTTAACATTTATCCTTTTTACACTTTTATACAAAGCGACACACAAACGTGCATGTATGAAGTGCTGCAGATACTCAAGGACCAGAAGTGACTGGTTCTGACAGTATTACTGTGGTTGATGCCAAGGAACAGTCTGTATAACTCCATAACTTATGTGTGTATGTCTGGGCCAAACATAACAAAAACACAGCTTCACATCATATGTGAATTGTAATGTTGATTAATAATATCAACTTTACTATCTTTACTGTTATGTTGTATTTAACCTCTCTATACTGGTTGCATTATCATCCATGTTGTGTTGTATATTAGCCTTATACTGGTTATATTACCATCCATGCTGTCCTGTATGTTTGCCACTGGTGTGAGTTTAGATTGTTATCATTGATCTGTTCACTTAGCAGTGATGCGTAGTGAAGAATATGCTGCGCTAACTTGTCACTCTAATCAGTTATCTGACTGGATTGTCTGAAAGACAATCATTCTGAGTGGTTATATTCCCCCAGTAGAACATTCTATACTGTAGTCTATATGTGGAGATGATAGAACAGTTGTCCTCTTGATAAAAGATTCTTAATAAAAGAGTACAGAACACGGCTGCTCCATAGATTACGCTAATGTATGTAGATGTAGGACAATTAACATAGAGCAGCCGCATCTCATTGTGCAGCATTATGTCCTTTATTTCAGTTTATCTGGTTATTATAATAACAATGTATTCATTTCAAATACACATTAAAGTTCATTTTAATGACTCACTTTAATAAAGTGTTTGTAAAACATACTGTAGTATTAATGGTGTTCTCTTTTTCATTTATTTTGAAACTTCTGCTTTATGATGAAACATGCTGAATACAAAAATTACCAATATTTTGTAGACAGTATTTACAATATTTACGGTTGAAATGTTCAAAAGTTAATGGATAAGAGAACGTTAGCTCCCATAGGTTTAATGTGTAGGTGTCACAATACTTTTGTATGTGTAGTGTATCTGTCACTAACATGGGAAGGGGACCAGTAGTTGGATCCAAGTGCGGAACAAAAATGTTATAACAGGTTCCAAAGGTACAAAGAGATAATCCGAACAAGTGAGTGTCAGTACAGGAACAACAGATATTAGAGGAGCAAATCTACAGGAGGATGGTCAGGGGCAAATGAGAGCAGGAAGCTGATCCAAGAAACTGGTTTGGTGTACATGCTAACAGGGTCTGTCAGGGTGGCAGTGTACATCCTAACGGTCTGTCAGGGTGGCAGGGTATACACAGGTAGCAAGACTAGACAAGACTTTGCAAAGTGACTGTGGTAAGAGGGGATCTACATACAGGTGGTGATTGGAACTCCAAATAGCAAGACCAAGGAGATGATTGTGGACTATGGGAGGCGGCAGGAGGAGGAGCATGCACCCCTACACATCAACGGCTCCAAAGTGGAAGAAGGTCAGCTGCTTCAGGTTCCGCGGGGTGAGCATCAGCAATGACCTCACCTGGTCTGCTCACACGGACAAGGTGGTTTATAGTACAATCCCTGGACCTTAATCCAATAGAAAACTAGTGGGGTGACATCAAACATGCTGTTTCTGAGGCAAAACCAAGAAATGCAGAGGAACTGTGGAAGGTTGTCAAATCATCCTGGGCTGGAACACCCGTTTACAGGTGCCAAAAGTTGGTCATCTCCATGCAGCACAGATGTGAAGCAGTTCTCAAAAACCTTGGTTATAAAACTAAATATTAGTTTATTGATTCACAGGAATGCTAAATCTTTACTTTTTGTAAGTTTGTAATGAATAATGCAGATACTGCCCAATATATTTATTTCCGTCATTTTCTGTAACATAATTAAATATTGCTATTTTTTTTGTCATGTTTTAATGTAAGATATAATGTGCAGTGTTCCCAACGAATGGAAAAAAATTGATTTTGTACACAAGGATTTTGAGCTTTACTCACATTTAGTTAGTTTTACTTAGTTTTTAACTGCCAGATATTTTTGCTGCTAGTGTTGTATATATTTTAATACGTACCTTGTACCTGTTCCCTGTCATGTCATAAGAATTTGATTATGCAGAATGACCTTATTGTACTTGTAACTTCACAACAGATCACTTTGATTTGTCCCATCCCCATCTTTACAGCTGTAATGGTGGGTCCCCTAGCGGCCTGGAACAGTTTTACACCTGGAAGCTGCTGTCCATCATTGTGACCTTAGAGACTGAGGTTCAAATCCTGTCTTTCTGTGACCCCGTGTGCCCTTGTCATACCTCAGTAAAGGAAACTTAAGGTACAGAAGCGTGAACATGATAACCCCCCACCTATATCACTACCACAGAAGAAGTGAAACACCAAACGTGCTGGTCATCTCTAAGTTATTTATTCAACCTTAGGAAGAAGACAGAAAATTGAAATTCATGACTTTCAAATTACACATTAAAAAAATAAAAAGAAATAACATGAAATCAAAACCATAAAATTGAGTAATTGTCATTTGTTTATTCATCATTTCTTTCTGGCAACGAGGTGAGAAGCCGGTTGTGGGCTCCATCTTAGCCTGCTTCTCTGGCACAACCACAACGTGCCATGGTGGTCAGTGATAGGTTGAGGGCACTGTCCAAGCTGTCAGTGATTGGTTAACGTGGTGTACAGGTTGTCAGTGATTGGCTGAGGTGGTGGGCGGTTCTGTACCTGGTTGGTGGAGGCAGGTTACTCACCCAGCATGCCGTGCGACAGACGGAGATACCCTACTTCCTACTTCCTCATTAGAGCGTGACTACTTCCCCTCTGGCAGGAAACACCTCAGAGAAACACGCCACAACACAAGTATGGGCAACTTCTCCAACCCCAACCTCCCCTCCCTCAACCCCCTTTATCAGTAGATAAGGACGCTAGATGATGTATGACAAACATATCCATGGCAACTGTAGATGGAGCCTGACCTATGAGTTATGACATGAGGCGACGGCAGGGCGAAAGGACTCTAGGAGCGGGCAGGTCATCTGGGGTCATGGTCAGGTATGGTTGTGTGGTTCTAGTGTGGTCAAGGGTGGATGCTGTGTGTGATGTGTTGTGGTGTAGTTTGGTCAAGAGCGGTGTGGTCCACTGTTGTGGTTGTTGATATTTGTAATACAGTGTCAGGTCTGTGTGGTCATGGTCAGGAGTGGTCAAAGTGCAGTCATGAAAGTAAACTGGGAGGAGGCGTTACCAGCTTCTCCACCCCTCTCAGACTGGGAATACATCCATTAATACCAGCCCCCTTCTGGATCAGGTGAGGGCTGAGAGTGGTCAGGTGTGTGATTGCCAGGTGTGTGGTTGTTGGTAGGGGGGCGTGGGGGGGGGGGGGGCGTGGGGGGGGGTTTACCTTGGTGGTCTCCACCAGCGTCCATGGAAACCTTCCCCCGTGTCACCACCCTGGGCGTCCAGAGAGCCAATCAGGAGCCTTGCTCCAGGGGCCTGTCTGTCAGCAGCCAATCAGCTGTGAGCTGTAATAGTCAGTGAGAGGGAAAACGTGGCTGCAGGAGCAGTAAGATCAGTACACTCACATGCATGAACACAGCAGACAGGTGGAATACACAGGACCGTGTGTGTGCGCGTGTGTGAGAGAGATCGGGGGAGGAGAAGAGAGGACCCTAACTCATCCACTCCTAGGGATCAGCTCCGGGTATCTCAGCTTGGGTTGGGAGGGGAGATGGGGGAGGGGGGGGTCGAGGCAGGTATCTCACATGGTTACAGTTAGGTCTTTATTCTCAAACCAAGGAACCACTTCCGTCATGACTTCACCTTGAGATGCTTCATGTTTCAAAGGGGTTACATACGCTTCAGAGAAGAAGTAGAAGAAAATAGACGTTTTAAACCTGGCCTGTCAATCTGGTTCAACATTTCATTAAAACCCATGACTTTGATGATCCACTCACAGAAAAAAAACAAGGATTACCATCTTCATCAACATCGGCTTTTAAATCAACCCAAAAATAAAATAAAGACAAAGTAAAAGTGTGTCAACAGTCTGTCCTGCCCAGACGGTGTGTGGGCGTGGTCTGGCTGTTCCTGACGTGACCCCTGACCCCCACCATGACCCTACAGGAGGGCAAGGGTCAGAGCTCAGGGTTAAAGGTCAGGGGTCAAGGCATCTCCACACCCCAGTCCCTACAGGTGCTGTTTGGGTAGGGGTGTTTGTGGTGCTCAGCCACTAGAAGGGGGACAGCATTCGTGGCTTGGACCAGCATTTATCTTTTATCTCTGTTATTACCGACTGTTCCGAGACAAAAGTTCAACCTCACCTCTAATAGAAAAAAATATGGAGTTCCCTGAATTGAATGTGTGTGTGTGTGTGTGTGTGTGTGTAGGCTGTCCCACCCTTGAAGAGAAACAGAACATAACATTCACCATTTCTCTTGGACTCAACATAAGATCTGGTCAACAGGTGTGTGTGTGTGTGTTATCATAGGTAAGCCACTGGCAGATCCCTATAGCCACAGTCACTTATACACAGTCATCCATCCACATCCACACTCATTCACTCATCTGTCCTGCAAGCTAAGCAAAGCACATCAGGCTAAGCTAACCACACCGGGCTAGACTAACCACACTGGGCTAGGTTAACACAACCGGGCTAGGCTAACCACACTAGACTAGGCTAAGCTAAGCACACTGGGCTAAGCTAACCACAACAGGCTAGGCTTCCCCCACCTATCTAAACTAACCACCCAGGGCTAAACTAATGCCATCAGAATAGGCTAACCACACTAGGATAGGTTAATCCCATTGGGATAAGTTGACCAAACTAGGGTAAACCAACCCCACCAGGCTAAACTAACCAACCAGGCAAAGGTAATCCCACCTGACTATGCTTGGCTCACTTGCCTCAAACACTTAACTGCTCTAGAAACCGTTATTGGAGCTGTCCACACAGGTAGCATTTCTACCTTGCCTGACACTCCACTACCCCCACCCTACCACACCAAACCACAAGCCTAGCCCCCACCCCAACAACCCTAAACCCGGCACACTAACATTCTGTCCAGAGAAGTTCTGCAATCATTTACAAATGCGCTTGACTTCAGAGTTGGACAAGGCACTTCTCTGGGTGGAGAAGACCGGCAGTCCAACATGGGGCCCGGTGCTGCCTCAAATCTATTGATGGGAACCTAGAACCAATAGTTGGAAATCTAGAACCTACTGATTGGAACATAAAAAATACCATGTCTGCCTGTCTATCCATCTTGGAGGTTCATCCAATCATGACCTAAACTAACCAACAATTACCTACCTAGGTACCGTTTAACACGAGCCCTTAGGACAAGGGGGTGGTGAATTAACTTCTGGTGACCGCACATACACACCGCTCATGCAATCCGTACACTCTTCAAATCCTCTCAAAAGCACGCACACACACACACACACACACACACAACTACAGTGGGAGGGGGGGCTATCGGTACGGGGGCTCTGGCGTGTGGAGGTGAGAGTAGTCATAGCGATGGAGGAGGGGCTCCCTGTGTGCTGGAGGAGGGTCATACGCTCTGGGCGTGGCCAGGTGTCCCTCCATCGGCGAGGCGGTGGGCATGGTGACCGGGGGCATGGCCGGGGGGGGCGGGTAGCCGTACTGGTACTGCTGGTACTGCTGCTGGTACTGTTGGTACTGCTGGTACTGCTGCACCTGCTGATAGTACTCTGCATAGCACCTGGGGAGGGGAGAAGCGTCATGTTATAGAGGCCTCATGTCTACAGTACATCACAACACCGGACAACCTAACAATATATACCGTCTCTTCACTAGGCAGGGCTCCAGACCAACTTATTTTTTTATTTTTTTTACTAGTAACACTGTAGCCCCTAATGGAAAGTTTTAGGGGCACAGGCAGATAATTTAGGGCCAGCACCTTAAAAAAACCTGCAACACAATTTTTCCCCTTTTTAAATGTATTAGTAAGTAAGTAAAATGTATTTGTATAGCACCCCTCTCAGATACAAATCATAAAGTGCTTCACAACAAAATGCAATACAACACCACAAATTCAAATACAAGAACATTTTAAACAGAAAACATGACAAACAACCATAAAAAACCCTCGACTAACTAAAAGCCTGCTTGAATAGCAGAGTCTTCAATTTATTTTTAAAAGCTTCGACAGAAGTCGCACACCGTAGAAGGGGAGGCAAGACATTCCACAGCCTAGGAGCCGCTTCTCAGCATGATGGATCCCCTCTAGTTTTAAAATGAGTACAGGGAACCACCAATAGCTTCTGACCTAAGCACCTCAGATTACGACTGGGGGTATGAAGCTGTATCAAATCAGAGATGTAAGGAGGAACTTGACCATGCAAGGACCAGGATTTTAAATTCTATACTGGACTAGTAACCAGTGAAGTGATGCTAAAACAGGTGTGATGTGTGCTCTTTTGTTAATATGCGTTAAAAGCCTTGCAGCAGAGTTCTGAACAGCCTGGAGACGGCCAAGCTACTTCTTACTCAAACAGGTAAATAGACTATTACAATAATATAAACGAGAGGAAATAAAAGCATGAACAATCATCTCCAATTCACCCTTTGACACTAGTGTTCTTAATTACTTATAGTGTGCTGTTTGAGTTCACAGTAGGGCTGTGCCATGACCAAAATCTCATATCCTGATATAGGTCCTTTCATATATCACAATATGGTATAGAAGCAAATCAGTGACATAATGCTTTGAATTTTAAAAAGGCATTGAATACTTAATATTGAAATTTAAACAACACCAAATTCACATATTAATATATATTTCAATGTAAAAAAAAAATATTCAGATCCAAATATTCAAGGGTCGGAAATGGTTGCTCAAATTCAAGGCGAAAAATTTTGAGCAGAAAAAAGACTGCAACATCCGGGATACCAAGGATAGGTAGAGCAATAGAGAAGATAAAACGCATGATGATTACCAGCGAAAAAGACCATGCTTCGGTGAGTCCGATGTGATCAAATCTTGCATTGAGGCTCGATTGCTCTACCTATCCTTGATATCCCGGATGTTACAATCTCAATTTTTTAAGATCAACATTTTTCATCTCAAATTAGATAGGCTACATTTTTTAGGCTCGAATTTGAGCAACCTGAATTTTATTTTACATTGAAATATATTCATATGAGAATTCTGTGTCGTTTAAATTTCAATATTAAGTATTCAATGCCTTTTAAAATTCAAAACATTATGTCACTGATTTGCTTCCATAATGGCAAATTTTCTTTAAATTCAATGAATACATTGTTTATATAAAAATGACGACATGTAGATTCCAATTATTAAAAAAATATATGATGTACTCGACAAATAAAAGTACTTACTCATATTTGATTTCCAAAGTCTCAAAATTGCGGCCATTTTGGTCGGATATGCCCCTGAAGTCTCAAAATATATTTGGAGTGTAGCAAACTACTTGTACATAATTCACTTGACAGGTCCAAGTGGACACTGCACTTTTAAGGTTGCAGTGAGGTCTGGGCTATGTTGTGGGTAGCTAGCTACATTCTCTTTTTAAAAAATCTTTGTAGGCCTACTTGAATTAATGGCGCACAAAGCTGTATGCGGAAATGTAGTTTGCTGACCTCCCGTCTTTCCAACTCCCTAATAATAATAATAATAATATAAAAGGAGCATTTGTGCGATTGCAAAGAACTGTTGTGGCACGACACATTTCTCTACAAAATGTACAGGCACAATACGAAGACATTGGACTTAACTCAAAATGTTATCTTGTGGTACCAACACCAGTTCTGTTTGCACCACCATTCTGTTTACATTACCAATCTGCATTACTGACTGCACTGTTTTGTTCTTCTCTTTAAATCCTTGTTGTTTTCACTTACATTTTCCGAAGAAAAAAATTATGAAACCTTTAAAAAAAATATATATACACATATGTATCTTGTTTTTCTTATTTAATTGCTGCAGTATAAAACCCTGACTTTGAAAAGTTACCTGGCTATGGGGTCTCCGTCTGCAGCTGGGTCCTCTGGCCCCCCGGGGGGTGTGGGCAGCAGGGCACGGCGTTTAGGGCGTGACTGAGGGAAGGAGGTGGGGCTTGGGTCGGGCAGGAGGGGGGCAGTGCGCCTGACGGGGCTCCGGTCCCGCTCCCCGGCCTTGGATCCGGCCTGCTGCTCCGCCAGAACCTGCTGGCCCTGCTGGAAGAACCGCGCCCTGGCCGCCTCGAACACCGCTGTGGGGTCGGAGGTCGCCTCCGGGACTGTTGATTGGTCGAACTGGCCATCGTAGGCGGGGGTGGTGGCAGAGGCAGCATCCGCGTACACCTGGTTGGCCACGGAGCCGTACACCTGGCTGGCGAGGGCGCCATACACGGCAGGGCTGACAGGCGTGCGGTCTGAGCCGCTGGCGGAGGTGAGGCCCTTGAGGGCGGCATAGGTGGGGTCGAAGCTGGTGGTGTTGTAGAACGAGTTGTGAACACTCTGCTGCACCTGAAGGGGCAGGCCTGCTGCTGCCGCCGCAGCTGCAGCCAGCACGGCGGCCTGGCTCTGGTGGTGCTCCATGGAGGGCTTGGTCAGGGGGACCTCGCTGGGGTACATGCCCAGCCCCACGCCCCCCACCTTTGCCGTGGTGGTGGGCTTGCTAGGCTGCACCTTGGAGAGCTCCACGGACAGCTGGCGGCCCTTGAAGGTGGTCCCGTGGAGCGCCTCGATGGCTTGGAGGGCATCCTCCTTTCTTTCCATATGCACGAAGGCATAGCCAGCGTTAGACGACAGGCGGGCTGTGGGAGGGACGACACACAGACATAATGCTCTCTGACTAACAGTCATCGTGTTGTCAGTATCGTTTTCTCCCTCACTTGCCCACTTCGGGTTCTCACACTAGATTCCTCTGACTCTCACGGGAGGGCAGTAGAGTTTTAAATATTGTAGCCCCCTGCTCTATATATTTTAGTGGTGGGCATAGATTAATTTTTTTAATCTAGATTAATCTCACTGTAATCTTGGCGTTAATCTACATTAATGTAGATTAAAATGGCTCATTTGAATTCCGCCGAAGGCATTCAGAATGTGTGCTACCCAAACAATGACTAAAAGTAAGTCTTTGAGAACGGGTTTCTCAAGCCAGGTGGCGCATTAGACCAGGAGCTCATCTCCTGTTTCCAAAATGCATCACAAATTGCTTGAGAAAGCTGTTCTACTATGATAATTGGTGATGAAAATAAATTATGTTCAATAAGATGTACTTGTGTTTATTAACTGTTTATTAGATTAGTTAGCTTGGCTGATAGAGCTGTGCTGACGGGCTTGCCTCGGTTGCACTCAAACATCGTAGTTTGAGTGCAACTCACATCAGTGCTCGGCCCGGCATCTTCCGCATTAGCTAAGGGATGCTTTGCGATTAGGTGGTATTTGAGACTGGAAGAACTCCTACAGTAAACTAATTCTGCATAGCACAAGGTGCAAACAACCTTAGTCTTGTCGAGGTTTCCATTGGGAAGCTTCTTAAAAATAAATTTTCCCTGTAGCAAACCTGGCGGCTTCATAGCTGCATCCATGTTAGCACGTCACGTTTGATGTGATAATTTCATACACAAGGCATACACACAGGTTCTAAGACTCGTTCTCGCCCCCTACAGTGCAATTCGGCTAGGTATACTTCCGCGCTAAAATATCAAGGTGAAAGTCATCATAGCTTGTGTAGTATAGACCCAGCTCCCAACCCAACTTTGAGAATAGATTAACGGCGAGTCGCAGTGCGTTAACGCCGATAACGGTCCACCACTAATATATTTACATTTTACACAGACTATTATTTCTCCTTGCCACTATTGTTCTATGTCTGTGTCTACGCAAGATTGAAGGGAGTCACAAAACCCTGCCACAATGCCCGTAACTGACCTTTAACCTTGTCACATTCCAGAACCTTCCCAAACGTCTGGAACAGCTCCTGCAGGTCATCCGCTGTACATAGTGCGCTCAGATTACCCACAAACACCTTGGTGGAGTTCAGAGGTCGCGCGCGGGACTCCTCCACGACGAGGTTGCGCCCGCGAAAGTCCCTCCCATTGAGTTCCCTGATGGCGCGGTCAGCGGCGCCCGCGCTCTGGAGGTGGATGAACGCGAACTGCCGCAGGAGACTGCAGGTCACGACCTCTCCGTATGGGGCGAAAAGCTGGTTCAGATCCTCCTGGCTAGTCTCCAGAGGTAGGTTCCCCACAAACAGCTTGATAGAGTTGTTCTTCTCCATGGCACTGGAGACAAGGGGACACCTGGTTGGAGGGAGGGGGCATTTAGACAATGATATCCGAGGCGACATACAAATAGTGCAGCATTTTCCTGCAGCAGACCAAGAGTTCACATGTTGAAATACCCCTGTACGTCCCATAGAATAAGTAAATGCATTATTAGGTGCAACCATTGTTCACTTATATATATTTCTTTTTTATTATTATTTATTTACCCACCCTTAAGGATCCCTCAATATTTGGACTACATAGACAACGTCAGTGTCAAAAGGTTTGTCTTGTTAGCGATTGCGTTGCTTGTATTTTTATTTACTTTCCGTTTTTTAACAACTGGCACAAGACTGGCGCGAGAAACTGAAGGCAGATGGCAGCAAAGGAAAGCTACGAGCTCAAACGGAATCGACTTTTTTTAATGTAACTAAGATGCACTGTGTCGTCTGTCCTATGTTCCCGTCTAAAGCAGAAAAAAGTGGATCTTTTTACACAGGCACCGAAAATTTTCAAAAACAATCCCTGACCAGCCATTCTAATAGCAGACAGCACCTGGTTTGCGTGACAGCTAAGCGGGTGGTTGACAATCTATTTTCCGGGCCGTTGACCATGCAGGTCAGGAATTTCACCCTTGTGCTGCCTTCGGGTCACAATAAGGCTGCAACAAACGATTATTTTGATAATGGACTAATATAACAATTATTAGAACGATTAGTCGACTAATCATCTATTTTTTCACCGATTAATCCTAGGCTTTGAATGATTTTTCAGTGTTTGCAATCTGTTAAAACATTGAGTTATACTTATTCTCACTAATAAATTAAGCCAGGAAATCACTTTAGTTTTTGAAAAAAATATTTTTATTGCACTTTGAGCCAACTGAACAGAACAATCTCTTTTTGTCCAATTACTCACTGTTTTTCATTGAACATAACCCTGTTGTCTACAAATGAAGCTCTCAATGCTGCTGCCTAATTTAAGAGATTTGTTTACATTCCTAGCTTTATGTCTGTAATGCATGTCTAACTGCTGTCTGTGGACATGTTGCTACGGAGTTAGTATGCGTGAAATACTGCGTAATGCGTTTTTATCAACTGGTGTCGCTAGCTGGCCATCTTCAGTTCCAGCTGCAGCACACTCACTTCTTACCGTTTCCATCTCCTCTCGTGCAGGGATGTTTCCTTTTTAAATGTTCCAGCATGCACATTGTACTCCCATGGAAAGCAAGTTCCGCCTTGCATGCATTACAGATAACAGTATTTTTAGTGACGCGACTTGTTCTGCTCCGTTTGCACGCAGACATTTTAGCGCTGTTTTCTTTTCTTTTCTACAGTGCCGCACTGGTCAAATCACGTTATTGCAGGCATTTGAAATAGGTCCTATGAGTTCACATTTTTTACTGTTGACGTTGTCGATAATGTCGACTAATCGTTGAAGCCCTAGTTCACAACGACCCATCGTTGTGCTGCGACAACCTTACCCAATACAAAAACAAATAAAAAGCATTTTCTTTTAACCCTTGTGCTGCCTTCGGGTCACATGACCCAAAGGTTCATAACGAACCACCGTTGTGTTTACCCAATTTTACCCAATACAAAAACAAATACAAATAATTTTCTTTTAACCATTGCAATGTGGGGGGTCTGAGACAGCCCGACAGTTAAAAGAAAATGCTTCACTTTGTTTTTGTAGGAGGTAAATTTGTCGCAATGCGACGGTGGGTCACAATGACTGATGGGTCAGAATGACCCGAAGATAACACAAGGGTTAATCTTCGCGCTGTGGGGGGTGTGAGAAAGCCCGACGGTTAAAAGAAAATGGTTCACTTTATTTTTGTATGAGGTAAAGTTGTCGCAACACTGAAGGGTCACAATGACCCGAAGACAACACAATGGTTAAATGCAGATGCCCATCGTGTTACTGTACGACTTATAACAACGGCATATCACGTAATGAAGACAGACCAGTCGTTCGCCTCATTCCCCCGGGATATTGAACTGCAGCAGAAAAATTGTGTCGACTTGAGTACTCAGTATCATACTGATGAAATGCTATGGAAGCTTTTATATATTAGCATTGAGGGACCAGAGATGTGCAGAGATGGCTGTCAGCAGGGGAGAGAGCACATCATGTTTGAGGTTAAAAGTTATTGTTTAGCTGACTATTACCTTTTTATTTTGCATCACTAGAAATGTGTTTTAATTTTTTTTCTTTTTATATCCAGGATGTGTTAAATACATGGTTAAACATAATAACATAACTTATAAGTCTTTGGTTTTGTTGTAACAATGATTATTACAACTTTTGAGGGGGGGGGGGGGGGCGTCATGGAGCCAACCAGGTAAATAGTTATTTAGCACTAGCGTTGCTACCTGCATACCTACAGCTGTGCTCCGTTTTGCTCCTAGATTCAAACCCGGTAAATTGTAGAGCTAGCTAACTAATAGACTTCTGCTGTGTGGGAATCGCAGGAGCTAACCAGTCGAAGGGCGAACAGAAATACAGGAGCACACCCCACAATTTCCCCATAAATTGTACCCTCTCTAGTTATTGTTATTATACTGAAAGTAAAACGGAAAACTAAGAAGAAACTATGAAGTGGATAGCCTAGTTATAACAGTTTCATAAAGATAAATATACCCGAACGGCACTTACCAACACTGGGATATTTTCAATTTATACTAGTCTATTACAAAACTATCCTAAATGTTTTAATACATTAAACGTCATCTTTAGCGAATTATATTGCCCGTCTTTTGAAATTGGCCTAGCACGTTCTTATGAGACAGTTAACGTTAGTCGTTACTAGCCTATACACGTCGGAAACGCATTAGCGAGTTCGGAACAATAGATATTTTGTATTCATAAACTGATAGAATTATTTTCAAAAATCTCTTCTCCCTTGTCTTTTCACAAACACTGCATGTAGGGTTAGTTAGCCAATCGTTTGGTCTAGACACTTTGTTAGAAAACAATTAGGCTACTAGCTCGTCAGGCTAACCTATCGTATGGCGTGTCTGTAAACGTCAGCTAGCTAGCCAGCACCCACATTGCCCATTTCAAACATAAAATAATATCGTTATAAAGCTAGGCGGCGGGTAAGCGCGATAGATAATAATAGATAGTTAATGTCAATTAATATGACAGTAACTGGCTGGCTAGCTAGCTAGATAATAGCGTGCCAAGTATGTTTAGAGAAAGCTAGCTAGCTAGGCTAGTCTAGCTAAGCTAGTAGTAGCAGTCGTATGGCCAGAGCAAGTTAATGATGATAGCCATCTTGTCCAGCCGGTACAAAGAGTTGGCACAAATAGCGCTTAGAACTAATTAGCGTATGAAGTACAGTTTTCTATAAGCTTTGTGTTTTAGTTCACCCATACCTGACTAATATGAATAGTGTATTAAGTTAAGAAAGAACACATCGTATGAGTCTTACCTAACGCGGTGCAATATTTCCGATGATTATATCCGTTTCCGGTTTTCACTTGGTACGTTTCAGTGGGAGGTGTTCCAGTTTGCTAACGCAAGTGGTAGTTGGGTTCTTCTAACTAGTTGTGTGGTAACTGAGTGTTTGACAATGGATATTGCTATGCTATGAGGGCAACCTTGAATGCCTTCATCTCCAAAGCAAAAATATCTATATCCAGAAAAAGTGTCTGTAACAATCCATTTAAGAAAACAGATGGCTCTTCCGGCCCAATGTCCAACTTCATAATCTGGTCCTAGGATAATTGGTCCACTCACCTGTTCTTTATCAGTGGACAATATAATTTGACATTACATTTGATTGCGCTTTGTTCCTGTTTCTATTGTGCATTTAAGTAGAGCCAACATTCACGAAAATAAAGTGTATGGCTTTAACACTTTGGTAGGCTACTGGCATTTAGGCTGTTAGGTTATAGCCTCTCCTAACTTTTTATTGTCTAAGACAAAACCGAGCCGTTAAACAAAGTCATTTTTTTTATAGACTATATTTACAAAGATACGCTACTTTACGTTACCCGTTCACCTCAAATCCTTGTCAATGGCGCTGAAAGGCGCAGCGTCCCAGAAATAAACGTTCAGCCCACACGTTTGTCAAAGTTGAGGTCTGTATTCTCACCCTGCCCGCTGAGTAAGACAATTTCCCTATGCGTAAATGGAAAATAAGGAAGACACGAGTTAAGGAAGTTGTTAGTCATGCGCCTAGTTCTGGGAGACGTCTCCACATGTTGGAGAGTCCCAGCTATACGATAATAACTGCCTGCCACCGAACTGTGAGAATGACAATAAGGGTCGAGTTGGAAGCGGATCATAAACACTTCACGGTGTCTAAAAGTTCCGACATCTTCGATTAAAGCTCCAGTGGATAGGATCTCATCGTGTTAATGACTGCGCGAAATTGGGTGCATAAAGGTAGGCTTTTCCATTTATCACGGCACAGGAATTCATCGCACATCATAGAAAGTTTGGAATCAGTTGGACAAGCATGTTTGTAAATTGGAAGTAGGATTGATAGGCTAGCCTACTAGGCGCGCAGCCTTCTATAATATAGTTTCCTGCTACCTGTTTGTTGTCTTCTTATCTGGATGTGGATAGTGCGTATTTAGCCTACTGTCTGTTAACCAGTAACTTTCTCGCCGTGTTGAGCACACCGTCTCCGGCCTACATGTTGTGCCACATATCTTCTGCGCGCAGCAAGTCTGGACTGGCCTAGCGCGAGGCCGCCTTGTACCAACCTTCAGACTGTTAGTTGTTTCATAACTAATGTACAGTCTTACTGTTGTCTATCTGGTTATTCTTTCACTACTGCAGACTATAGGCGGAAACACGGGGAGGACAGGGGGGAATGGCGCTTTTTTAATGTGCTGTGTTACAGCAGTAATGTTGGTGTCCCCCTCAGGAATTGCTCTTGAGAAAATGTCATATAATTGTCCCTCCAGTTGATAGCAGATTTTAGGCATTGCTGCAGACATCCTGTAATTTTTCGTAAATAACCGTCTACTCTCAGTGTAGGAGGCGCTGGATGTTATGGAAAATGACTACTTATTACCACACGTTTGTATTGATTTATGTGTCTGTCTTTATTTGTCTCTGTGTGTTTGTGTATATGTGTGCCTGTCCGTAAGTGTAGATGCAGGGCGAGCCGTTGTATGACTTTCCGGACCCCCAGCCCCCAGCGTTGAAGTGTGCTGGACCTCAGAGAGGCTCTCTGAGGAGCGTCAGTGTGCTGGACCGTCTCCTCCTCACACACCCCGTTTGGCTGCAGCTGTCAATCAACTCTGCCACTGCTCTGCATATCCTGCAGAGGGAGCCACCAGGGGTCAGACACACACACACACACACACACACACACACACACACACACACACACACACACAGACACATATTGAATATGCGCAGCTACACACATATACACACACACACAAGCACATTTGTGTACACACACACACATACACACCCCTAGGCAAGAGTCAGATGTTGAGTGCGCTGGTGTTGTGTTCCTAGACGTTTTTGGTGCGCAAGTCCAGCACTTCCCAGAAGAAGGTTCTGTGTGTACGTCTGGCGGATGACAGCATTCCCTCCTTCGTCAAACAGTTAGTCATCCGGGAACTGGACTGCAGTAAGAACCACCACCCCCACCCCCCCCCACCCTCAGACACAGTTCGCACATACACACCATGTCACACCCTTACTTACATACACACACCTATGCAACACCTGACTCATTACTTCCTCCCTCCCTCCCTTCCTCTCCACTATCCTCCTCCCTCCCCCTCTATCTAGCCTTCTCTTTGGAGAGTGCTGCCATCAGCTTCCCTGACCTCTGTCGTCTCATCGCATTCTACTGTGTCAGCAGGTAGATCTCTAGTAATGTCTGTGATCTGCATGTCTGTGATGTTTTATAATATGTGTGATGTCTAGTAATGTCTGAACTCTAGTAATGTCTAAGACCTGTTGTGATCTGTATTTCTGATATCTAGTAATGTGTGTAATCTCTCGTAATGTATGTGAACTCTAGCAATGTCTGTGAACTCTTGCAATGTCTGTGAACTCTAGTAATGTCTCTGATCAGGGATGTATTGCCCTTCACCCTGGAGCTTCCAGTGGCCATTGCCAAGGCAACCTCCCACAAACAGCTAGAGTCCATCTCTCACATGGGAGTGGGTGAGTACCGTGGCAACCATTGGGATCTCACGCCTAACCTCATCCAGGGTTAGTTATTATGGTGTGTGTGTTCGTCCTGCAGAGTTCTGGAATTCCCAGCTCAACTTCCGTGGGCCGAGGGGCGGAGCATCCGAGGAAAAGGCCATGCCCCCTCTCCCCTCCCCTGAATATTGCTCCACCCCTCAAGGAAGCCCCACACTCTTCCAGGAGTTCTGTACAATCAGAACACGCAGCCCCAGGGAGCTGAACTATGGGCATGAGCAGGGAGCACTCTGCTTCATCAACCCCCTCTTTCTGCAATCCCAGGATGCAGTGCACCGACGCCACCAGTTCAAACGCAGCTTGAAGGTGCGAGTCTCCACAGAAACCTCCGGGCCCTTGTCCCCTCCTGTGGCTTCACCACCTCCCCCTCCTCTGTTGGCCAAGACTAAGGGCAGGGGATTCCGGGGAGGCAATGGGGGGCAGAAGACTCCGTTAGCTGTTGGAAGCAATGAGGGGAAAAGGGGGATGACTGTGGAGGGGGTTAGGGGAGAAACTGTGGAGGGAACACCATGTACAGACCCTCAGACAGCCTCATCCACAAAGTGCTTCCAGCCCGTCCCAGTGCTGCCTCCTAAAAAGAAGACAAGCCTCATGCCTCCCACCCTGTCTCCTACCACAGAAGAAGATTACCACATACCCCCCACCCTGTCTCCTACCACAGAACAAGACTACCACATCCCCAAAATGCTTCTCAAGGGAGGGGAGGGAGGAGGGCGAGGAGGGGGAACGGAAGGTCGAGGAGAAGAGGAAGGAGGAGGAGAGGGGGGAGGAGGAAAGGAGGGAACGCAAAATGAAATAGAGATTGAATTAGCTGAGACATCAAGAGTACAGAGAGAAAAGTCAGAAGAGAGGGACGAGGAGGCGGAGCCAGGCCAGGAGCAGGAAGAAGAGGTGCTGCTGTGTGTCACCCAGGAGAACCGACTAGCCCCCTCTCTGAGCGAGCTGGAGAGCTGTAGCTCCCTGAGCAGCCTAGAGGAAGCCGTAGAGAGCCCACAGCGACCGCCATTCACCAGGGGCTCCAGTAACCCCGCCCCTCCACGCCAGCCAGGCTCTGCCCTCAGGAAACTGAGCGCTGCGTTCGTGTCGTTCTTCGTGCCCGGGCGCCGCGTGGCGAGGATAGTGGAGGATCTGGCGGTGGACAGACAGACAGCTTTCGGCGCGCTAGTCCAGGACTTCCTTCGGCTGCAGAGGGAGGAGGAGCTGAAGCCCAACAGCCAATCAGATGCAGTGGAGCTGCTGCAAAAGCTCCGCCTCTTCCTGTCCAGTGCTAAGAGCTTCCTGCTGGATAGTGGAGAGCTGGAGCCTCCTATAGAGACCCTGGTGCCTGAGGAGGAGATAGGTGGGCCTGCTGTATGACATGCTGCACCATCCACCCTTCATATCTTGATACACTGTAACTACAACAATGTTCTACCAAGTTACAGCAGTGTAACAACAATGTAACAACTAGTTTCCTGGTGCATCAGGTGTAGTGGTAGTTCTGTGCTTTGTAAAAACTTTGAAAGGGTGTTTCTTTGTGTGTGTGTAGATGTTGTGTTGGAGAAGGCCCTTTATCGCTGTGTGCTGAAGCCCCTGCAGCCCCAGCTCAACGCCACACTGCAGACGCTACAGCAGCGAGACGGCTCCGCCCCCAACCTGGAGCGCTGCCTGCGATTGGCCAGAGAGGGGAACCCGGAAGAGCAGTTTGGGGTGGGTGGGGACGTGGCGGCAGCGGTGGCGGCAGGGCTGGAGAAGGTGAAGAGGAAGTTGCGTGTGCTCAGGCGAGCATATTCTCCGTTGGACAAGATGACGCTGCTGCTGCAGGTGTGCAAGTTGGTCTACAGCACCATGAGGAGCAGCTCGGCACCAGGTCAGAACCTCAGGAATATAGGACCAGAGAACCCTTAGAACTATAGAACCCTCAGAACTATAGAAGAGAGGAGTCAATTTAGACCTCATAACCATAGAACCCAATAGAGCTTCAGATCCTCAGAACTATATAACCTCAATTTTATGACCGTCCGAACTATATAATATCAGAACTAGAAAACCACAGAATTGTAGAACCTCAGAACAATCAAACTTTTACCTCATAACATATGATACATTATACAGTATGAGGTTGCTGTTCCAATACCCTAGTTTTTTACCCTCTTTTCCATTGTGATGAATCAAATACAGTTTTGACCACTGGGGGAGGGGTCTTGCACCTGAGGATAATATAGTAAAGAGCCAATCAACACTGGCTACATTAAACCCACCTGGATCACTGTGGTTTGAAATGGCAGTAAATGTAAATAAATATTTCAGTTTATGTACAGTAGAGAAAGGGGCTGTAGAGGACTGTAGAGTAGAGCAGAGTTGAGGACTGTAGAGCAGAGCAGAGGACTGTAGAGCAGACGACTATAGAGCAGAGTAGAGTACTGTAGTCGAGGACTGTAAAGTCGAGGACTGTAATGTCGAGGACTGTAGAGTCGAGGACTGTAGAGCAGAGTAGACAACTGTAGAGCAGAGTAGAGTCGAAGACTGTAGAGTCAAAGACTGTAGAGTAGAGCAGAGCAGAGTAAAGGACTGCAGAGTAATGCAAAGTCTTGTAGAGCCTGTAGAGTAGAGCAGTAGAGTATAGGACTGTAGATTGTAGATTAGAGTAATACACAGTTGACTAAGTATTAGAGTTGAGGACTGTAGAGTACTATAACCGGGTTTCAGGGTTTTTATGTCCCCATGTCCACATCTACTTCCTGTCTGTGTCCTCAGGACGGGACTTTGGGGCTGATGACTTCCTGCCAGTGCTGAGTTACTTCCTGGTTCAGGTGAACCAACCGGAGGTGCTGACTGAAGTGATCTACATGATGGAGCTGCTGGACCCTGCCTACCTGACTGGGGAGGGTAGGAAACACACACACACCACTACTTTCACTGTGGAGGGGAGGACACACACACACACCACCACTACTTTCACTGTGGAGGGGAGGACACACACACACACACCACTACTTTCACTGTGGAGGGGAGGACACACACACACACCACTACTTTCACTGTGGAGGGGAGGACACACACACACACACACCACTACTTTCACTGTGGAGGGGAGGACACACACACACACACCACTACTTTCACTGTGGAGGGGAGGACACACACACACACCACCACTACTTTCACTGTGGAGGGGAGGACACACACACACACCACCACTACTTTCACTGTGGAGGGGAGGACACACACACACACCACCACTACTTTCACTGTGGAGGGGAGGACACACACACACACACACCACTACTTTCACTGTGGAGGCGAGGACACACACACACACCACTACTTTCACTGTGGAGGGGAGGACACACACACACACCACCACTACTTTCACTGTGGAGGGGAGGACACACACACACACACACCACTACATTCACTGTGGAGGGGAGGACACACACACACACCACTACTTTCACTGTGGAGGGGAGGACACACACACACACCACCACTACTTTCACTGTGGAGGGGAGGACACACACACACACACACCACTACTTTCACTGTGGAGGCGAGGACACACACACACACCACCACTACTTTCACTGTGGAGGGGAGGACACACACACACACACCACTACTTTCACTGTGGAGGGGAGGACACACACACACACACCACTACTTTCACTGTGGAGGGGAGGACACACACACACACACACCACTACTTTCACTGTGGAGGGGAGGACACACACACACACCACTACTTTCACTGTGGAGGGGAGGACACACACACCACCACTACTTTCACTGTGGAGGGGAGGACACACACACACACACACCACTACTTTCACTGTGGAGGGGAGGACACACACACACACCACCACTACTTTCACTGTGGAGGGGAGGACACACACACACACCACTACTTTCACTGTGGAGGGGAGGACACACACACACACACCACTACTTTCACTGTGGAGGGGAGGACACACACACACACCACTACTTTCACTGTGGAGGCGAGGACACACACACACACCACTACTTTCACTGTGGAGGGGAGGACACACACACACACCACTACTTTCACTGTGGAGGCGAGGACACACACACACACCACTACTTTCACTGTGGAGGGGAGGACACACACACACACCACTACTTTCACTGTGGAGGGGAGGACACACACACACACCACTACTTTCACTGTGGAGGGGAGGACACACACACACACCACTACTTTCACTGTGGAGGGGAGGACACACACACACACCACTACTTTCACTGTGGAGGGGAGGACACACACACACACACCACTACTTTCACTGTGGAGGGGAGGACACACACACACACCACTACTTTCACTGTGGAGGCGAGGACACACACACACACCACTACTTTCACTGTGGAGGGGAGGACACACACACACACCACCACCAAGTAACCACGTAATTTGTTGTCTGACAGCTACCACCTTACCTCTGTGTGTGTGTTTCTTCCAGGGGGCTCCTACCTGACCAGTGTGTGTGTGTGTTTCTTCCAGGGGGCTCCTACCTGACCAGTGTGTGTGTGTGTTCCAGGGGGCTACTACCTGACCAGTGTGTGTGTGTGTTCCAGGGGGCTACTACCTGACCAGTGTGTGTGTGTGTTCCAGGGGGCTACTACCTGACCAGTGTGTGTGTGTGTGTGTTACAGGGGGCTACTACCTGACCAGTGTGTGTGTGTGTGTTCCAGGGGGCTACTACCTGACCAGTGTGTGTGTGTGTTCCAGGGGGCTACTACCTGACCAGTGTGTGTGTGTGTTCCAGGGGGCTACTACCTGACCAGTGTGTGTGTGTGTTCCAGGGGGTTACTACCTGACCAGTGTGTATGCCAGCCTGTGTTTGATCCAGAGTGATTCAACGCCGCCTGGTGGTGTGACCAGGGAGGCCAGACAGTCTCTTAAGGCCTGGAGCCGTCGTCGTAGCAACGAGGCCCAGCAACATCAGCATCAGCAGGTAGGCGTCAGAGGAATCTTTACCAATGTGTGTGTGTTGTGTTACGTACTTACAGTTTCACAATTTTGTGTGTATATGTGTGTGTGTGTGGATGCTTGTGTGTGTGTTTCAGCGGTGTGTGCGGGTGCTCTTCCGGACCGATCAGATCAGTGATCTGAGGACTGTCCAGTGGAAGTCAGAGGTCAGTGTGGATCAGCTGACTCAGGTCTGCGCTTCCTGCTTCCTGGTTGACCAGCCCGGTTTGTACCAACTCTACTGGCGCAGGGATGGACTGCTCCAACCCCTGCCCGTGAACGCACACATCAAAGACCTGCAGGGCCAGGGCTGCAGTGGAACACCCCTGCTGTACCAGCGCATTGGTTCCTCCCAGCAGGAGATGCAGGGCAGTGGGAATGTTCCACTGCTGACCAGGGGGGGAGTTGAAGATCAAGAGGACTAACGCTGGGTGGTCGCTACAGCGTATTCTTCCCGGCCCGTCTACACAGGGTGGGCATGTGCCACGAACCGATAGGCTACTGTGCAGGAGGTGTGAAACATCTGGTCGTACGCAGCTTTGAGCTTTTCTCAACCTTTGAGTCCATATGTACAAATAGAAAAATATTTACGGGGTCAAACTAACTTGTATGTACAAATCATGCTGAAACACCGTAGTCTGTAGCATCTGCTGTAGTGGGAATGTGGCGTGATGGAAGTTGTCTGCTGTTGATTATTCCACTTATTGACTACATTTGTATATTAAATATATACATATGCAGGGTTTTCCACAGCACTTTTCAGTTAAGGCGGCCGCCTAAGCAAATCTCACCTGCCGCCTTAACAACATTGTCAATTTTTTGTAAATTTATAGCGATATCCGCCGTGTTACTTTGTCCTGTTTTTTCCCTTCCATTCCAAACCCCCAGTTTCCCTTCTTTGCATAACGCATTAGTCTATCGCACAACCCCCCCCCCCCCCCCCCCCCCCCGAAGGCAAACCCCACCCTACCACCTTAACTAACACATTTTCTGCGGGAAACGCTGGTATGAATATATATACATTATTATTTACTGTATATAGACCTAGCCTATGCTGTTGGTGGGAATTGTATTGGCATAATAAAACCACTGTTGTTGAAACACATTTTATGATGTTGTTATGATCTTCAGAACTCTTGTTCTGTTCCCATCCCTCTTTCCTGTCGGTTTCCATCCCTTCTTCTTGATTTCCCCTTCCTCCTTTCCCCCCCATCCCATTCCCCCCCCCCCCCCCCCCATCCCATTTCCCCCCTTATTCTCCGAAACTGCACTTATACCTCTGGGAGGCCAGACAGAGGAGAGGAGGCAGGGGCAGGTGTGGTTGAGACCCAGTTTATTGTTGCATAGGCAGGCTGGCATCACAGTGCCCTCAGCATGAGACCTTCTCAAAGTCTGAGACACAACTAGCTGTTCCAACACGTCAACATAACTGGAGGGCTTGCTTTGGTGGCTGGCTGTGTGTGGCTCAACCAGCCAGACAACCCCGGGTCCAGTCTCTCCGTTCGTCTCCTCCCAGATGGACCAAGAGGTCTCTGCAAGTTCCCGGAAACTTCTAGAACATTCTAGTGTTCTAGAAGGTTCCAGGGAGTGGGAGGTTCTAGAACGTTCCAATCGGCAGGTTTTCTAGAAGGTTTCAGGGCGCGGGGGGTTCTAGAAGCCCTCAGCCCTCCCAGGTTACATCAGCACCAGCAGGAGCAGTCTTTTTTGCTCAGCGCCAGAAGCTCCGCCTCCACCTCCTCAGCGTCGTCGGGGAAACGCTCCACGAAGGAGCGGACGAGACCGGCGGCGCTGCCGTCATACTCCACCAGCTCCACTGCGTCTCCTGGAACACACGGACACGTTCAACAACTTCCTTCTACACCTCCCCTCCACACATAGCCCTGAGGGTACAACAACAACAGGTCTGGTCTGTGGGGCTGATGGGAGGACTGACCTTTGACTCTGGTGTTGGCCTGGACAAACATCTTGCGGGCTTCCTTCCGCAGCAGAATGGTCTCTCTCAGACGCATGAAGTTGTGAGTTCCGCTGTCGCTCACAGCAGAGTAGCCCTCGTACAGGCTTCGCCCCCCTTCTACGTCCGCCGTCGACTTGTGGACCTGCAGGAACGCGGACAGCACAGAACAATGTTAGGACACGGGTAGACCAGCTAGAACATGCTAGACCAGCAACAGCAAGGCCCAAAAACTGAGAGAACAGAAAACAGACACAGTTAAATAAATATTTTTTTATTTAACACACCCTTTTGTGCAGAAGTCTTGCAATATTGCCGAAAATAGAACTTGTGATTTTGCCAGAATTGCTTGTTTACACCGAACCAAACAAAGCCTGCATAATGTCGCCCAGTGTGTGATTTTAGATAGCATGCTGGCGTTCTGGAATCGGAGGCGCAACGTCAGCGTTGTTGCTAGCGTGTGTGGCCCTTCAACGCTCTCCCCTTGACACAGACGTGACTCAGCTCTGTGACCACCTCTGCAGCCAGCTCGATGCCGGTGCAACGACGGCCCCCTATTCCGTGTCCGTACCATTCACGCTGAACCGTGACACGGCATGGAGCCGCGACATTCCTGCCTGGGACGGGGCTAGAGGAGGGGAGCGGGGAGTGCGAGTACCTGCAGCTTGCAGAGGAACTTCTCGATGGCGCCCTTGCCCACCGTGTGGATCTTGGAGCGGTCGATGGAGACGCGGGCGTCGGGGAGGCCGTCCGCCCCGCTGCACTCCTGCAGTGTCACCAGGCCCTGGCCCGCCTCCAGAAGCACGCGCAGGATCACATACCTGGCCTGCATGTGAGCCTGCAGACACACACACACACACATACAGAGGTTACTGACTGGTGTGTGTAGTGGTAAAAAGAAGTGGAAAGGTGGCAGGAAAGCCCAGGTGAACATGTGCACAAACAGGGTGTTTTGTGATGTATGATTAACTTAATCTTTAGTGGCACTTTTTACATTGGAGTGGAACAATTGGAGTTGCATTCGTTGGATAACTTGTGCTATATCAATAAAGTTTGATTGATTATGTGTAGTATGTAGTTTGCAGGGTGCAATATGTAGTGTGCAGGGTATAATATCTAGTGTGCAGGGTATAATATGTAGTGTGCAGGGTATAATATGTAGTGTGCAGGGTATAATATGTAGTGTGCAGGGTATAATATCTAGTGTGAAGGGTATAATATGTAGTGTGCAGGGTATAATATCTAGTGTGCAGGGTATAATATGTAGTGTGCAGGGTATAATATGTAGTGTGCAGGGTATAATATGTAGTGTGCAGGGTATAAAATCTAGTGTGCAGGGTATAATATGTAGTGTGCAGGGTATAATATGTAGTGTGCAGGGTATAAAATCTAGTGTGCAGGGTATAATATCTAGTGTGCAGGGTATAATATGTAGTGTGCAGGGTATAATAAGTAGTGTGCAGGGTATAATATGTAGTGTGCAGGGTATAATATGTAGTGTGCAGGGTTTAATATGTAGTGTGCAGGGTATAATATGTAGTGTGCAGGGTATAATATGTAGTGTGCAGTGTACCTGTCTCCAGCTCTGGCTCTCAGGGGTGTAGAACTCCAGCCCCAGCAGCCCAGCTCGCACCATGTTCAGCCAGTTCACATAAACCACCTCCTCTGCATCATGGCCCTCGTGGCCAAATATGCTGCACGCACACAGGGGAGACACACAGTAACATTAGCATCACACACGCAGTACCATAATCATGACATACTACAGTGCTAAGCTCTGTGTGTGCGCGTGTAAGTGTGTGAGCGCAGACCTGAGCACGTGCTTGTTGAGACACAGGTAGAGCCCCACACACTCCGCTCGACATTCTTCATAGGAGGAGGCGATGGTGGAGAACTTACTGTCCCAGGTCTCACTGCCCTGGTACCAGCTGGAGATCTGACACACACACACACACAGGTCAGACACGTGTGTGTGTGTCAAACATGTGTGTGTGTGTCAGACACGCGTGTGTGGACTCACCGGTTCTCCAGTCTCTGGGTTCACAACCTTCTCCTTCTCAAAGTTCAACTTTCCATTCTCATCCTAAACAGGGAGGAGTCATAGTCAGAATGGGCAACCAAGTGTGTGTGTGTCTGACCTGTGTATGTATGTATGTATGTAAATGTAGGTGTGTGTCTGTGAATGTTTGTGTGTGAGACTTGTGAACGTAAGTGAATGTGTGTGTGTCTGACCTGGACGAACAGCTTTCCGCTCCCGTGTCCCAGCAGCTCATGAAGGCCCACCTGCACCTCGAACGATGGCCCCTTCCACTGGATATACACATCCTGACAGACAGACGGACAGATAGACAGGTTACACATCCTGACAGGCAGACACACAGGTTACACATACTGACAGGCAGACAGGCAGACCTTGTCCTCCTCCTCCAGGAAGGTAAGCTTGTCCTTCTGGGTAGCGTAGGCCACCGCCAGCACGTTGCCCAGGGAGACGTTCTTAAAGCCCTCCGACTGCCTGATGTCATCATCTGGACACACAAGCACACACACACACTCGGTCTCTGATAACACAGCAAGTATTATCAAGTATTAAGAACTATTTTGCGTTTGCTTGTGCGTGTGTGCAGTTGGGTATGTTAATGCTAGCAGGGATACCACTACATGTGTGTGTGTATGTGTGTGTGTATGTGTGTGGTACCCACAGTTGGGGATGTTAATGCTAGCAGGGATACCACTACGTGTGTGTGTGTGTGTATGTGTGTGGTACCCACAGTTGGGGATGTTAATGCTAGCAGGGATACCACTACGTGTGTGTGTGTATGTGTGTGTGTGTGTATGTGTATGTGTATGTGTATGTGTGTGTGTGTGTGTGTGTGTGTGTGTGTATATGTGTGTGTGTGTGTGTGTGTGTATATGTGTGTGTGTGTGTGTGTGTGTATGTGTGTGTGTGTATGTGTGTGTGTGTGTGTGTGTGTGTGTGTGTGTATGTGTGTGTGTGTGTGTGTGTGTGTGTGTGTGTGTATGTGTGTGTGTGTGTGTGTGTGTGTGTGTGTATGTGTGTGGTACCCACAGTTGGGGATGTTGATGCCAGCGGGGATGCCGCTGCCGGCGAAGGTGAGGACGTCCAGGGAGGTGAAGTCAGGCTTGAGGAAGCGGTCCTTCTCGAAGGCCTGTGGCCAGGGCAGCTCCGGCAGTAGCACCTCGGCAGAGCCCACCAGGCTGCCGAAACGAGCGCTCATCGCCTTGTTCACCACCGCAACAAACCCTGAAACACAGTCGCCACAGTAACCCATGACACCCTAATCACAACGGCAACAATCATTAAACCCCAAAATCACTACGATAACCCTTAAAATCCCGATTACCACAGTAAGATCCCCTGAAACCCTCATCTCCATGGCAACAATCCCTGAATCCCTAATCACCATGGTAATAGAGTGGGGTGCAGCTGGTCGGTACCTTCAAACTCTCCTCTGGATCCAAACGGGTCTCTGTAGCTCTCTATGAAGCCTATGTAGCTGTGGAGGAGAGCAGAAACCAGTCAACACTTGCCCGATCGCACCCAAGCACACACACCACAGTGTCCGTCCCCCGAGGGGCGGGCCTCGGCAGTCTTACCTCTCCACGATTGGCCCCTTGTCTTTGATCCAGTAGCGCGAGCCCTCCTTGTGAGCGTCCAACGAGCCCAGAGTGAAGCTGCGCTCGTACTCCTCCAGCATGCGCCGCTGGTTCTCATTGGCAGCATGAGCCTGTCAGTCAAAAGGTGAAGGGTCAACCCACAAGACCACAAACCATCTGGGCTGTGTCTATTGTGGAGACTACTGTGTTGGGGTACTCTACTGTGCAGTGGGGTGGACTCTGTGGAATAAGTGTACTAGAGTAATGGTTCTCTACCGGTCTAAGCTCAGGACCCACATGTGTCCTCGGTCATTAAGTCACAACCCAAAAATGTCTTAATCTCCAAACCATTGTAATTTATTTCACAAAACAATTTGTTCAGTAATTATTTGTGTTTTATAAGGCGGGCGGCTAGGTGTGAGCCTACGCAACTTGTTAATAAAAGCGCACCATCGGAAGTTTGGTAACTTACTAAAATAACAGTTAGGCTTTATGACTTACTTGAGGACTACCTGTACTAGAGGACTCTGTCCAAGGCCTAGTGCAGGTTGGGGTTAGTACTGTACTAGAGGACTCTGTCCAAGGCCTAGTGCAGGTTGGGGTTAGTACTGTACTAGAGGACTCTGTCCAAGGCCTAGTGCAGGTTGGGGTTTGTACTGTACTAGAGGACTCTGTCCAAGGCCTAGTGCAGGTTGGGGTTTGTACTGTACTAGAGGACTCTGTCCTGGGCCTAGTGCAGGTTGGGGTTAGTACTGTACTAGAGGACTCTGTCCAAGGCCTAGTGCAGGTTGGGGTTTGTACTGTACTAGAGGACTCTGTCCAAGGCCTAGTGCAGGTTGGGGTTAGTACTGTACTAGAGGACTCTGTCCAAGGCCTAGTGCAGGTTGGGGTTAGTACTGTACTAGAGGACTCTGTCCAAGGCCTAGTGCAGGTTGGGGTTAGTACTGTACTAGAGGACTCTGACCTGGGCCTAGTGCAGGTTGGGGTTTGTACTGTACAACAGGACTCTGACCTGGGCCTTGTGCAGGTTGTCACTGGCCTTCTTCATGAGGTGAGCGTAGTCCCCTCTCTGCACCGTGAACACACAGCCCTCAAACTCAAACCTGCCGCAGCACGTCTCCCCCTCGCCATCCACGGCACAGTCTGCACGCAACAACGACAACAACGACGACAGGTTCTGAGAACAGGAATTTCACCTCTCCACTTCCTGCATCCATCTCCCCCTGTACCCGTAACTCTGTCTTCCGACCTCTGTCTTTATCTCCCCCCCCCCTCACCTGTGGTCACAGCAGAGGCCAGGCGGACCTCGTAGCACGTCTTCCCTCCTCCCTCCTTCTTAAATAGACGAGTGTTGTAGGCACTCAGCTTCTGCAGTAGGGAGAGACACACATTTACATTTAGTAATTTAGCAGATGCTCTTATCCAGAGCGACTTACAGTAAGTACAGGGACATTCCCCCGAGGCAAGTAGGGTGAAGTGCCTTGCCCAAGGACACAAAGTCAGTTGGCATGACCGGGAATCGAACTGGCAACCTTCGGATTACTAGCCCGACTCCCTCACCGCTCAGCCACCTGACTCCCTGACACACTGGTACCCTCTCTGACGCCACTCGGGAGAGGTAGACAGGTAGACATGTAGAGAGGGGCCAGCTTACCTTGGAGTCCAAGAACCTCTGGGCCAGCTCTGCATCCTTCAGACCACAGTTACCCGAGAAGTAGGTGGTGGTTCCCTGGAGAAGAAACACACAAGTCAAACACGGACGTGCACTTCAGGTATCACATTTAAGGACACCTCAGGTATCATGTTTTATAATGACAGCTCAGGTATCATATTATGACGCTGTATATATCATGTTATAATAACACCTAAAATATGGAGTTATTATTACACCTCGGGTATGATGTTATAACAACATCAGGTTTCACAGTATAATGACACCAGGAGCTACCATACACCATCATTATCAAACTGCCCACACCAAATGACCTGACCCACAGCTTAAATCCCAACATCTAGGACATCCAACGACCCAATCTCCACGCCAGCCACACCCTCAACCCTCCCCAGGTGTGCTGTGCCCCCCAGGCTGCAGTGGCAGGGCTCACCTTGTCCCCCAGGCCCAGCTGTTTCTGGCGCTCCTCCAGGGAGTAGAGGCGCGTGGAGCAGCTGTCCCACAGGGCCTCCATGTCGGCCGGACGATCCTTGAACGCCTGGCTGCGCCACACCAGCGCCTTCAGCTTCTCCTGCAGCATCACGACAGTGTTAGGACGCCACATCCATTAGGGAGTCAGGTGGCTGAGCGGTTAAAGAATCGGGCTAGTAATCATAAGGTCGCTGGTTCGATTCCCGGCCGTGCCAAATGACGTTGTGTCCTTGGGCAAGGCACTTCACCCTACTTGCCTCGGGGGAATGTCCCTGTACTTACTGTGTGAGTCGCTCTGGATAAGAGCGTCTGCTAAATGACTAAAATTTAAATGTAAGAACTGTTCTAACACAACACAAGCGTGACAACAGCAGGCTTCACAATAACATGTCCAGGTTATCGGGGAGCTGTGGTAACAGCTTGGTAGTACAGCAGCATTGTTCCATAGTGAGTCTCTACCTGGGGCAGGTTGGGGATAAACTTGGTGTCTCCAAAAGACTTGTAGTTTCCCATGTTGGCATACAGGCCAGCAGCATAGACCAGGAAGGCCTGCGAGAGAGAGACACACACAAACACACACACACAGTGATGTCCCTTCAGTGCCGTGCCCACAGTGTGTAAGTTGACGTTTGTTGACATGAGAGTCCTAACATAGTGTGGTGGATGATTTCATCGTTTGTGTATATAAGTATGTGCGTGTATATACATATATATGTGCATTGTGTGTATGTATGAGTGAGAGTGTGTGTATATATATACACACACACACACACACACACTCTCATTCATACATGCGTGTGTGTATATGCACGTACCTGGTACTCCTCAGCGCTGAGCCCAGCAGCAGTAGCCACCTCCCCCAGCTGGTCGGGGTCCTGCCCCCGGAACAGCCTCTGCAGCAGCACGTAGATGCTGGAGGACTCCGGCGACGTCTGGAGCAGCACAGCCAGGCCGCCGTACCACGCTGCCCGCGACAGGAAGTGAGAGTACAGCTGCTCCCGCGGCGACAGCAGACGGAAGGCCTCGCGGCAATCCAGGGCGGAGACGCCGATGTCGTTTGGCAGGAAGTACTGGGAGTCCACCATCGTCAACTTCCTGCTGCTCACGCTCCTGAAGCCTGCGGGGGGGAGACATGCGGCGGTCAGAAAGACGAGAGACACCATCGGTAAATACAGCAGACAGGCCTGCTCAGGTACTGTTCCGTCAGTAGACCTAAGGTACAGTGGCTGGTTTGACAAAGTCAGTGGGCCTGCGTATAGTTGCCATGCTGGTTCGAGAAACAGAAAGTAAGCGGTCATTACAGATGGTAGCTATGCCTTTTAGGAACAGTCTGTACAGATAATGGAAAAGACAGTCAGGGAAACAGTTAATAGGCCAAAGTTTAGTAGCCATGCTGCTTAGAGGAACAGTCAGTAAATGCAGAATAAATGTTTGTCAGGAAAACCGTCAGTACAGTTAACAGGCTAGTAGTAACTGCGATTCAGTAACATCCACTGAATCGCAGGTAGTAATAATACATAAGTGTACTGACAGCTGGATTCAACCAATCAGAACTAAAACCTAGCGAACATTTGATAGCTATACATTGAGCTGGCTTCAATCATTGACACATTTTAGATCAAGTAGATCTTATTTTAGATAACCTTTCATGCATTCACGTTCTTAACTAATTTGCTACTAGGGCAACTCACCAGACACCAGCTGGTAATTCTCTGAAGTGCTGGTGATGTTCTCTGATTGGCTTTTTACTACTCTGTTTAACTCGAGACTACTATCATCTCAGTATGCCTGCGCCTAGTCCATTAATTGTATATAGCGGGACAAGTTATCCATTATTTCTCAGCGTGAGAAATGGCTGAAATGCTCGAGTCTCACGGCGAACGCGTGGACTTGAGAGCTCTGACTTGTCTGGGCCGGAGGATGTGTTCTCGAGTCTGATTACTTACGTTAACTAACGTTAGGTATAGCATAGTCTGTCTTGCCTGGTTTAGTGTCAAAGCCCATTTCTCAGCAACCACCTAAAAACAATTTTGCTCACCGAGATAGTTAGCACTACCTGACCGTCCGACAACATAAGATAGCTAGTAGCTAAGTGTCCATATGTGCTAGCTAGCTAGCTACTCTACTTGAATACCGTGTTGGCTGACTGAATGAATAATGCCGGTTAAGGTTATTATGCTTCCCCCGTGTCAAATATGCTAACCACTTGTACCAAAAGAAGCTTTGAATGTTATTTAAAGTATATTGGTTTTATACGCACCTTTTGGGGAAATCAATTTATTGCAGTACAGCCAATGTACACTGTAGCTGGTCACCAGTTTATATGAAACTCTGAAACGAAACATTAAATTGCCGTCTCACGCTCAAATCACTTCCTCTCTTGGGGTTGCCAGTTTCCATCCAATTATTCCCCTAAAATGCTTAAATAAACTCGAAAGCTAAATAAAGAACTACGCAATTTGATGCCGGGTATTGATTTCAGTACAACATTTTTCAAAGCGACATGAGGTGAAGTTGTCATAATATACATACATTTTTGCCTTAGGCTGGCCCAACACCAAATACATTTTAGGTCAACATTGGTTGATTTGAATACAATTCTGTGAACCTGGCAACCCCGCTCCTCCAACCAATCAAATGCGTAGTCTGAGTTCTCTCCGAATAAAAAGAGTAAAAATCAAATTATTTTCAAACCATGATAGCTCCAAGCAAAGACATAGTTTTGTAAATCCCAAAATAACGCAGATTATTTTATTATAACATCAGTTTTTTTATTTTCGCTTTTTTTCTTAAGGCATTATAGGCAACCTGACGAGGTGGCCGAGTGGTTAAGGCGATGGACTGCTAATCCATTGTGCTCTGCACGCGTGGGTTCGAATCCCATCCTCGTCGGAAGATTTTTGAGTGAGAAATAAAAAGGCGTCCGTAAACGGGTTTATGTTGTGTCACGATTACGATGCCAAATCCCGTAGCCAGGATTGCCTTACTATGACTATAGAAAGTAGTCTTGTAGGTACTTGCACCCACCAAATTTGATAATCAATTACTTCAACTTGTTGAATTACATGTATCTGGTAAATCAAGGTTAAACTGTAAATCTTTCAGGACGCTAGCTCTCCAGAAACAGGGTTGCAGATCTCTGGTCTTTACAGACCACTTTACTCCGTCTGGAGCACTCTCGCAATGGAAGTGCTGAAAGATAACGTCATGTCTGGCTCTATCACCAACACCAGATGGCGCTGCTAATACATTCTCGAGGGCAAAATATTTCTTAGTTTGACACGTTTCTGTCCGTTTCACTGAACAATAAAACTCACATTACAAGCGTTCAACAGTTTACTGATTTTATTGAAATTCCATACATATTCAGTGCAAAGTATTTACAAGGACCCAGTACGTGTAACTAAAGCAGGTTGACTGAACGTGCGTTTGAAAACTCCAGGACCAACTGAACCCCACTGTAATATGATCCTGCCTGCGTGGTGTTTTTCCAATGCTGAAAGAAGCTGTCTGGTTGTCAGGGCTGGTAGAGTTGAGAGACCTTAAATATTAGTTTCATGACGGCTCCTGTGCTGACTGTGTGTGCCCTGGGTGTGTGTGTGTGTGTGTGTTTGTGCTCAGAGATGTGACTGACTCCTGCGCTCCCAGCTTTGCCTGGGCCCCCTCCCAGGCCCAGCCCTCAGGCCCAGCCCTCAACCTCACCCCCAGCCTCCAATCCCAACCCTAACTCCAGACACCAGCCCCAGCTTCCAACCCTAAACCCAGCCTGAGCCCCAGCCTCCAGCATCAATCCCCAACCCCAGCCCTAAGACTCAGCTGTGTGTACACCACTCCATCTCCCTGGTCTGTGTCTCTCCAGGTCAGCCAACTCGATCTTGTCTTTACCACGTCAGATCTGCTCTGAGAGACACAGGGCCAACCATAAACATCTCCGGTCTGTGAAGCCTCAACGCACAATAGCCAGCTGTGATTTTAGAAGAAGATAAAAAAACACAAACAAACAAAAACCCAGCAGTGGAAATGATTACTTAGACACCCTCCATCCCTCCCTCAGTCCCTCCCTCCCTCAGTCCCTCCCTCCCTGTCCATTTGAACAAGTTCCAGTCTTGGAGGTTCTGTTGTCCTGGGGCGAGGTGGCAGGTAGGACCCAGCGGTAGCAGTCTGTCAGGCCCTTGTTCTGATTCACAGCACAGCTGGTGCAGTAGACAATTCCAAGCGCCAGCATCACCACGATGAACACACACAGGGGCACCAGCAGGGCTACCAGCAGCCAGCTACGATCCTGCCTTTTCCTGCCTGTGCCCTCCTGCTGCTCTGACCCAGGCTCGGCTTCAGACACGGTGGATTTTCCTTTCCCAGAGACAGGCTTTGTCTCAGCTCCAGTCTCAGTCTCAGTCCCAGTCCCAGTCCCAGCTCTAGTCCTAGTGCCTGCATCAGCCCCAGCCCCAGTCCCAGCTCTAGTCCTAGTCCCTGCATCAGCCCCAGTCCCAGCCCCAGCCCCAGTACCAACCCCAGTCCCAGCTCTAGTCCTAGTCCCTGCATCAGCCCCAGTCCCAGCCCCAGTACCAACCCCAGTCCCAGCCCCAGTACCAACCCCAGTCACAGCCCCAGTCTCAGTCCCAATCCCAGCCCCAGTTCCATCTCCAGCCCCAGCCCCAGGCATTGTGAAGTGCTCATAGTGGACCATAGAGGTCTGTGTGGACAGGGGCAGTAACTCATCACTGGGGGGATTCGTGTGCCACTCAAGGGAGTTGGGGTCATGGCCGAGATCAGGGTTCCCAGGGTCGTCATCAAGGTCAGGGGTCAGGGGTGATGTTGTTGCTGTGGAGGAGTCGTAGTCCTCTGGGAGAGGCCTACAGGAGTACAGGTCGGCCAGCAGCTTGAACCCTGACCTGCAGTAGCACTCGAACCCTCCCACATAGTTCAGGCACATGTGTTGACATGTCCCCGAGGTCAGGCACTCGTCAATGTCCAAACACTTTCCCTCCCTGTTGGATTGGAATCCGTGCCTGCACACACATTCTCCGTCCTTGTTGGGTTCATATTCCGGCGCGCACACGCACTCCCCCTCTTGGTCCTGCTCGTAACCTTGGTGACAGCCGCACTCAAAGGTTCCGGGGAGGTTGAAGCAGGTCTGAGGGCATGGCGCCTGGCTGCACTCATCCACGTCCACGCAACTCCGCCCGTCTCGCCCCAGCAGGAAGCCAGGAGGGCAGGTGCAGCGAATCCCTCGGGGGCCCTGCTCGCAGCTGAACTCACAGCCCATGGAGGAACAGGGGAGGCCGGGGCCGGCGCGGTCTTGGTCCGGGATGTCCGGGGCCGGGTCCGGGTCCTCGTCGGGGGTCGGGCTGGTGTCTGGGAGACAGCTGGTCTCGTCGTCCGCCAGAGAGAAGCCTTCTGAGCATGTGCAGTAGAAGTGATTGTCGGAGTTCTGGCAGTAGTGCTCGCAGCCACCGTTGTCTTCCTCGCAGAGGTCCTGAGGGGTCTCAGAGCACAGGGGGCCATCCTTGGACCAGCCTACAGCCCCATCCTCCCGCTCCGTACACAGCACAGACTTGTCCGAGGGTCCAGGGGCGCCGGGGGGGCAGGGCAGAGTCCCCACAGACCCGTAGGGGAGGAAGGTGAGCAGGGTACTGACCAGGCCCAGGGGGGTGGTGTAGATGGCAGCACCGCCTCCCTCCGCCTCCAGGGGATGACACATGCCGCGGTAGGAGTGCAGGCAGAGGAAGCCGTCCACGGCTAGGGCGCAGGCACCGTCCAGCCAGCGGAAGTTGTCGTGCTGCTCGCGCGCCTCCTCGGCTGTGTTGACACTGATGGCCACACAGCGATGCACGGCACAGCTCCCCGGGGGGTCTGCACGCAGCCAGTCCGTGTACTCGCCGTCCGGCTCACCTGGGGACGAGTCAGCGGGGCCCGTTAAACACCGGAACTCACTGCACACTCATGCTAGGGTTCTGGGGTTACGTTTCCCTCGTGAACTTTATTTTTATTGAATTACATTTCAATTTAATTTAATTGAAAAATGTAATTGAAAAATCTTTCAATTTAATTTAATTGAAAAACCTTTCATTTAATCTGAATTTAAGTTCAATTTCAATAAATTCAAAGCTTGGCTGTGGAAACCTTGTGGTCCTGCATGGAACATTGGACTTTAAAAGGTTCTTCAGATGTACTTATCGGAGAACCATTATGGTTCTACTGATTCTACAACCATGTTGTCAAAGAAGGTTTGGATAAAAGCATCTGCTAAAATGCATAAATGTAAGGTTCTAGTCATCACATTTTCACCAACTGATTGTTCCACAAATGGCTCCACCAACGGTTTCTTCACAACTTTTTAGGGTTTTCCAACTCACCTGACACCCAGGTGAATCCCCTGAGGGGGCGCGTGGAGGAGCACTGGCGGGGCTGGCGCTGCAGGCCGATCCAGAGGCGGAGCCTGGTCCTCGGTCCACGCGTCTCTACAGACGACAGCAGCTCGTGGACCACGCCCGCTTCCTCCTCGTTGCGCACGGTCGCCAGGTTACCGCCCTTGTCCTTGCAGCTCCTCAGCGACTCTCGGAAGGTCTTCCGTTGGAAGTAGACCACGTAGCATCCCCCCGCGAAGCACAGAGCATCCTGTTCCCTCAGCTCCTCCTCCAGCTCCGCTGCCTGGCCCCGGCCCTGACCCCCCGCCTGCCTCCTTACACCCCCCTGCTGCCCCCTCACCTGGCCCTGAGCCCGGCCCTGGCCCTGGGCTAGACAGCCTGGGGGCCTACAGACACACAGCAGCACACCCAGCACACAGAGAAGTCCAATACTGCTCATCCTCCACAGTACCATGGGTAAACTGCAACCTTGCTCTCCTGGCCTACTCTACCCTAGTCTGTCCTACCCTGCACTGGCCTAACCTGGTCTGTCCTGTCTTGTCCTACCCCGCCTTACCTGTCTGCAGCCTCAGGTAACCCACCTCACCTACCTCAGTCTCCTAGCTTCCTGCCTCAGTCTCCTAGCCTCCTACCTCAGTACCTCTTGGCTATCCTAGCAGTACAGTATCTCTCCTATCGTCCTGGCTAAGCTCCTCTTCCTCCAGTCTCCTGCCTCTCCTGCTCCAGAATTCTGACTGATCTGAAATAAAGAAAGAAAGAAAGAAAGAAAGAGGGAGGGGAGGGACCAGAGAGAGAGAGGGAGAAAGAAGAGAGGGGGGGAGGGCAGAGAGAGGGGGAGGGCAGAGAGAGGGGGGAGGACAAAGAGAAGGGGAGGGCAGTGAGGGGGAGAGCAGAGAGAGGGGTAAAACGTAGCGGAAAAAGGATTGTATGTTTTTAGAAGAGGGGGTGGGTAGTGAGTGTGGAGGAGAAGGAGATGGAGGGGTGATGGGGGGGGGGGGGGGGTTATGCCGGACTCAGCTTTTCCCTTGTGCCGTATGGTTTTCATAACTCTGCCACCCCCCTCCTCCACCCTCTCTCCACACACACTGACACACACACACACACCAACACCGCCACAGCAATAGAACTCTCCACAAGAATGGAAAGTATCCACAGATCATTCTATCTGTCCTATATTCTTCCCCCCTTCACTCCTTCCCTCCTATAGCTGCAAGCTCAGAGACCAGACTGCAGGAGCTGGATGTGAACTGGAAGCTCTGTCTAATGGTCTTCCAGGTGTTTCTCTAACCACATTTACCCCTTTCTTTACCCCATCTACCCATCCACCCCTCTCTGTACTCTATCTACCCTTCTACCCCAGGGGCAGAGCCAAGCGTTATAAACACTAGGGGCTTAGCCCAATCCTAGGACGTAGTCTTTGTTAGATGTGAGTTTTGATAGAGACTTCCACAGTTAATGTAAGTTTTTTAAGCTTTATGTAATATAAATGTTACGTTGGACTCATATTATTATATTTTCCTAAAAGATTCTGGGCATTTGAGAAAACATTTGGGCAACCCTGCCCACACCTCCAATGTTCTACCCCATTCTTACCCTCTCTTTACCCACCTACCCATCCACCCCTCTCTTTACCCCTCTACCCATCTACCCCTCTCTTTACCCCTCTATCCATCTACCCCTCTCTTTACCCCTCTACCCCTCTCTTTACCCCTCTACCCATCTACCCCTCTCTTTACCCCTCTACCCCTCTCTTTACCCCTCTACCCATCTACCCCTCTCTTTACCCATCTACCCCTCTCTTTACCCCTCTACCCATCTACCCCTCTCTTTACCCATCTACCCCTCTCTTTACCCATCTACCCCCCTCTTTACCCATCTACCCCCCTCTTTACCCATCTACCACTCTCTTTACCCCTCTACCCAGCTACCCTTCTCTTTACCCCATCTACCCATTCACCCCAGCTTACCCCATCTACCCCTCTCTTTACCCCTTCTACCCCTCACAATGTGGACTAGAACAGTCTAGTTAGGTCTGTGCACTAGGTAGGTCTGTTGGTCTCTGTGTACTAGTTATGACTGTGTGCTATGTAGACTAGACCTGTATACACAGTCTGCACTAGGTGGGTCTATGTGTACAAGTTAGGTTTGTGTGCTATGGAAACTAGAACAGCCTGTACTAGGTAGGTCTGTGTGCTGTTGGTCTCTGTGTATGTGTGCTATGTAGACTAGACCTATAGACATTCTGTACTAGGTAGGTCTGTGTGTACAAGTTAGATCTGTGAGCTATGGAAACTAGAACAGTCTGTACTAGGTACTGTAGGTCTGTGTGCAACATATTTAGGTTGTGTGTTATGTAGATTTGCCCTGTATACACAGTCAGTACTATTTAGGTTTGGATGCTAGGCTGTCGTAGGCAGGTCTGTGCAAGTTCCCAGTGTCTGGTAATTAGCTAGGCTGTGTATCCAAGGACAGTCTGACGGGAGTCCAGCACATGCACAGGAAATGCCTGTCCTGCTACAGTGGTTGAACTATTAACCAAAACAAACAGCCAAGTCTTGCCACTTCCACAGAACCCTGTAAATCCCAGGAGAACCCAGAACAATGTGAAGACCAAAAGAACCCGGCCAACTTACAGAACTCAAGAACACAGACAACCCTGAGCCTAAAGAACATAAATAAATCTTGAGATCAGAGAACCTCTCTGTAAAAATGTACAACTTTTCTAGAAACTTTACGGTCCTAGAAAACAGATCCTGGTTAAAGTTGAGAGAACCTAGAAGAGAACCTAGAAGGTAGAAGCAGTGAGGTGTTGCTAAAGGAGCTGCTTTGCAGGCTGAATAAGCTCTCAGACACACACCAGGGACAAGGAGAAGGAGGAGAGATTTGGTCAGGTCAGTTTCCCCATCTCCCCTATCCCATACATCCTTCCCCTCCTTTCCTCTTCTTCCTTTCACCTCATTTTCTCCTTCTCCCTCTTGATTCATTCTTTCTACCTCTTTCTAGCCTCTTCTGTATTTCTTCCACCTCTCTTTTCTACCCCCTCCCCTCCTCCTGTCTTCACCCTCTCGACTCTACCCCCCATCCCTCCTTCTTACCTCCCCCCCTGTGTTTTACCCCCCTTCACCCACTCTCATCTCAGGTTTCATCTGCTTTTTCTATTACTGCTTCTGATCGCGTCTGTTCTGTCGGCTCCTCCCCCTCCCACCGAAGGCTCCTCATCTGAATGCCTCGGACCCACATTCCAGAGGAGGAATGGATAGAACAGACCTTCTGTCTCCTGCTCACCTAGACCTTCAGTCCACTTCCACACCTATAGACCTCCAGTCCACTTCCACACCTATAGACCTCCAGTCCACTTCCACACCTATAGACCTTCAGTCCACTTCCACCCTCAGACCTCCAGTCCACTTCCACCCTCAGCCCTCTAGTCCACTTCCACACCCAGACCTCCAGTGCACTTCCACACCCAGACCTCCAGTCCACTTCCACACCTAGACTTCCAGTCCACTTCCACACCCAGACCTCCAGTCCACTTCCACACCCAGACTTCCAGTCCACTTCCACACCCAGACCTCCAGTCCACTTCCACACCTAGACCTCCAGTCCACTTCCACCCTCAGACCTCGAGTCCACTTCCACACCTAGACCTCCAGTCCACTTCCACACCTATAGACCTCCAGTCCACTTCCACACCTATAGACCTCCAGTCCACTTCCACACCCAGACCTCCAGTCCACTTCCACACCCAGACCTCTAGTCCACTTCCACACCTAGACCTCCAGTCCACTTCCACCCTCAGACCTCGAGTCCACTTCCACACCTAGACCTCCAGTCCACTTCCACACCTATAGACCTCCAGTCCACTTCCACACCTATAGACCTCCAGTCCACTTCCACACCCAGACCTCCAGTCCACTTCCACACCCAGACCTCCAGTCCACTTCCACACCCAGACCTCTAGTCCACTTCCACCCTCAGACCTCTAGTCCACTTCCACACCCAGACCTCCAGTCCACTTCCACACCTATAGACCTCCAGTCCACTTCCACACCCAGACCTCTAGTCCACTTCCACACCTAGACCTCGAGTCCACTTCCACACCCAGACCTCTAGTCCACTTCCACACCTAGACTTCCAGTCCACTTCCACAACCAGACCTCCAGTCCACTTCCACCATCAGACTTCCAGTCCACTTCCACACCCAGACCTCCAGTCTGCTGTTCACCTAGACCTCCAGTCTGCTTCCAAGGAGCAGTTTCCTACTGGATAGCTCCCAGCTGTGGGCCATGACCTCCCCTGGCCCCTTCTCGTAGCCCCTCACCCATTTCCCTATCCCTCTTCTCTTCCCCTAGCCCTCACCTCCTCCCCTAGCCCCACACCTCCTTTCCTATCCCCTCACCTCCTCTCCTTACTCCCTAGACTCCAGGTATCATACACAGTTTAGATGTTTCGATTAATTTGTTTGTCAGACATCTCGACTACCCACAATGCACTGGGGCTCTGGCTGCACGCTGAAACAATTACCCAGAGAGCCATGCGGTCACCCTCTCAGGCTACATCTGCACGAATGGGAAAAAGATGTGCTTCTGTCCAAAGAATGGTTATTCTGTCCACACTCTGGAAAGCTTTGAGTTTGTCTATCAGTGGGGGGTTTAAAAAGCTAAGTTTAACTGCAAACTGACTTGATAAAGCACTCTCTCTGCTCATTTGAGCAAATACACAGATGACTGGGAGGGAAATGTACATAAATGTACTCTTAAGTTCTCTTCATTCTAAGCACCTAAACACTTGTGTTAGGGACATCAGACTGTGCTAATAGATCACCTATCCACATGAAGCTCAGTCAGGGACATCAGACTGTACTAATAGATGATCTATCCTCCCTTGGCTTAGCCAAGAGTGTCATACTGTACTAATAGATCACCTATCCTTTCTGGCTCAGCCAGGGGCGTCAGACTGTACCAACAGATCACCTATCCTCCTTTGACTCAGCAAGAGACATCATACTGTACTAATAGACTATCTCTGTGATGGGGAAGACTATCCTGGGTACAGAACTGACACATGGAGTATTAATTCACCAGATGGAATATTCTCAGTTTTTCCATACGCCCCCTCCCCCCACCCTCCTCATGCTCTCTCCTAACCCCCTTCCCTCGTCTCTCTTTCTCCTCCATTCTTAACCCTCTCCATCACTTTTTCTCTCTCCCTCACTCTTTCTCTCTCGTTCTCTTTCATCCCCCTCTTCCCACTCCTAACCCCCTTCCCTCCTCTCTCTTTCTCCTCCATTCTTAACCCTCTCCATCACTTTTTCTCTCTTTCCCACTCTTTCTCTCACACACACAGAGGCAGTGAGGAATGACAGTACTCCAGTGCGGTCTATAGCAGTTCTATGTGGCAGCAGCATGGTAGAACCATTAACAGTAAGATGACATTCAGAGCCGAGTAGAGCCACATAAAGCTGCAAACTGGAACTACTCCACTTCCTGTCTCTCCGTCTGCTGGACTCCTGAAGCCCCCCTCCTCTAACCCCCCAGTCCCCTCTGGTAACCCCACTGACCTCCTCACCCCTACCCACCACCACAACACGACACCCCAGAGACCCCTTAACATGGACCCACACCCCCTCACCCTCCCCTGCCCTCACCCTGTCATTCTCAGCCTACTCCTCTACCTCTCCTTCTCTTCTCTCCTCACCAACTCCCAGGCCCAGAGCAGAGAGAAACCAGAGCACCTGAATCTAAACACACCAATCTAACTTCAACCAGACCCCAACTGAACCTCAGCCAGACCCCAACTTAACCTCAACGACTCCCCAATTCAACCTCATCCAGGTCCCAACTTAAGTTCAACCAGACCCCAACTTAACCTCCACCAGACCCCAACTGAACCCTAACTGAAACACAACTCAACCCACTCTGGAATGGTCCTCCACACCACGGTCCAGGCATCCATGTGTTCCAGAAGGATCCTGTCTGTCTGAGGCAGTGTGTCCATAGCTGGGTCTGTTTTTGGACAGGGGTAAGGTTTCAGCGGGGCAGGAAATACCTTCACACAAAAAGGAAATGTCTACTGTTGTACAGCCTGCTTCTCATCTGGATGGATGAGAGGAGCTACTGGGGAGAGTTTGTCTGAACCAGTACTTAGTCTTGAACCAACACCTATAAACCAGTATTTAAACCAGCATATAGACTCAGTACCTATAAACCAATATAAACTAGTATCTAGACCTGACTCAGTACCTATGAACCAGTTTATACCTGTGTATAGACACACTTACACTCTTGAACCAGTATCTATTACCCAGTATAAACCGATACGAACCAGTACCTCTAAATACAATATTTAGAACTGACCTTACAATCCTACATCCTTACACACACACCTATGACAGCCAGTGTGGGCTGAGACTGCCATCATCAGAAGAACTGGGAGGGTTTGGGGTTGCAAACTGGACCATAGAAGGAGTCAGTCAGCTGGAAGAAGTAATGAAGGGAGTCAGATGGCTGAGCGGTTAGGGAGTCGGGCTATTAATCAGAAGGTTGTTGGTTCGATTCCTGGCTGTGCCAAATGACGTTGTGTCCTTGAGCAAGGCACTTCACCCTACTTGCCTCGGGGAGAATGGCCCTGTACTTACTGTATGTCGCTCTGGATAAGAGTGTCTGCTAAATGACTAAATGTAAATGTTAAGAACAGCAGTGCCTCTAGCTGGTGGGAGAAGGGCAGTGCAGGTCTCCAAGGGGGCTGTGGCACAGAGCCTTGGGAAGGGAGACCCATACTGTTGATGAACACTTCTCTCTCTCTCTCTCTCTCTCTCTCTCTGTCTTTAGTTCAGTGGTCTCCAACCCTATTCCTGGAGAGTTAACTGCCTGTAGGAGTTAACTCCGACACTAAACTGGCACACCTGATTCTAATGATTAGCTGATTGATCAGATAACTAGTGTTGAATCAGGTCAAATAATTGTTGTTGGAGACACAGGCTGGTAGCTCTCCAGGAACAGGGTTGGGGACCCCTGCTGTAGGTGTTAAATGCTGACACCCTCTGCTGGTAACGTTTGGTACTGCAGCCTTGGAGTTGCATCAACAGGAGCAGTAATGGCCCACGTTGAGGATGTCACCTGAGAGAGTCCTTGGAGGACCGCCAGGAGGCATGGATGAAAAAGATCTAGAGGTTTTCAGGTCAACGGCTAAGGCCAGAAGCCCACAGGCACAGAGAAAGAAAGACGGGCAAAGAGGTAGAGAAGATAATGGCGGATAGAAGGAGACCCAGACTTCCCTGTCTGTGACAGCCAAGATGGAAGCAGAAACAGCAGCCTGTCTCAACACAGCAAACCTTGTGAACGTCCAAATGACCCGACTGGTACTGGATAACATCACCCAATTGCTCCTCCCAAGGTTTCTCAATTAGTTTTCCTGGGAGTTTTTCCTTGTCTTCCTTGAGGATTTAGGTTGGCTGAGAGGCATATCTGAGGGCGTATGTGAATCCCTCTGTGACATTGTTTGTAAATGGGATATACAAATGAATGTTGATTTGATTTGACACTCTCATCTCAGAGCCTGGGAGAAGGAGAGTCAGGACCTGAAGTCTTTGAGGAACCAGACCAGGGGTGTCGCTGGACCCTTTTTACTGGGGCATGTGCCCCAGTATAAATCTGATGTTCCCCAGTAAAAAAAAGTTACAAGTTAAACGCTTTTGTGTCAACAATTTACTTTATTAGTCAGTGCATTCATTTATCAAGAGTCATCCCAATCAAGGCTTGTTAAATCAATCAGTTGAAAACAGAAACGGATGCGTGCCCATGCGTGCTCTTCTGTGCTTGCTATAATAGCCATTGCACCGCGCACACAAGCCCAGGTGTCGGCAAGCAAATCGTAATTGAGGTAGGCTAAGAAAACATTACGAAACTAAAGAAAATGTGTAAATAATTGTTGAACTTGACATGTTGAACTCCTTAAACAGCTGTTGAGTCAAACTGAGGATACAATTTAACTGTCCCAAACCGATCAAATTGTGTTGAGGGTCCACATTAACTCATTAAATAATGTGTGCATTATAGAAATGAGCCTGTTAATATGAAATGTAATGCTTATTGGGTCACTGGGCTTATACATTTAAACCTTTATGTTCTCTAGTGTACCGAGTAGATGTGAAAACACCTGTCACGAAGATGGGCAGCTTCTTTGGCGGCAAGCTTTGCTGAAGAAGATGGACAGGGGGACTTAAACACTTCCAAAATTACCTTATAGAATAGATGGACATTTAATTCAATGACGTGATATGGATTTATGCCTTCTGGTATGAAAGTTATGAATATGTATGTTGTCATGCATGTGTGTGATTGTCACCAACCCTGATGGAAAGAGCAATGTTGTAACTTAACTTCTCTACTTGGTTATCACTCGCACAACAGCACAGTGCTATGAGTGAAAGTCCTTTAAACGTGAAATCACTTATTCCCAAAGCAAAGTACAGTACGTTCCTGAGAAGAACGCAAGCTCCATCGACGCTACGCAAAGACGTTTCAGAAACAGCCAATCACGACGAACGTTGTTATCACAGGCCAAAAATCTGTCAGACGCCATGATTCTTGTTTTCTTTCAGAGAGGGTAGCTAGCTAACAGCCGGAACAGCTGACATTAAAGTGAAATAGCTTGCTAGCTAGTAACAAAGGAAACACGCAATCGCCATCGCTGTGACTGGTATGATCTTACAGGTAAAGCACGAAAACTCAATGTGTGATTACGAATGAGAGCTTAACATTCGTTTATTTTCAGTGAATTACTGAAACCCCCAGCTAGCTAGCTGTGTTTGGGTACTAAATAATTAGCCTGCTAAGGCTAACATTAGCTGTGCCCTAGCACTAGCTACATAGCAAAATTGCTAACAATGAAAATAATTGCCCACACAGCTTGGTAGTTCTACTAGCTAGCTAAGCTAGCTGTTATTTGCTAACCTGTTTAGCACATCATCTGCTAACAAAACGTGGTAATCCATGAGGGATGCCTTTTTGTTCGTTGTCCTAGTACTCCGAAGGTTGTTTCTTTGAAATAAATAAATAGTTAACCCTAGCTAGACTCACATAAAAACAGGGTACTGAAAACAACTACTTCGTTCATTCCGTTGTTGTTGTTTTTTATCAGTGAGCTGGCCAATTAATAAATTGTTAGCTACATGTACGCGATCTAATCAGCCATTCATACATTAAACATTGGGTTAAAAGCTAGCTGCCTAACCTAAACAATGTACTAGTATAACTGGGACAGTAAGTGATGTGTGATTTCAGATAAGTTACCTATTGTTAGCTATAGCTGCAAGATAAAACTAACACGTTAATTCAGAAGTTCCTGGAATGTTAGCACTAGCTATTATTGGTAGGTTGCTGCAGTAGATGCTAACAGAGTAACTTAAATATATTGGCTATCTAGCTTGTGCTTTCATTCGGAACTGTATTTACATTTATCAAACACGCACATGGGATTTGGATGGCTTTTGTATTGCTCCAAATCAAAGTATACCTTAATTAATCTTATTTAGGCAATCAGCTATCTGGCCAGAATAGCTCAAACAAACCCCGCACGACTAAAGCATGTTACATAAACTTCAAGTACTGCACGCAAGTGGCTGGCCAACGTTACACGGACTGCCTGGTTACAACTTGCTAGTTATCGTCTAAAAGGGTTAATATGCTGGAGTGTGGTCCATTGAAAGGAACGTGTTCTACGTGTTCCACGTTAAGACACGGTCCTTCTGGCACACTGCGTTGTCTTACAATCGTTGGGGAGTAGTTAATCATAAAAGTCGACAATGTCCAAACGTTACATGATTCATTCATATTTATAATTAATACACCCTCCCGTTGCAGGCGGATTTGATCTTCGGATCGGTTATGTAAACACGGCCCGTTGTGAAGTTTGGGTTAGAGCCATGAGGCAGACGAGACTAGCGGCTGGTTAGCTAACTGAACGGATTGCACTTATCAACATACATTTCTTATTAAGGTCGGACCAACCTTGCTGTGTGTGCGTGTGTGAGAGAGAGAGGGATTTTGGGATGTGCTATATCAGTTAGATGTTGGTACAGGTCACGCTGTACGGGTTACACATGTTGAATATTAGCGTGGGTTTACTGGCCTTACATTTGCATTGTGCTTGTGCTCCAGTGTTACAGGAATGCCCAAGGAGAAATATGACCCCCCTGACCCCAGGCGGATGTACACAATCATGTCCAGCGAGGAGGCGGCCAGTGGGAAGAAGTCTTACTGGGCAGAGCTGGAGATCAGTGGTGAGGACTGGTTTCCAGTTTACCCATACGTGTAGGGCCAAAGAGACAGTTGATACATGAAGTTAGAAAAACACTATTGATACACTACTGATGCAGTATGAGTTAAGAGACATAGTCATAGGTAGGCCAAATAAAGCTTATTGTTACCACAACTTCCCCCCCTGCCTCGCTCCATCTCAGGTAAGGTGCGGAGCCTGAGTACGGCATTATGGTCTCTGACTCACCTCACGGCGCTCCACATCAGCGACAACTCCCTGTCCCGCATCCCCCCCGACATCGCCAAGCTCCACAACCTGGTCTACCTGGACCTTTCCTCCAACAAGATCCGCAGCCTGCCAGCAGAGCTGGGCAACATGGTGTCTCTCAGGTCTGACTACAACTCCCATCATGCACCCAGTTGCTTCCCCAAACAAAGAAATGAAACCCTGAATTGTTTCCTGGTTTACGTGAGGCCCAGTCTGACCCAACGTCTCCTTTCTACCTCCTCTCCACTTCCTGTCCTCCAGGGAACTTCTTCTGAACAACAACCAGCTGCGTGTGCTGCCGTTTGAGCTGGGAAAGCTGTTCCAGCTTCAGACCCTGGGGCTGAAAGGTGAGACCCACCCCCTGCTAGCCAGTCTGGACTGGGATTGGACAATCCTTGGAACGGCCAGTTAGCCTATTGGAAAGCTGGTTGGTAGTGGATGCGTGTCCTGGCTGACCTGCGTGTGTTCCCCAGGCAACCCCCTGGCCCAGGAGATCATGAGTCTGTACCAGGAACATGATGGAACCAGACGCCTCCTCAACTACCTGCTCGACAACCTGGCCGGCACCAAGAGAGGTGTGTGTGTGTGTGTGTGTGTGTGGGGGGGGGGGAGTGCAAGCGAGGAGGGAGATAAAGTCTGACCACTCCATTCTGCAGTGTCTTACCTTTCTCTCCCTCCCTCTTTTTTCCCCCTCCTTCTTTTTCTCTCCCTCTCCCCTCCCCCGCAGTCTCTCCAGAGCAGCCCCCCCAGCGCTCTTGGGTCGTTCTCCAGGAGCCAGACCGGACACGCCCAGCAGGTAGACACACACACACACACACTACGAACACACACACTGCACGCACTTCCATCCATAGTCTCTTGTCCATTTTCACTGTACCTCCAGCTCCAACCTGTGTGTGTCTCTCTGCGTGTATTCGTGTGTGTGTGTCTTTCTGTGTGTGTGCGCAGCCCTGTTCTCTGTCATGTGCTACAACGTGCTGTGTGATAAGTACGCGACGCGCCAGCTGTACGGCTACTGTCCGTCCTGGGCTCTCAGCTGGGACTACCGCAAGAAGAGCATCATGCAGGAGATCCTCAGCTGCAACGCAGACATCATCAGCCTGCAGGTACACACACACACACATACTCACAGACCAAGACATACACACACACATGCATACACACGCAGATGCATACACACGCAGAGATACCAAGACGTACACATGCAGAGAGACATGCACACACACACAGAGCGACCAAGACACACACTCACGCACGCACAGAGATCACAAATACGCACCCGCACTCCGAGAGAGACACTTACACGCATACATACACACAAGTGGCTGAGGTTTTCCCTGGTGTCCCCCCGGGCAGGAAGTGGAGACGGAGCAGTACTACAGCTACTTCCTGCCAGAGCTGAAGGAGCAGGGCTACGAGGGCTTCTTCAGCCCCAAGTCCCGGGCCAGGACCATGTCAGAGTCTGACCGCAAGCACGTCGACGGCTGTGCCATCTTCTACAGGACTGAGAAGTGAGTCGGTCTGGTCTGGTACAGGCTAGCCTGGCCCAACTTAGCCCAGCTTGTCTCTCCCCTGTCTGGGTTCTGGCTGAGTTCTCACATAGTCAGCCTTAGAGACACCAGCTTTCTAGGATGACTCTAATCCTCTCCTCCCCTCTCCTCACTTGCAGGTTCAGTGTGGTCCAGAAGCACACGGTGGAGTTTAACCAGCTGGCCATGGCTAACTCTGAGGGCTCAGAGGCCATGCTAAACAGGGTGATGACCAAGGACAACATCGGGGTGGCCGTGCTGCTGGAGGTCCGCAAGGAGATGATGGAGCAGAGCGGTGAGCACACACACACACGTGCATACATACACACACACACGTGCATACATACACACACACACATGTGCATACACACACACATGCATACACAAACATGTGCATACATACTAGTGGTGGGCCGTTAACGCGCGTTAACGCGCTGCGACTCTTATCGGCGATAAAAAAAATATCGCCGTTAATCTATTCTCAAAGTTGGGTTGGGAGCTTGGTCTGTACTACGGAAGCTGTGAGGACTTTCACCTTGATATTTTAGCGCGGATGTAAACCTAGCCGAATTGCACTGTAGGGGGCGAGAACGAGTCTTCGAACCTGTGTGTATGCCTTGTGTATGAAATTATCACATCAAACGTGACGTGCTAACATGGATGCAGCTATGAAGCCGCCTGGTTTGTTTCAGGGAAAATGTATTTTTAAGAAGCTTCCCAATGGAAACCTCGACAAGACTAAGGTTGTTTGCAACCTTAGTTTACTGTAGGAGTTCTTCCAGTCTCAAATACCACCTAAACGCAAAGCATCCCTTAGCTAATACGGAACATGCCAGGCCAAGCACTGATGTAGCGCAGGGGAAGAGTCGTCGTCAGACTACGATGTTTGAGTGCAACCGAGGCAAGCCCGTCAGCACAGCTCTATCAGCCAAGCTAACTAATTTAATAAACACAAGTACATGTTATTGAACATAATTTATTTTCATCACCAATTATCATAGTAGAACAGCTTTCTCAAGCAGTTTGTGATGCATTTTGGAAACAGGAGATGAGCTCCTGGTCTAATGTGCCACCTGGCTTGAGAAACCCGTTCTCAAAGACTTACTTTTAGTCATTATTTGGGTAGCACACATATTCTGAATGCCTTTGGCGGAATTCAAATGAGCCATTTTAAAATAGATTAATCTAGATTAACGCCAAGATTACAGTGAGATTAATCTAGATTAAAAAAAATAATCTATGACCACCACTAATACATACACACACACACACGTGCATACACACGCACGTGCATACATACACACACACACACACACACATGTACAAACATACGCATAGACACACGAGTGCATACATATGCACACACACACGCACATGCTTTAATATGCATACGCACACACGTGCATACATACACACACATGCTTACATACACACGCATCGATGCATACACATACACGCGTACATATGGATGAGGGCAGTGGTGGAGCATTCAGCTGCAGATCAAGAGAACATGAGGTTTTAGGTTCAAAATTCCCCCTATTCTGTAAATCTCTTGATACAACCTTCTGCTTAACGATTTATTATTATTAAACACATGCACACACACAAACACATGCATTCTTATGGATGAATCTCTGACTGTCTGTTTATCTCGCTCCTTTTATTTCTGTCTCTTCACCCCTGCTCCCCCCCCCCCTCACACACACACACACACACACAGCGGGGAAGTCCCTCCATGGCATGGAGAAACAGCTCCTCCTAGTGGCCAACGCCCACATGCACTGGGACCCGGAGTACTCGGACGTGAAGCTGGTCCAGACCATGATGTTCCTGTCTGAGGTGAAGAACATCGTGGACAAGGCCACGCGCTCCCTCAAGCTCTCCTCCGTCTCCGGGGAGACCAACGCCGTCCCGCTGGTGCTCTGCGCCGACCTCAACTCCCTCCCCGACTCGGGTATGTGTGTGTGACCCTGCTTCCTGTGTTCTCCAGGTGTGGTAGAGTACCTGAGTGTGGGGTGTGTGTGTGTGTGTGTGTGTGTAAGTAACCCTGCCGTCTCTCTCCCCAGGTGTGGTAGAGTACCTGAGTGTGGGGTGTGTGTGTAACCCTGCCGTCTCTCTCCCCAGGTGTGGTAGAGTACCTGAGTGTGGGGTGTGTGTGTGTGTGTAACCCTGCCGTCTCTCTCCCCAGGTGTGGTAGAGTACCTGAGTGTGGGGTGTGTGTGTGTGTGTGTGTGTGTAACCCTGCCGTCTCTCTCCCCAGGTGTGGTAGAGTACCTGAGTACGGGCGGTGTGGACAGCACCCACAAGGACTTTAAGGAGCTGCGCTACATCGACAGCCTGACCAACTTCAACTGTAACGGCAAGAACGGCACGTCCAACGGCAGGATCACGCACGGCTTCAAGCTGAAGAGCGCCTACGAGAACGGCATGATGCCGTACACCAACTACACCTTCGACTTCAAGGTGAGGCTCACCCACATACATGCACACAGGCATACACATGCACCCATATCCACATCCGTACAATTCTCTCTGTCTGTGTCTGTCTGTCTCTCTCTCTCTCTCTCTCTGTGTCTTGTGCATTGTCGATAGGGAGAGGTCGCTAGTGTTTAATTTGTAACAGGGGGTTGTACTTCATATATTTGTCTTCTATGCAGCATCCTGTGTAATAAAGTCGTAATGTCCATGGTGGTGTAACTTGTCAGTATCTGGAAGTTTTGACCGCCCAATAAATGCTTTAACCCTTGTGTTATCTTCGGGTCATTCTGACCCATCAGTCATTGCGACCCACCATCGTATTGCGACAACTTTACCGCATACAAAAACAAAGTGAAGCATTTTCTTTTAACTGATGGGCTGTCTCAGACCCCCTACATTGCGAAGGTTAAAATACAATTATTTTTATTTGTTTTTGTATTGGGTAAAATTGGGTAAACACAACGGTGGTTCGTTATGAACCTTTGGGTCTTGTGACCCGAAGGCAGCACAAGGGTTAAGAAATCAACATTGAAATCTCTCTAACCAATCCATCTTTCTCTCTCTCTTTCCCCCTCACTCTCTCCGTCCCCCCCACTCCAGGGCATCATCGACTACATCTTCTACTCCCAGCCGACCCTGAACGTGCTGGGCGTGCTGGGCCCCCTGGACCCCCATTGGCTCCAGGAGAACAACGTGAGCGGCTGCCCCCACCCCCACATCCCCTCCGACCACTTCTGCCTGTTTGCCCAGTTGGAGCTGCTCCTGTCCCTGCCCCCGTGCCCCCTCAACGGCCTGCACATGCCCGCACGCAGGTAGTTCCCCCTCCTCTCCCCCCCCGCCCGCCAGCAGGGGGAGACGGCGCCCGCTCTCTACTCTGCCCTCTATTCTGTCACACACACGGAGAGAGACGCTCTCGCACACGTATTTCGACCTCGTTTTTTTGGTTCCCCGCCCCCTGCGACGTCGACCAAGAGGACGGATTAAGACACATGTTCTACACAGATCGGAGGATATCCAGAGGAAATTGGAAGAGGTGGGGGGGTTCACTCTGTGTACACACACATGCACGCACACCCTGTACACCCCCCCCCCCCCAACATGAGGAGGAGCTTCTTCAGGAATGAAGAAGTCGGATGTTGTGGACAGTGTTGTTCTGCGTTTGTGGGGGGTGTTGTGTGTGTGTGTGTGGGGTGCTCTGGCATGGGGAAGGGAGACTCCTGGCTGTAGTGTGTCCCTCACAGGACACCTTACAGATACCAGCTAGAGTGGCAGCTACACCTAAATATCTACCAGCTCGTCTCTCTCCCTAATCCAGACCAGGCTCGTCTCTCCCTAACCCAGACCAGACCAGGCCAGACTCTCTCCTCAGTCCCCCCACCCAACTACACTTACACATCTATGTACAAACCCAGACTCCCCCCCACACACACACACACACACACACACACACACACACACACACCCTCCTTCCAATACAGGACCCAGGGGCCAACACAACCCAGACACCCCCCCCCCCCCCCCCCATACTCCCCAGGGTGTCCCTGCACCTGGACTCACCTTGATTGTACCTCTCCCTCATCACGCCCCCTGCTCCCCCTGGTCCCCTCCCCTCCAGCTCGTCCTTTTCTACCTGCCACAGCACTCGCATTTGGATGATGACTAAACGTATCACATGATTGTATTGTAAATGAATCAAGACTAAATTTGTATCGATTTTAAGAGAACACAACTAGTTCAAAGTAACAGACCAGCCTGTAAAAACAAACAAAAAAAACGGATACAAAAATACAAGGGGCTCTTTCAGGTTTTTTCTGCTGTTAAACTTTGCACTCGGACTGGTTACATTTGAACCACTTTTATACAGACCACCTCTATGGTGCAGGCTCCTTGCTACGTTGTCACAGCAACCGTTTTGGCGTGTGCGTCCATCACACGCGTGTGCAGTGACGCTACATACATACACACACACACACACGGCCTCCCCTTTGTGTGGGAAGCCGGTCCCTCTGTACAGCTTCCCCTCCGTCACCCCTCCTACACACACACACACCACACAGTCCCCTGTTTCCATACAGTTGCTATGGAGACTAGCTACCAGCCCCCTCTCCCAATCACTTCCTTATTGGTATGTAGAGTAGTCATGGTAACGTGACAAATTTTCTATGGGCTTTTTTTTCTTCATTTAAAAAAAATCTTTTTTCTTTTCTTGAATTTTGTTGTTGATGATGATGTTGTTTTTTTGTTTTTGTTTTTTTTAGCAGCTTGAACTATTACAGCTCTCCCCATCCCTCCCCCCCAGATTGTGTGTCCATGGTTTTTTATCTCCCCTCTTTTCTGAGGGGCTGTGTGGGGGTGAGGGGGGGGGGGTGAGGCTCAGAGTGCTCTGATCATGACCAGGTCCTTGCTGCCTCTTTCCCCTGCCCGCCCACCCCTATTCCAGTGTAGAGTATTATAGTTGTGTATCTAGAGCCAACTGACTCCTCAACTCAGGCGATTCTCTGTATAAATGTTGTGTTTCATTTTGTCGTGTAGTTACTTAGTGTGCTGCCTTTCCTCTAGAACCCATCCCCAGCCCTCCCTGTCCAGTCTAGTGCCATGGGACGCGGCCACACAAAGGGCCAATTGCCGTTCACCAATACTGTAGCACCTGGGTGGGGGTGGGGGGGCGGGGCTACATGGATGGCAGGGGGTGGAGGGGGAGAGAAGGAGCAGGGAGGCAGGGGTGGAGGTGGTCCGTCTGGTCAGTGGTCGTGTCATTCAGAAACGGGGCTGTGGGGGGGTTAGGATCAGCAGGAAACAGTGTCAGTGGCGGCTCGTCTGTCAGCAGGCCTTCCCACCACCACCCTTGCGCCTCACCCATCCTCACCCCCCACGCCTGAAATATCTCAATGTTGTTGTTTTTTATGATTAAATGGACAAGCACTTCTTGTAGATCACTAGTGCAGCTACTCGTATGGCTTTTATAACCAACCCTCCGGCCAAATGGCCGGAAGGAGATTTTAAAATGAATTTTACCAAGCAGGAAGTAGGCAGGAAGTAGGCAGGAAGCAGGAAGTAGGCCTCCCCTCTCACCCTGCTCCCTCTCTCCTGCTCTCTTCTGTCATTCTTTCGTTTTGTTTTCCTTTTTTCCAAACTTTTTGTTGTCGTGGTTTTGCCTCCTACTAAAGCAACGCGTCTGGGTCCTTCTATCGGGGTTGCTGATGGTGTCGTGGCAAAAATATATAAAAAAAAGAGATTTGTTTTTTGTAAATTGTGAATAAGTGATGTACTGTTTCCTTGCTTTGATCTGACTCGTTGCTGTTTATCATGGGGGTTGTCACCGGTAGGATTCTCATCATTTGTTTTATTGTTTACCTCCTTTTTTTTCTCTTTTTGTTTTGTTATTCTCAAACCAAATTTTCTGTTTTGTAAAAAGATAATGTTGGCACACTGAATTCTAGATTTATATGGTTGCTACTATATGATTCCAGTCACATGATTTGAACTGTGTCTTTTAACAGAAAACAAAGTCTAGTAAAATAAAGTGACAGAAATCCTGAAGTGTTTTTGGTTGGTTTTGCCAGGTGAACTGTGCCTCAGCCCTCTGTATGATTTGTCGTCAAATGGATCCCATCCCTGACCAATAGATATATGGGACTTCCCATGGAGTGTGTTCAGGAAATGCTCCACCTGTCAGTTAAGTGACATAAACATAGAATAAACTAAACAGGAAGTGAGTTCGTGAAACACATTTTTTATTTTCTGTTTTTTTCTTCATCACCTTGTCCAGAGCACGTTAAGTATCCCATAATGCACTGGGCAGTGTTGGCTCATCCACTTCCTGGAATCTCAGTGCTCTGATGTTGATTGGTTAGAAATACACCTATCTCCTGCCAGGAGCTCAGCAATAAGTCATGTGATCTGGTTCTGATCACGTTTCCCTGTGTGTGTGTGTGTTGCGTTGCGTGTATGTGTAGGGTTCTGACCTGTGAGAGTCTAACAAACATACTAGGCTGGAGATGTTAGACTTCCTGCTTGTTACAGCTCTTCATCTTCCTGTTCCTCTACCCCTCCCCTCTCCTCATCCCTCTCTTCTCATCCTTTCTCATATTCCTCTACCTTAATCCTCTTATCCCCACTTTCTCCTCATACTCCTCATCCCTGTCTTTCTCAGTCCTCTATCTCATTCTACTCATCCCTCTCGTCCTCCTCCTCACTCTTTGTCCTCCTAACTCTGCTCCTCTTCCTCACCCACCTCACCCCCCCCCCTCTTCTTATCTTCCATTTTACTCCTCCCCTCATTTTCCTCCTTCTCTTTTCTCCCAACTCTCCTTCTCACCCCCATCTCCTTATCCTCCTTCCCATCCCTCTCATCTTCCTCCTCAATCTTTCTCCTCCTAACTCTTCCTCACCCCCTTCCCCTCTCCTCATCCTCCCCCTCCTTTTCACTCCTCTTCCATCTCATCGTCCACATTAAAACCTTGTGCTGCCTTTTGGGTCATTGTGACCCACCGTCGTGGGGAAAAGGTGGTTCACAATGACCCGAAGGCAGCACAAGTTAAGTTAGTTACTACTCTGCATGGGAGGGGTTCTAGAACACTGAGATGACTAGATGGAATGGCCAGCAGGCAGAATTAAAAGACAGTTCCGGAACAACTCTCACAGCTCAGCCCGGTGTCGTTGGGAGACCCCTCAGTTGGATCCTAACTTTTATATCTCCAAAACGTTCCACCCGTTCTGTCCCCACCCCCCTCAGATCTTCAAGGAACATGTAAATAAGGAAGCGTTAGAGAGATGTCCTCTCTGATGCAGCCATCTTTGTATGTCCCTCAGCCCTCCAGGGAGTCTGGAGGGATGTATAGACACTTATGTGAAGGACCAACTCTTGTTTTCCACTTGGTATACCAGCAACACGCTTGCACAATGTCTGGAGACGCTGTTACTGTGCGTATTTGAAATGTGGGGAGGAACAAATGAGAGTATATGGAGACTTAAGAATACAGTGTCGTGAAAGTGATCTTGGCAGCTGTTTTTAATTCAACGTCACAATCTTTGATGTGACTGTCAGGTGAACAAGGTATGTTCTGTTACAACCCCTCCCCCCCCCTCCCCCCACACACACACACTTTCACCCACTCTCCACCCTCTTTTTCCTCACCCACTCTCCCCCCTCTCACCATCTCCCCCCACCCTTACTCCCTCCCCGTCTCTCCCCCCTCTCTGTATTAGCAGTAGCAGTGTTTCTAACAGGGTCAGCTTGTCTTCTCTATCTGTCAATTTTCCTACTTGTTGAAAATAAATGATGTTTCAGCTGCTGGCGTGTGTTCTTTCTCTTCTCTGCCTCGACTGCTCTCTCCCTCCTTTCTCGACGTCCCCCTGCCTTAGCCCTGTCTCCTTATTCTCTCCGTTCTCTCTTTCCTTCTAACACCTCTACTGCTCTCTCCCTTTTCGTTCTCTCTCACCCCCCCTTATTCTCGCCTTCTTTTTCTCCTTAAACACCTCTACTGTTATAATAATAACATTATGACTTTATTTATATAGAACATTTCATACAAGAATTGCAGCTCAATCTGCTTGACATATAATCAATAAAAACAATAATACAAGTGATAAAAGTAATAAAAATCAATAAAAAATATGAATACAAATCAAAATGTAACTCAACAAAATACAAGCCGCAGTCTTTACTGTTGCCTCCAGAGTGAACATGCTGCAGCCTGGTAGAGGGCCAACTCGAGTTTAACCCTGTCTTGTCCTCCCCCTCTCCTCCCCTATCCCTCCTGTCCTCTACCTGTCCCCTTCCCCACCCTCCTCCCCCTTCTCCTCTCGACCCCCTCCTTCCTCTCCCCCTGTCTTTCCACTCTAATAGAGATGTTTAAAGTCACGCTCTAGGGGCAGGGTGTGTCATGGTGATGGATGAGCAAAGTGTGTGTGTGTATGAGAGTGTGGCCAGCTCCCCCTCTACCACCCTGCCTGCCTGTAAATCCAACTGCCCCCCTCCCCTCCCGACAGCTGTGCCTCACCAGGACCTGTCTACACCTGCTTTCTGTTACACTGAAGATACACTATACACTCCTCTCTCTCTCTCTCTCTATTCCCCTCAATTACACTAAAGATACAGCCCTCTCTCCTGCCTCTGTCACACAGAACACAGAATCTATACCCTTATCTCTGTCCTTCCTCTCTGTTACACTGAAGATACACTCCCCTCTCTTCTCTTTTACACTCAAGCTACACTCATCCTCTCTCCTGCCTCTCTTTTTGAGTCACTGTCACAGTCTCGCTGTCAGCATCCCAGTTGAGCGATGCTGTTTGTAAGTAGACATGATGGAGTGGTGGACAGCTGCTTTAGTGACCTATAAAAAACACTGCGTGTCTGTGTGTACTTACAATGTTGCAGGATTATTTGTAAGAGGGAGAAGGGGAGAGGGAGAAGTGAGGGAAGGATGGAGGGAAGAGAAGAGGAGCATTCGAATAAGCCCCAGTAACTCCTCCTCTACCTTCATCTCTATTTCTCTCCCTTCCTACCATCCTGCCCTCAGAGGTTACGACTAAGCAAAGAGAACCAGATTTACAAAACAATGACAAAAATAGCTCCACCAGACCTGCAACGACATGAGTAGAGGACACACGAGCAAACGAGGGGATGAGAGAGGAGGCGAGAGAGGAGAAAGAAGAACCCAGCCACTGGAAGTGAGACCATCTGGAGAGTCTTACGCTTGACCAACAGCATAGAGGTACTGTGGTCACTCCTCCCCTCTTCTCCTGTCCTCTCTTCTCCACCCATCTCCTGTCCTTTTCCCCCCCTTCTCCTCCCTCCCCTGGCCAGTCAGCCCTTGGATGGCTAGCTGTGACCACAGCCATAAATCTCCACAGATGATTAGCCAGTAGAAGCTTTCTGGTACATTCCCTTCTCTTCCTCTGTAGAACTTCCTGAGGCTGGAATCATGGTGGCGGGGGGAGAGGAGAGGGAAGGAGAGGATGAGAGGAAAGGAAAGCTCGAGCAGAGATCGTCAAACGAACTTTCTGTCGATCACACCCTATACTGACTGGCTCTCTCTTATTAAAGCTTTATAGCAGGGGAAACTGACAGAGTGAAGGAGGGAGAGATGAAAGAGAGAGTAAGGATCCTGACAGAGGAGGAGAGAAAAAGGAGGGAGTGATAGAAAATGAGGAACCTGACAGAGAAAGGCAGAGAGGAGGGAGTGAGAGAGAGGGCTGCCCTGCGGTTGCCAGGGACAACCATAAATCAAGCTGAAGTTTTCAGTGACTCTTATCGGCTCTGGTTGAACCAGCTATTAGGTCTGCTGCTCTTGAGTGTGTGTTTGTGTGTATGTGTCCGACTGTATTTGACTGTGTGTGTGTCTGACTGTGTGTGTGTGTGTGTGCGCGCACGTGCAGAGAGAGGAATTCCAAACTCAGACATTATCAATATTTATGTAACGAGTCACCCTAATCTCATCAGTTCTAGTTCATGACATCAACTTTACAGAACCTTGAGGTTCCCTTGGGAACATTCACCTGGAGAACCCTGGGAGCCTGCTGGACCAATCAACAGCCCCACACCAAACAAGAGAGCAGGCACATGTCACTTCCCTGTTGTCAGGACCCTCCCTTTTGGGGGAATACAAGCACTGTAAGGGCTGTGTCAAATGTGTGGCACCATGCCCAAAAGCTGCCGTGTCGTATTTTTCACAGCACAGAATAATAAAACATTTTCAAAGTAAACTGTCAAAACTGTTTACGAGTTTCTTTATTTCCCCAAAGAGCAAAAGAGGAGGTCTGTGGCTTCAGGCCATCCACAGAGAGGATGAAAAGGGTCAACTGTGGAGACTGGCCTGTCAATCCGTGTAAGTAGCAAACACTTCATCACAGGTAGTAAAGGATGTTAAAGTCAACAGTTATTATGTATTCAAAGCAGTGAATGACAATGCTGTATTGAAAGTGCAGAGGACATCCCAATGTAATGTCAGCAAAAGGGTTAAGTTATCTAACAACTAGCTCTCTACCATTGGCAGCAGAAACCTGACTTTTTCCATGATTTGTTGAAACGTTGGTAGCAAGTAAAACAGCTTCATTGTGTTGGCCAATACTTCTGGGTTTGTATTTACTGCCAGACCAAAAAGGGTGTAGGGGCATGACGCAAGGGCAAAGTACCCTGACCTCCTGCTCACACCTTTATCTGATTCCTGCTAGTCAGCCAATCAGTTGCTGCCATGTGAGGGTTGACCAATCAATAACCCTGACTTGAGGAAGACTCACGCAGGCAGTGTTGCCAGGTCCGTGGTTTTCCCGTGGAATTGGGCTACTTTTGGAGTGTTGCCGTGGGTTGAATTTTTTGTCCGCTGGTTCGGGTAGACGTATTTTGCATGCAAATTACATGAATATCTTTAAATAAAAAGCCACACGCCCACATACACACACGCACTGTGCGTGTGCACAAGTGCCTAATGCTCTCAGTCTCCTGAGAAAACCTCCTGAAAACTGCTTTTAATGCTGGCATACTAAACATATGGTGTTACTTTGCAGATATTCCAATACATTTGGCAATGATAACAATGCTGTTGGACTTGGGCTGGTTTTATTGGCCATTGGGCTGGTTTTGGGCTGGTTTTGATTGGTCATTGGGCTGGTTTTGTCACACAGACCTGGCAACCCTGCACGCAGGCACACAGCTACCAAGTCCCCACCCCTAGCTACCCGCTTAGAGTAAAGGTCTTAATGCAATTTGGTGGTATTGCATTTTGTTTTGGCACTATGTTGCAAACTGTATGTATGTACCTATCTATGAAAGTATGTAACTAACTGTATGTACGTAGTTAACTGTATATAACTACTGTAGCTCGGTACTTATTGATATAGCTATGTAGGTAACTAAAGACAAGTAGGCTATATATATGTAGCGGTCTGGGGAAACCCTTCACATGGTGAAGATTTGACTTCTGGGTATTATGCATATTTGGAAACTACAAACTCTCCTGAATACAAATCAGTTTAAATCACTCATATATCTTTTTCACAACTGAAGTTACATAATTTTAAAGTTGACCTGTGTCAAAAAGTGATAAGGGAGAAAACTGCATTCCTTCGGCAAGGGCACAACCTTTGTTCTCTCACATATATATTTGGGTGTGCTCAAGCCTTCGGCGAGAGCACAACCTTTGTTCTCTCACATATATATTATTATTATTTTTTTTATTATTCTTTTTGCCCCCCTAAAACTCAGTCAATATTTGGCCTACATAGACAACGTAGGTGTCAAAAGTTTCGTCTTGGTAGCGATTGAGTTGCTTCTATTGGGATTTACGTTCCGTTGCATGGTTTAGGCTCAAGTTAAGTTTTTGTGGCGAAAAGTGAAGCTAACGGTGGCTAATTTGCTAGCCACAGTCACTGACGTTACTAACGTCACTAACGTCACGTTCGTTTCGCATCTGTTAACTTGGGGGATAGCTAGGCTAACTATAGCTTTACTGCAAGGCAGCTGCAGAAACGCCACAAGCAAAGAGGCCAGGGTGATAACTATTTACTCATTTTACTTTGTGATATGACACACAATTGTGATGTGTAATATGTACAATATAAGATGATATTATTAAGGAAGTACATCTACTTTCGGAAACAGTAGTCTACTATTTCACTGAAGTATTAGCATCATGACATTAGCCTCTGTTGCCCGGGCAACACATACTACAGTGGTCTATGATGCATCTGTTTTCAATCTTTAAAATAAACATTCCTCACAAATACATTTTCGTTGTAGGATTTATTATGACATTAGATTACAAGTAAACGATTTGTGGGTGAAATTATCATTACCTGTGGTTTCAATCCAGTGTATCACTGCAACGCTGTAGCCTACGCTAGACACTAAAAAAACATCTACACAGCTGTTTAGGAAGTGTTTTTATGAATGAGCGATTTTCCACTAAATAAATATCAAGCTTATTTACGTTTTGGGGGGCATATTTTCAATTAGCAGATGGTACTGTTTGAATCGCGATTCCATCTTCTATTGCAGGGTAACGTCGTAGAATAATCTTCAAAGGGGGTTCTTTATTAATGAATGAATGCAATGAGTAGGCTAAATGCCTGAAAATATCATGAGAAGGGAAAAAACTTATGACGTTTAAGTCATAGAGATTAGGTCAATTTTTACACCGGTCTGCCAAATTTATTCGTTTTGATTCAGCTATGAGGCTGCCTCTTGCAGGGGAAAGGAGAAGACATCTATTTCATTCTACGCTTCACTCGTATTTTGAGTTGTAAATGAGCAGCAAAAAAAAGATGCTTTTAAATCTATGTAATCTTTATCAATAATAAGTATGCATTTTTATATAAAATACACAGGAATATAAGTTGTAAAAATGTAATTAAAAAACGGACCCCTGTGCAACCGACGCAAGCAAGCACACCCTACAATTTCCCCAGAAATTGTACTCTCTCTAGTTCTAAATTAGTTTACTGTGGCGAATATGGAAAGGAAATCCTTTTGTTCGTAATCACGTTATGAATGTAAATGTCAGTTTAACTATAGGCTACATTAATAACTTCTCAGCAAGTTATTTTAAGTTTAACAGCCTGAGTTCATTAATCAGCAGCCCCAACAGTTTTTCATCAGTAATCATATACTTTTTGTACATTACAATGAAGTTTAGGGTATTAACTATACAAAACATCAAAAATCTCAATTTTGACAGAAAATGATTTTCGATCTTTTATGGCTTGTAGCCAACAATGAGCGCCGCCGCCACACATATAGTTAACTGAATGTATGTAGCCAACCTGATGTAGCTAACTGAATGTAACTATCTTTGTACATAGCTAGCTCTCTACCTGTGTGTATGTGCTCTGCAGCTGGCCTAGAGACAGTCAAGTTGAGGTGTAGATGCAGATGTCGTTTTCTCCCTGCCACATGGCGTTTTCTGTCTGCCTCTCAGCCTACCTCACCATCATTTAGACATGAGATGAAAAGAATTCTGATGTCATCGCTGATCAAAAACAGCCGCCGTCACACACACACAGATACTCACAAACACACACACACCACACACACCCCCATATGTTTCTGCTCTCATACAAGAAAAACAGAGATGTCTGGGTGTGCTTCCTTTTTGTTTCCTTTACATTCTGATTCAGATGTAGAGTTTAGAAGACATGTCCTCTATTAATGTGTCTGTCATCGACAGTGTGCGTGTGTGCGTTTGTGTGTGTGTGTGTGTGTGTGTGTGTGTGTGTGTGGGGGGGGGGGGGGGTGTGTACGTGTGTGTGTGTTTTATAGATCTTCCACACAGGAACAGCAAGTCTCGTAAGGCTGCCATACTGATGTCTTTACAGGGGCTCTGTTTCTCTCTGTGGCCAGTAAATGTCACTGTGGGGCACTTCACATACACACTCACACACACAGAAGTTTACACTTCTGGGCAGTGCCAGCTCCAGAAGTGAGCAGCTCTGCAAAGCTGCGACGGTCCGGTTGCAAAGTCTCTCAGAGTGCTCAGAGCGCTGTATGAGAGAGTGATAGACAGAGGGAGAGACAGAATAAATAAGAGACAGAGGCAGAGAATAACAGAGCCAACAGGACAGAAAGTGAAAAATTTAACTGGTGTACAACTCTATTATACATGTGTTTTTCTCTCTCTTTCTCTCTGCACAGCTAAAGTAACTCTCCATCTCTCTCTCTCCGTCTCTCTGCTAGGACCTCTGTCCTCATAATGTATCAGGCGCAACTAGATGTGGATTGGTGCAGTGCATGATGGGAGATGGAGGCACTATTGAGGTCAGCTGGATGTCTGCGGTGGACCAGGAAGATGGTCATAGAATCCTAAGCAGTAAGGTCATTGATTGGTGATTGAGGAGGAGGCAGCTGAAGGTCGACCAATCAGATCAGGACGAGAGGACCCATAAACGTCTGAGTCATCATTCTTCTGCGATGCGAGAAGATGTATAAAATTCACCATCAAGAAACCATGAAAGACAATAAACTGTTTTATAGGAAACACACACATTCACTTAACAATGTGGTTTTATGCCTATTTAATCGCCTTCAAAACAAATAACACTCACTCCTGGATCCAGAACCTTCTAGAACCCACTAGAAGGGTTCTAGAGTTCTGTTCCTTGTAAAAGAATCCGCGGGGCTGGTCCAAACTACTTTTCAGATCTCCTTGAATCTGTTTCCTTGGCATCCCCCTGGTGCTACGGCTGGCTGGCCTGTTTCAGCCCCCACTGCCCTCTGGGAAATGGAGTTTCCCAGCTCCAGTGATTAAGCCTCCACCCCTTCTCATTGTCATTAGTGGCCGTGTCTCAGAGCTCAGATAGGAAACATAAAAATCCACGACAGGCAGGCTCTCTGGAGGCTGAACCACGACAGCATGATGGAGAGGGAGAAGCTCAGCTGTGAAGAGCGGGATGGAGGGAGGGAAATGGAGAGAGATGGAGGAAGGTGGTGAGAGGGAGGGGTAGCTGGCCTTAGCTGTGAAGGGAGGGGGGAGAGAGGGAGGGAGGGATGTGTGGGGGAGAGGGGTAGGGAGAGCCAGCCTTAGCTGTGAAGAGAGGGATTAAGGGAGGGAGGAGTGAATGAATGAAGGGTATTGGATGGATAGATGAAAGTTATAAGATCTGTGAGGATGAGGGGGAGTTCTGAGGATGAGGGTGAGCTCTGAGGATGAAGGTAAGCTTTGAGGATGGGGGTGAGCTCTGAGGATGAGGGTAAGCTTTGAGGATGGGGGTGAGCTCTGAGGATGAGGGTGAGCTCTGAGGATGAGGGTGAGCTCTGAGGATGAGGGTGAGCTCTGAGGATGAGGGTGAGCTCTGAGGAAGAGGGTAAGCTTTGAGAATGAGGGTGAGCTTTGAGGATGGGGGTGAGCTCTGAGGATGAGGGTAAGCCTTGAGCATGAGGGTAAGCTATGAGGGTGAGCTCTGACAGTGAGGGTGAGCTCTGAAGATAAAGGTGAGCTCTGAGGATGAGGGTGAGCTTTGAGGATGGGGTGAGCTTTGAGGATGAAGGTGAGCTTTGAGGATGAGAGTGAGCTCTGAGGATGAGGGTGAGGTTTGAGGATGAAGGTGAGCTCTGTCTCGAACCCTGGATTGTTAGGTTTTCAGGCCCGCTATGCCAACTTGGACACTAGAAAGGATCCCGTCCCTAATCTTCAGAGACAGAAGGGTCTGTTATATCTTTAATTCAAATTGCACTTAAAGTCAAACTAATGCAGAATGTGTGTGTGTTGGAAAGAGAGAAACAGAGAAAGAAAGGGAGAGGGGTCAGGCTACACTGAAAAGTAGTGTGTGTGAAAAAGAGATAACGACAAAGACTGAGACAGAAAGAGAGAGGGACAGAGAGCTCTTGGCGGTGTGTTCGATAGGGGAGGGAGGGGGTGGTAGGCGAGGGGTGGGAGACGCTCTGTTGGATCGCTTATCTCAGATCGCAAAGTCCGCCTCGTCTCCGCGCGGTCTTCTACCCGGACCTGCAATGGATGGTACTCCTGGGTTAACGTTTTTTGTTATTTTACTGCACTTAACTCCCACGAACGGACTTCATATCGCCAGCAGCATAGGTAGGGTATGAGGGATGTATTTTTTGTTTTATCGTGAATGTCATTGTAACAATGCGCTGTGAAGAAATATCGGTGCCTTTACACTTTCAGAGGCGGTCTAAGTTCAACCAGGTTTTCCAGCATTACTGCACATTTCGGTACTTTTCGTGACAAGATAATAACGTCTTGTCACGTTAGACTCGCCCAGACCAACTTTTTCCAAATGTTTTTCTCTCTCTGTTTTCAGTCTTAGGTTATGCGTCTGGGGAATATGATTCACGCACGCGGGGCTCCTTCCAATCTCTGTTGTGCCGCGAGCCTTGTACGTGGCCAGACATAACGTAGAGATTGTAAAAGTGTCGATTTGAACGGTGCAAGTTACTTGTTTACCGGCATGTGCAGGATAGCAGTCCCTATCCCCACACCGTCATGGTGTACACTGTAGCTCGATCCACAGACATATACATGAACTTGAACTTGTCACGTGGTCTACCTACCTGTCAAGGTGTTGTTAGGGGTCATGATGTTATTCAGACCATGTCAGCATCACACACACACAAATTGGTTCTACTTTCTGCATTCCACTAAAAGGGTTTGATGTGGGAGTTTATAACGATGTCTGTCAAAAAACTGCCCATGTATGTGTGTGTGTCTGTGTGTGTTTGTGTGTGTAAGCGTGCATGTGTGTGCTCGTGTGAGTGACTGTATGTGTGTGTATGCTCGTGTGTATGTATGTGTGTGCATGAGTGTGTGTGTTATTGTATTGATTAGGGTAACCTTGCCTTTTTCTCTGCAGCATGTCCTTAGTGAAGGGAGGCTTGTGGTTGATATCTGTGTCTCAGTATTTGTGTGTGTGGTGTGTGTAGCCTATGTGTGAGTGTGTGCGTGTATAAGTGTGTGTGTGCTGTGTGTGTGTATATGCATTTATGTAATGTATTTATATCTGTATGTGTGTGTGTGTGTGTGTCAGACTCTCTGCAGCATGTCCTGAGCGAGTACCGTCTGGTCAGGCCAGTCAGCAGCAACGCCGTAGGTCACTTCCTGTCGTGGGCGGTCTCTGCCCCGAAGCTGGACGAACTGCACGCGCGCCGACGGCGCCGGAGAGAGGCGCCGGAGGGGGGGAGGGAGGGGCCGAGGGAGGAGGAGGAGGAGGGGGGGAGAGGGACCCTCTACTACAACGTGTCGGCGTTCGGGCGTGAGCTCCACCTGCGAGTGCGCCTCAACCCCCACCTGGTTGCCCCTGGAGCCACGGTGGAATGGCACGAGGACGACGCCACGCACTCCCGGCCGCTGGAGGGCGCCGACTGCCTCTATGTCGGCGAGGTGCTCAACATGGACCACACCTCCGTCGCCATCAGCAACTGTGACGGGCTGGTGAGTGGCGCCACAGGAGAAGCAGGCAGGCACGCACTTGCGCATGCACATCCACCCACACACACTGCTGGCGAGGAGAGGAGGTGAAGTGAAGGGGGTAGGAGGTCGGGAGCAGGTGAGGAGGAGAGGGAGGGAGGAGGAGGAAAGGGGAGGGTGCCTTAACATCTGAACAAGCAAGTGAAGATAAAATGAGTGTAGAAGAAGACTAGATTACTTAAATATGTGAATGTTGAGATGATATCACAACACAAAAGTTTCGACCAGTGGCAACTTATCCCCTCCAGCAACAGAACCTTAAATTGGCTAAAAGCTAACATTAGTTGTTGCTCCTAAAAACACACAAATGATGCAAACAAATGTAAAACATATAAACTTTTCTTTTATCAAGTGAAATTATGCATGGTAACAACCAACTATGTACACATAAATCCACTTAGAGGCCAAATTGAGCTAATCTCACCATCCACCGGAATGCAGTCAGTTAGCAAGCCAAAGCTGGCCCCATGTTGGTGTCCAAGAGTGATTTACTTCTGGTAAATACTTAAAGGCTCATGGGTATTCAGGGGATGTGTCTCCTTCATTCCATGATCCTCGTAAGGAAGAAGACAAGCAGATGAATTCTGACCAGGGGGTTTCTGCGTGTGTGTGTGTTCACATCACTTTAGTTTACATTTACATTTAGTCATTTAGCAGACACTCTTATCCAGAACGACTTACAGTAAGTACAGGGACATTCCCCCCGAGGCAAGTAGGGTGAAAAGGACACAACGTCATTTGGCACAGCCGGGAATCAAACTGGCAACCTTCTGATTACTGGCCCGGTTCCCTCACCGCTCAGCCACCTGACTCTCCACCATGGTGAGGTAGTTGCCCGTCTCAATTAATTTCTGCTGTCATCGGTACCTAACTTAGAGACTGTGTAGAGAAACTCAGTTGTGAAGCTCATTCATGGTGATGCAAAAGTTTTGTTACTCATTATTGCATTGTTAGAACGTGATTATTACATAGTTGTTAGCACATTTTTGAAGTGGTGTTCTGGAGGTCATTCACGTCTCTATTCCTTTTTATTACATGGTTATTACGGAGGTGTTCCACGGTTTTTACATGGTTATGATATGTTTAAGGACACCTACATGCAGTGGAGGTCTTCTTGGAAAGTATATGTGTTCTGTCTAGATTGCTGTCAGTCAGGAATGCCAGGTCACTCTGCACATGAATCACTACAGTTTAGTTAGACTGGCACAGCACAGAACTGGAGAAAGCCTGGTGGTGTCTGGACTTGTATCCTATAGTTGTGAGGAGGAGAGTGTTTTAGTGTGTGTATGTGTCTGTGTGAGTTAGTGTGTGTGTGTGTGTGTGTGTGAGTGAGTCAGGGAGTGAGTAAGGGAGAGAGATGGACAGAAAGAAGAGATACAAGGAGTGTGTGTATAGTGAGTGTGTGAGAAAGGGAGAGTGATGAAGTGAGATAAAGAAAAGAAGAGAGAGGGTGTGTGTGTTTGTGTTTACTTGTGAGTCTGATGTTTGCCTGCTCAGAGCACTCAGAGTTTAAACAGGCGGTACAGACAGGGCTATGACCACACCCACAGTCCACACATACTGGGTTCTAATCCCTGAGTCCACACATACTGGGTTCTAATCCCAGAGCTCATATATATTAGTAGAGGAGTTCTGGTTCTGTAGTCTCTTTGTTGATTAATCCTGAGACAAAAAATAAATAAATCTAAACATACTACATAACTTAACCGTTTGGGTAGAACAACGTATAGCATGGATTCGAAATGTCACTACAAGGTTTTATTTTTTATAACGAATTTAATAAACCAAAATTTGATTGAGTTTCCTGTGGCTGCTCAAATTTGGGACGTCATTAGAAAACCCAGGGCTTTTTCTCAGTTGGACAAAACAAATAAATAAAAAGGGCAGTATGTTTGCAAAGTCACAGGCCCCAAAACCAAAGTCCACTAAACTTTAGTAGACATCAATGAATTGGTCGGTCTCAAATTGGTGGCATGATATCATCAGACAACACCATGTGACACAGACTTGAACCTCATCGTTGGGACAGAAGCAGATGATGTCATCCTGTTCCGGGTTTTCCAGAGTTGGACCCAGATTCTAGAACGATTCTCTGCTCAAGTTGTCCTCTATGTTGAACACATGTAGACAAGATGTCACAACATCTTGACTTGAACAGACTTTCCCTGTCCTGTTCTCTCCAGTGCTTTCTAGGTTCTTCTCTGGGTTGTTCTCTCCTGTGTTGTCTAGGTTGTTTTCTTGGTTGTTCTCTGGGATGTTCTTGAAGTGGTTCTCTGGATGGTTCTCTAGGTTGTTGTCTCCTGTATTCTCTGGGTTTTTCTCTGGGTTGTTTTTGGTTCATTTAGCAGATGTTTTTTCTCCAAAGCGACATACTGTATATACAAAATACAGCAGAAGGTCAAGGGTCAGAAGTTAATATTTTTCAGTCAAGGAACAGTCTGTAGTTACCAGTCACGATGCAGAGTAACGTATCAACTACCAGGCACAGTAAACAATAATAATATGTCAAATGATATAGGTGATTATTATGATATTATGTGTAGCATTGTCATCATCGTTGGAAACCAGCAGTGTTGGAACTGAAAGAGGAAATGCCTGATTGACATTTTCTACTGGAAAATATGCTTCTGGGCTTTTGCTTGACTTTGCAAGCGTGTGTGTATGTATGTGCGTGCGTGTGTATATGTGTGTGATTAGCAGTTTTTCCATGTAGTATTTGCCCTCCCTCATGATCCGCTTCTGTGAGTCAGCCAGCTACTGATCTTCTTGCCAGCTTCCCGCCCCTGTGTGTGTGTGTGTCTGTTCCCTATGTGTGTGTGTGTTCACCATATGCGTGTGTTTGCCATGTGTATGTATGCTTGCCAGGGTATGTTTCTGTGTTTGTATTTGTCTGTTAGCTGTGTGTATGGGATTAATTCGCTAGCTTGTGCACAGAGTGCTAAGTCTCCGGTCCCTGTGCCGTGTATGTAAGTGTGTGTGTCTGCATGTGTGTTTGTGTGTTTATGTGTGTGTGTGTGTTCTACATCTATATAGTTTGCACACATATATAGTTCTATAGAGAATCATTTTGACAGTGTCTCTAGCTGTATGTTTGACAGTCAGGGGTATAGTTTACTGTTATGGTTGAGGTTATAGGTCATGTCTATGGTAACGCTCCAAGACATCGCTACTGTTATCACGGTCAAAGCCTTAGCTCCACGGTCAAAGCTTGGTCTGTCCGGTGTGTGTCTCACTCAGCCTCAGCTTGTGGCCTTGTCCAGGTGGTGGTTGTGGTCACGGTTTTGTGACCGTCTTCAACGACCCCCTCACCCTATACAACACGCACCTTCATCCACACACACACAAACTCTTTCTTCACACTTTGACCTCCCTGCTGACCCTTGCTTGACCTCTCATGGTTGACCAGGCCAGAGTGAGCTTACTCTCTCTGGCTGTGGGCCTGAACAATCCTCCTGCCTTCTGCCTCCTAACATCTACCTCCTGCATCCTACCTCCTATCTCCTGCTTCCTACCTCCCACCTCCTACTTTCTACCTCCTGCCTCCTGCCATCTTCCTCCTGCTTCCTGCCTTTTTCTTACTTCCTACCTCCGACCTCCAATGTCCTACCTCTCTCTCCTTGGCCCCATAATCTGCCTTCCTCAGAGACACAGGTCATATCGTTTAGGTTAAACTCTTATCTCTAGGGACCCTAGTCTTTCAGCATGGCCCTTGAGTGAGTGTGTGTGTTTATGTGTGTGTGTCTGTGTTGACAAGGTGAATCTGGCCCCTCGTGTTATAGCCCCACACCTAGGATCAGCTGACCATAGCTATGGAGATCTGGACCACAGAACCACTCCGTTGTTCTACCACAGAGGAAGGACGGCTCCACAGCCTCTTGTGTGTGTGTCACAGTGTGTTGTTTGTTCGTGAAGATGAGAAATTCTCTCCAGTTCCTGAGTATCTCCTCTTTCTGGGCTGTCCCCGTCATTCCAGAACAAAACACTGCCTTCTGGAACCCCTGAGGATTCCAGATTTCTGCCTGTATTTTTCTGATTCTGACAGAGTAATGGTCTGAATTGGTGCTGCCAAGGGACTGTGAAGAAGTCAGACATGAGGGTCAGGCAACTAGTCAGTCAGTCTTTCAGTCAGTCAACCTGCCAGATAGCTATCCACCCAGGCAGCCATCTAGTCAGCCAGCCAGGCAGCCAGCTAACTTACCTGCCAGTTAGCCAACAAGCCATCCATCTAGTCAGTCAACCAGCCAGCCAGCTATCTTGTCACTAGCTAACCAACCAGCCAACCAACCAGCTAATCAGCCAGCCAGCCATCCATCCAGCTAACCAGCCATCGATCCAGATAACTAATCATTCAGCAATCCAGCCAACCAGTCAGCCAGCTAACCAGCCAGCCTGCTAACAAGCTGTTTTTGTGTGTGTGTGCATTTATGTTAGCATTTGTATTGTGTGTGTGTGTGTGTGAATAGTTGTATTGAGTGTGTGCTCTGAATGTGAACCCCATACATCTTAACATTCTCAACTCACTCTCTCGCTTTATCTCTTTCTCTTTCCTCCCCCTTGCTCTCCTCCTACCACTCGGACCCCTGTCCTCCCTCACCATCTCCCCCCCCCCTTCTATCCCCTCCCCCTCCTCTTCCTCCCCCTCTATCCCCTCCCTCTCCCCCCCCCCCCTCCCCCCCCAGGCTGGTATGATTCGTACCAGGGATGAGGAGTTCTTCATCGAGCCCCTAGAGAGAGGGGGAGTGGTTGACGAAGATGCGGGTGTGGCCTATGAAGAGGAGAGCGGGGGCGGGCGACGTCACATCATGTATCGCTCCTCTGCCGTTCGCCGGCCACCTGTCAATCAAACCGCTGACTTCTACCCCCGAGGTGAGACAGACGCTACAGATACACCTGCCGTGTGTGTGTGACACACACCCTGTTTCTGCCTCTGCCTTTGCCCTCACATACACACACTACGCACACATACCAAAACTGAACTATGTGTTTACAGTAAACCGTAAGAATTCAACTTGAACTTCGGGAGATTATTAGTAATGATCATGTTCAATTTCAAGTGAGTTCAATGGAAGGGTGGAGAGGAGGAGGGGAGGAATAAAGTGGGAGGAAGGAAAGGAGGGAGAGGGGGACGGGAGGAAGGAAGGAAGGGTTTAGTTATCACTTACGTTAGAACTTACTAGGATGAGTGTCTTGTTCTCTCTGAAAGACTATCGCTAAACATGTTGACGTTTTCTAGGAATGCTGCCAGCACACTCATTAGAGCAGTCACACACACACACTCACACACACATTGGAAGCTGGAGGCTGGGGAGGTTAAGACGCAGAGAGCAGAGGAGAAGCAAGGGACAGGAGGAGGAGAGAGGAGAGGGAGAGGGAGTGGGAGAGGGAGTGGGAGTGGGAGTGGGAGAGGGAGAGGGAGAGGGAGAGGGAGAGGGAATGGGAATGGGAATGGGAGTGGAGTGGGAGAGGGGAGGTGGGAGTGGGAGTGGGAGAGGGAGAGGGAGAGGGAATGGGAGAGGGAAGTGGGAGTGGGAGTGGGAGAGGGAGTGGGAGAGGGAGTGGGAGTGGGAGTGGGAGAGGGAGAGGGAGTGGGAGAGGGAGTGGGAGAGGGAGAGGGAGAGGGAGTGGGAGAGGGAGAGGGAGTGGGAGAGGGAGAGGAGAGGCAGTGGGAGAGGGAGGTGGGAGAGGAGAGGGAGTGGGAGTGGGAGTGGAGAGGGAGAGGGAGAGGGAGAGGGAATGGGAATGGGAGTGGGAGTGGGAGAGGGAGTGGGAGTGGGAGAGGGAGAGGGAGAGGGAATGGGAGAGGGAGAGGGAGAGGGAGTGGGAGTGGGAGTGGAGTGGGAGTGGGAGAGGGAGAGGGAGTGGGAGAGGGAGTGGGAGTGGGAGTGGGAGAGGGAGTGGGAGAGGGAGAGGGGTGGGAGAGGGAGAGGCCCGTGGGAGAGGAAAGTGTCGGGAGATCGAGGAATGGGAGAGTAGTGAATGTCTTCTGTAACAGCCAGGAACTGAGCAACAGCCAAGTGCTACGTGGCAGACTTCGTACAACCACAAGGCTGGGAGGGGGTCATAATGTCATACTGTTATACTGGGGGAAGAAAGAGAAAACAAGGAGACAGAGAGAGAGGAGGAGAGAGAGCGAGTTCAATGTTGCTTTTGGTGTTGCTTCTATAGTTAATTGTAATGTAAGTGTAATGTAAATGTAATGTAAATGTAATGTAAATGTAATGTGATACTGGTGTTGTAACTGTAATGTGATAGTAACTGACTCTGTGTTTCAGTGGAGGGGGCAAGGTGATCAGGTTCGGTTCAGTATTGGAGGAGGTGTTGATGGCCCATGTTGAGGCTCAGGGGTCAGGGCCATGGTCAGGGCTCAGAGAACATAATAAATCTTGCCCTCCTTTCATCATAGTTTCCCCCCCCCCAACACCTCTGGGGTGGGGTGGTTGGGGGGTCACTTCCCCTTGCAGATTAGGACAGGGTGTGTGTGTGTGTTTTGTTTAAGGGTGTGTGCGCTTTTGTGTGTGTGTGTGCGTGTGTGTAGTGTTATCTAAGAGTGTGTGTTGGTGACCTGGTGTGTGTCTGTTTAGGTTTATTTAAGGATATGTGTGTGCCTGTGTGTGCTGCGGAGAGATGGATGTGCGTGTGTGCGTGTGTGTTGTATCTGTTTCTCCAGCTCTTTCGGTTTTTCCTCACACATGTTTTCAGTCAAAGCATCTCCTGAATTAAACAACATTCCATGTGTCTCTGGCTCCTGGCTGGTCCCTGTATTCCTGACAAACCCTTCAGCTGACGCTATGCTCAAACTCACCACTTGATCCTTCCTCCCTTTAGGAAATAGAAGGAAACATTTCGGACATAAAGTGGGCAGGAGGTTCGATTTTAGGATCTAGGAGGTAGGGTTTATGACCTAGGGTATGGAGTAGGGTTTCGGAGATGAGGGATAAGGTTTGGGATCTAGGAGGTAGGGGGGTGGGAAGTAGGGTTTATGACCTAGGGGGTAGGAGGTAGGCTTTTTCGATTCGGGGATTGGAAGTAGGGTTTAGGAGATAAGCGATATGGTTTAGGGTCTAGGGCTCTGGAGTAGGAGAGGGTTTTGGATCTATGGGACCGGTGGTGGGAAGTAGGGTTTAGGATCTAGGGGGTAGGATTTAGGATCTGGGTGGGGTATAGGGTTTAGGATATAGGGGGTAGTTGGGTAGGGGGTAAGGTTTAGGATGTAGGAGGTAGGGGATATGGTTTAGGATGTAGGAGGTAGGGGATATGGTTTAGGATTTAGGATGTAGGGGTTGGGTTGAGGGGTGGAGGGGGTAGGGCATAGGATCTAGGGAGGTAAGGGATAGGGTTTAGGTGTCTTGGAAGTAGTGTTTAGGGGTCTACGTAGTTGTTTAGGATAGACCCAGAGGGAAACACACACACATCTGGAGGGGATTTGATGCAGAGCAGAGAACATCAAGGGGAGGAGGGAAAAAGTGACCTCAACTGGACTGGTAGTCTCTTTCTCTCTCTCTCTCTCTCTCTCTCTCTCTCTCTCTCTCTCTCTCTCTCTCTCTCTCTCTCCTCTCTCTCTCTCTCTCTCTCTCATCTCTCTCACCCCGCTCTCCCAATCTCTGTAACTCATTTCTCTCTCTCGATGTCTCCTTACTGAATTAATCTTCATCATCATCATCATCATAACCTCCTCCATCTTTACCAACATCATCCCCTCCATATCATCGGCACCATCACCAGCTCCACCCTCATCATCACGGCCATCCCCATCATCATCACAACCACCATTATCATCTTGGTTATCTTCCCCTTAATCACCATATCATCCCCACAACTATCACTACCATCACACCACCATTGTCAACATCATAATCATCATCTTTATCTTATCGTCCATCATCATCATCATCATCATCATCTTCATCCTCCTCATCCTCTCCAGTATAGACAGGGAGACCTGGCTGTGTGTATCTATTAATAGAGAGTGTGAGGATGTGAGGAGGCTGTACCCTTGGAATATGATGACCTGGCACTTTGTTAAGCCCCTGTCAGCTGACACCATGATACCTCCTGGACACTCAGCCAGGGTGTGTGTGTTTGTGTGTGTTTGTCGTGTGTTTGCAAGTGTGTGTGTTTGTCTTTGCAAAATGTTTGTGTGTTTTTGCGAGTGTGTGTGTGTGTGTCTGCTGAGGTAAGTCTTTAATGGCCTGGAACGGAGGCTGGGGTGTGAGATGAAGGTAACCTGAGAAGAGGGTTGAGGGTCTGCAGGAAGGGGGGTGTCACTGTGTCGCTTCACTGCCCACGCTGCTGAGGTTGCCAGGTCTGACTCTTGGACTGATCAGCTGATCAGTACTTGCGCATGTGGGCATGTTGCAGCATACCCAGTGGGCAGGGTTGCCAGATTTGGCAAAGTTGCCAGGTTGGAAAGGGTTGTCAGGTCAGGCCAGGTTGCTAGGCATGCAGTTTAATCTTTTTGTCTCTCATTTCGCTCTTACTCTTGTTCTTACTCCCCCCCCCCCCCCCCCCCCCCCCCCTCTCTCTCTCTCTCTCTCTCTCTCTCTCTCTCTCTCTCTCTCTCTCTCTCACTCTTGCTCTTCTCAATTGAATTGTATTGAATATGCTTTATTGGCATGACTGTTCAAGTTACTAAACATTGTTGCCAAAGCAGACCACAGTGAAGGGGGTCCCCTAACCCCTAATCCCTTTAAGCCTCTTTCTCTCTCCCTCTCTCACCTCCCTCTGTCTTCCTTTGTTACTATAAATCTCTCTCTCTCTCTCTACTCCAGGGTCCATACTGGGTGGTCTCAGGGACCTGGAGAGCCTGTCCAGAGGGATGTTTCTCAACCAGACTCAAACCCAGACCCCGAACCAGAACCAGTCCAGGTGGGGTCGAGCCCGGCGGCAGGTTGAGGAGCTGGAGTTGTTCAACATTGAGGTTCTGCTGGGGGTGGACTACTCTGTGGTCCAGTTCCACGGGAGGGAACATATACAGAAGTACCTGCTCACTCTTATGAACATAGTAGGTATCTCTCTCTCTCTCTCTCTCTCTCTCTCTCTCTCTCTCTCTCACACAAACACACACAGTCAGGCACACACACTCTCACACATTTGCTAACTCTCGCCGACACGTGTGCGCACACACACACAGTCACGCACACACACTTTTTTTTTTACCTGTCTGTCTTTTGGTCTGTCTGTCTACCTGCTTGTCTTGCCGGTCTGTCTGTTTGTCTGTCTGTCTGTCTGTCTGTCTGTCTGTCTGTCTACATGTCCATCTGCCTACCTATCTGTCTGTCTTGCAGGTGAATGAGATCTACCAGGATCGCACTCTGGGAGCTGACATCAATGTAGTGCTGGTCAGAATTATCATGCTTTCTTCTGACAAGGTACACACACACTAACACTTTCACACTTTTATACACACACACACAACCACACTCATACACACACACAAACCACACACACAGACACTCCTGTACAAACGTGCACACGTGCACACACAGGCACACACACACTCAGGGTGTGACACAGCATAACAGCCTCTACAGTCCTTGTTCCCTCTCCAGGCTCTGTGTTAGAATGTGGATCAGAGGGCTTGCTAGTTCGATTCCCCCCCCAGTGACGTGGTTCTGTCCTGTGGGTTCTGTGTTCTGAAGTCCATGTCTCTGATCGAGCTGGGGGAACCCGTCCCAGAGCCTTGAGAATGTGTGTCGCTGGGCGTTCCTGCAACAGAAGCCGGACAGGGCCGACGCAGAGTACCACGACCACGCCATCTTCCTCACACGGCAGGAGTTTGGTCCCTCCGGCATGCAGGGTAGAGGACACGCTAGGCGCACGCTATTCACACGCTACGCACACGCTATGCACATGCTGTTCAAACACTATTCACACGCTAGGCAAATGCTGTTGACATGCTACTTGCTACACATGTTACACATGCACATGCTACAGACACACACTAAACACACTACACACATTCTCTAAGGACACGCTACACACACACAACAGGTACACATGACAGCACACAAACACTACATACACACACACACACACGGTATACACATGTTACGGAAAAAACGCACAGGTTACAGACACAGATACCGCTGCTGATCCTCTGTGTGTGTGTGTGCGGTCGCCTAGGTTACGCCCCTGTGACAGGCATGTGCCACCCAGTGAGGAGCTGCACCCTGAACCACGAGGACGGCTTCTCCTCCGCCTTCGTAGTGGCTCATGAGACAGGACACGTGTGAGACACACACCACATACACACACCAGACACACACCATACACACACACCATACACACGTATATTCACACACACACACCATGTACACACACACCATACACATACACCATACACACACATCAATACGCACGCACTTGAACACAGACACGTACACAGACTTCTATAAACACACACACTATACACGTATACATAGACACTTCTACATACAGCTATTCACACACACACGTAGCAGTGCTGACTGTGGAGTGTTGCAGGCTGGGTATGGAGCATGACGGCCAGGGTAATGACTGTGGAGACGAGGTCCCCATGGGCAGCATCATGGCTCCTCTGGTACAGGCCGCCTTCCACCGCTTCCACTGGTCCAGCTGCAGCCACGAGGAGCTGCAGAAGTTCCTCAAGTAGGTCCTGACCCCAGAACGCCTGAACCCTCACTCTTGACCCCTGAACCCTCACCCTAAAACCTCCTGTACCCTCACTCTAGAACCCTGAACCATTACCCCTGACCCTTCACCACTGACCCCCTAACCACAGACCCCATGAACCCTCCGCCCTCACCCCCTCACCCCTAAACCCTCTCCCATGAACCCTGGACCATCACCCCTGAACCCTGACCTCTCACCCCTGACCCCCTGAACCCTCAGCTCTCACCCATGAACCATCAATTCTGAACCCCTCAATCATGAACCCTGACCCCTGACATATATTTGCCTGCATTGTGATTGGAAGCCACCGACGGCTGATGCCTTCCCCTTCTTCCAGGACGTACGACTGTCTCCGTGATGACCCGTTTGACCATGACTGGCCGGCGATGCCCCAGTTGCCTGGTCTCAGCTACTCCATGGACGACCAGTGTCGCTTCGATTTTGGGGCAGGCTACAGCACCTGCACGGCGGTGAGCTCCCCGGGCAGCTGAGCTGGGGTTGTAGAACTGTCCCGTGTTTAGCAGTGTGTGTGTGTGTGTGTGTGTGTGTGCAGCCTGTATTTAGCAGCGTGTGTGTGTGTGTGTGCAGCCTGTATTTAGCAGCGTGTGTGTGTGTGTGTGCAGCCTGTATTTAGCAGCGTGTGTGTGTGGGTGGGTGTGCAGCAGCCTGTGCTACAGCAGTGTGTGTGTGTGTTTGTGCAGCCTTTGTTGAGCGATGTGTTGTGTGTGCAGCAGCCTGTGTTTAGCAGTGTGTGTGTGTATGTCTCTAGTACAGCACCTATGACCCGTGTAAGCAGCTGTGGTGCAGCCACCTAGACAACCCTGTGTTCTGTAAGACCAAGAAGGGCCCGCCCATTGACGGCACCAAGTGTGGACCGGGGAAGGTAGGTCTCTCTCTCTCTTTCTGTCTTCCTCCCTCTCTTCTTCTTGTCCTGTATGGTTGTTAATATGCCCAGGCAGATGTCAGTTAGCTATATAGCTAACTCTGGCTCAATTGTTGTATTGTTGCATGGTCCCTGTTAAATAAACAAAGAAACTAAACTAAACCTTTTTTCACCTCTCTCTACCTGTTGCACACCTCTTCTCCCCTCTCTCCTTCTTTCTCTCTCTATACATGTCTACATCTCTGTATCCCCCTTTCCCCAGAACTGTTTTAAAGGTTACTGTATCAAACTCACCCCTGAGATTCTAAGGCATGATGGGAGTTGGAGTTCCTGGACCAAATTTGGCTCCTGCTCGCGTACCTGTGGAGGAGGCGTCCGCTTCCGCACGCGCCAGTGTGACAACCCAGCGTGAGTACACAACAACTAAAACAGCAACAACAACAACATTGACAACAATAATGACAACACTGACAATGACAACAACAACATTGACAGCGACAATAAACACAAAACTTAACAAGTAAACTAGAAGGAAAAGACACCAACAACAACAGCCCTTCTCTGTGCTGACCTCCCCAGACCATCCAACGGAGGCCGCACCTGCTTTGGAAACAGCTATGAGTTTGAGATGTGCAACATGGAGGAGTGCACTAGGGCCCTGGCGGACTTCAGGGAGGAACAGTGCAGGATGTGGGACCCCTACTTCCTGCACGAGGAGAGCAAGCACCACTGGCTGCCCTACGAACACCCCGATCGTGAGACACACACACACACACACGCGCACACACAAGAGCACACGCTCACACCCCCACACACTCGTGTAATGCTCGTATGCACACGCGCACACACACGTTCAAAGACACGCACGGACGCTCACACATTCTGGACACACACACACACACACTGTGTCTCAGAGGCAGGTACTGGGGAGGATCAGATATGTGTTAAGTGGGAGTTGAGTCAGTGGAGAGCTGTGAAGGATAAACTTACTCTCCTCGACCAATCACATCCCCGATCTGCAGACGGGAGTCAAAACCATGACGACCAGCCATAAAGTTAGAGTTACGGTACATAAGGAGGGCTGCTGGGAGCACGGTGAAAACACAGAGAAGAGAGGAAGAAGAAGGAGGGAGAGGAGGAGAGGAAGAGCAGGAGGAGGAGAGGGGGAAGGACAGAAGGAGGAAAGGGAGGAGAAGCTGTAGGGGGAGGAGGAGAGGAGGGGGAAGAGTAGAAAGGAGAGGAGGAAGAAGAAAGGGAGGAGCAGGAGGAGGAGAAGTAGTAGAATGAGAAGGAGGAGGAGAGGAGGAGGAGGAAGAGGTAGAGTGGGACAGGAGAGGGAGGAGGAGGAACAGGGTGCAAAAGAGGGGGTCGTTGAGTTGAACTGGTTGAAACTGATATGATTGTGTGCGTGTGTAGCTGTGTTGGTGTGTGGCTGTGTGTGTGTACGTGTGTGTGTGTTTGTGTGAGTGAGGAAAGTTTGGATAAGGACAGGTGGTAAAGTAATTTGTCATGAACATTATCTGGTTTGTGATTTGACCTGCTGTCGTTAGCTGTGGATCCTAGAGACATAGAGAGAGACAGAGAGAGGGAGATAGAGACAGAGAGAAAGAGAGACACAGAGAGAGACAGAGAGATGGAAAGAGAGCGACAGTCAGAGAGAGAGGACCACTTTCAGGCTGATCAGATTACACATGGTGTCACATTCCGTTTCTCTGTGCCGTTACCGACAGAAGATAAACATGCATTTCATAGAAACATAATAACACAGTTGATTGATTTTGATCAATTTTTCATCCTTCCCTCTCATATCCTTTTTATTCCTTTGTTCTCCTCTCATTTCCTTTCTTCTCCTCTCTTCATCTCTCCTTCTCTCCTCCTCTTCTCTCCTCTCTAAGATGATGAGAGGTGTCAGCTCTACTGTCAGTCCAGGGAGACGGGGGACGTGGTCGCGATGAACAGAATGGTGCATGATGGGACACGCTGCTCCTACAAGGATGCGCACAGTGTGTGTGTCAGAGGAGACTGTGAGGTACGTGTGTGTGTGTGTGTGTGTGTGTGTGAGAGAGAGAAAATCAAACCAGGACAGACTGTCACTCTGCTAATGTAGGGGAGGTGGTTTGGAAACTGGGGTTCCATCCCCTCATGTAGACCCTAGGTCTCCTGGTCTAATGGGTGCAGGGGTGCTCCTGTGTTACAGCAGTAAGGGCTTTGAACCCGAGTCTCCAGCAGAGGAACCAGAGCCAGATGGGTGATGATGTCATCCCCTACAGCTCCCTCTGTCTCAAAAAGTTACTGAGCTTTTCCACATGCATCTGCCAGACCTACTTATCCGGCTGGAGACTGCTCTCCAGCACTCTCTCTCTCTTTCTCTCTCTCTCTCTCTCTCTCCTCTCTCTCTCTCTCTCTCTCTCTCTCTCTCTCTCTCTCTCTCTCTCTCTCTCTCTCTCCTCTCTCTCTCTCTCTCTCTCTCTCTCTCTCTCTCTCTCTCTCTCTCTCTCTCTCTCTCCCCCCTCTCTCTCTCTCTCTCTCTCTCTCCATGTCTGTTTCTTTCTGTGTCCCTCTCTCTCTCTCTGTTACTCTTTCTGTGTTTCTCTTTGTTACTCTTTCTCTCTTCGCATGTTTCACTCTCTGTTTCTCTCTTTTCTCTATTTTTCTCTCTCTGCTACTCCACCTCCCTGTTACTCTATCTCTCCTCCTGCCCTCCATAAACACATGTAACTTCATTGTTCAGGCCAGTTTCTGGGAAAGCAGGTTTATAATATTTTCCTTTCCGGAAATTTCCAGAATGTTTCTTATGACTGTATAATGTTACACAGAAGTCCTGAGAGAGCTATCTTAACACTCTCATAACTAGTGTGCGTGTGTGTGTGTGTGTATGTGTGTGCGTGTATTTGAATGTGTGTGTACATGTGTGTTCCCGCATTTGGATGTGTTTGTGTGTGTTTGCATGTGTGCGTATGCATATGTATGTGCATGCATTTGGATGTGCGTCTGCATGCGTGTGTGTGCGTGCATGTGTGTGCATGCTCTTGGATGTGTGTGTGCATGTGCGAGTGAGTGTATGCATGCCTGCGTGTTTGCCGGCATGCATTTGCATGTGTGTACGTGTGTGTGTGTGTGTGTGCAGCATGTGGGCTGTGATAACCACATAGCGTCAGACCTGCAAGAGGATAAGTGTGGCGTGTGTGGAGGAGACAACTCCAGCTGCAAGATCATCAAAGGCAACTTTACACGCAGCACCAAGAAACTGGGTAAGGTGACACACACACTCTCACTCATACACATACACCATGGTCCCCAAGGAGCTCACTCAGGCTTTGACCACGTATGGGCGAAGGAAACAGCACAACCAGGGACAGTTCAAACCCAGGTAGGGTATTTATTAAATAAAACACAAAACTAAAGTAAAAAAAAATATATATATACTTTGTGGTGGAGGGAAAGGTCCACTGCCAGGCCCGATCTTACTGGTGGTTCTCTAAGCCTGACGAAAGAGGGGAAACAAGGTGAATTATCTGTCCAATGCAGCTCCCACCGTTATTGCTCTCCCCCCTGCGCCCCTGTACTGGCCAGCTGATACACCGCGGCTCGCCCTGATTAGCTGACAAGGTGCAGCTGTGGTCCTCGTTAGCCAGGCGGGGAGCGGGCTTCTGTGGTACTTGCCCCAGATCACCTGACCCCGAGCTCCAGGGTTGCCACAACACACACACTTTCTCACATACAAACACACCAGCATACACACTCTCACACACTCTCTCACATACACACACACTCTCACACACACCTAGTCTCTGTCTAACACACACACTTTCAAACCTGGGTGGGTGTTGTTTCCTAGGTTACCTAAAGATCCTGGAGATTCCTAAGGGGGCCAGACACCTGCTGATCCAGGAGTCTAAGGCCACACCGCATATCCTAGGTATGTCCACACGTACACCTTTACACACCTTTACACACCCCACCTCACACACACACACCTCAAACACACACACACACATCTTTTCACACCTTTACACATCATGCCGCAGATCCTGAGTATGTCTACAAACACACCACATCACACACCACCTCACATACACCCTAACGCACACACACGCACGCACACACCCCAACACAAATAAACTTAAAGTGTAATATTACACAATATTTCATAATCATGTTTCCTGTAGCGGTAAAGAACCAGGTGACAGGCGACCTCTTCTTGAACGGCGAGGATGATTTCCCAGAATCCCGTGTGCTGATTGAGAAGGGTGTGGAGTGGGAGTACCAGAATGATGATGACATGGAGACCGTCCAGAGCATTGGTCCCCTACGATATGGGGTTCTAATCATGGTGAGGTAACCTAGAATCTAGAACATGGAACCTAGAAAATGGAGATGATACAGGGTTCTAGTCATGGTGAGGTGGAACATAGAACATTCAGAGCAAACAGCAATTTAGTAATGGTGAGGTAGAACCTAGAACATTCAGAGCACACAGGGTTCTAGTCATGGTGAGGTAGAAGCTAGAACCTAGAACATGGACCAGTTACAGGGCCCTATTTAAACGATCTGAAACGCAAGTATTAAATGCAAAACGCAAGTAACTTTGTGGGCGGAACTCAGGCGCTGTTGCTATTATACCGGCAGGATAAATGATTCTTGCACCCATTATGGCCAAGCATGCACCCTTAAAATAGAATCTGAATAACGCGCCACTGACTTTAGACTGCGTTTTTCCTGTTCTGTGGCGGAATTGTTTTTCGGAAACTGCAAAATAGCACCAGGGAACGTTTGCGCAAGAACAGGCCTCCTCTTTTCGCTGAACCGCCCCCGGGAGCGCAAGTTCATTCCCTAATTTACCAGCGTGCGTCTGTGGAGGGAAAAGTCCGATGTGCGTCAGGTGCAAAATAGGAATGATACATGCGTCGATGTACAAAGTAGAACCTAAAGGTAGAAACCTAGAACTTTTTCCTACAACATTCAAAACACACAGGGTTCAAGTCATGGTAAGTTGGAATGTAGGACCTACAGTAACTTCCATGTTTCATGGTGTCTGTTTGTAGATCCGTTCCCATGAAGACTCCAAGGTGACGCTGTCCTACAAGTACATCCTCCATGAGGAGCTGCAGGTCTCCATGGAGACCAACCTGCTACAGGAAGACACAGTGTTCTTCGAGTGGGCACTGAAGAAGTGGTCCCACTGCTCCAAGCACTGTGGAGGAGGTAGCTCCCTATCTCTCCCTATCCCCCTCTCTTTACCTCTCCCTCTTCCCCCCTCTCTCTCTCCCTTTCCAAGCACTGTGGAGGAACTAGCTCTCTCTCTCTCTCCCCCTCTCCATCTCTTTTTCTCCCTCTCCCTATCCCCCTCTCTTTACCTCTCCTTCTTCCCCCCCCTCTCTCTCTCCAAGCACTGTGGAGGAGGTAGCTATGTCTCTCTCTCTATCTCCCATTCTTTATCCCCCCCCCCACCACCCCACCTCTCTCTCTATGTCTCTTCTGAGAGCTGGTATGGTGTTAAGGCTCTGACGCTTTTTCTTTCTCTTTTATTCGTAGTTGTTGGTTTCAAAGTGGTCACACACCTGTTTGGACTGTTTTATTGACTGGGGTTGAAGCGTTTGTGTGTGGGAGCTGCCTGGATGGTGAAGGTAGGAGGTGCGAACTGTACACCCGGGCCATGGAGCCTCTACTAGGGTTGCATCTCACGAGTCTGTGGGGAAAGGGAGGAAGGCCTCAACACTAGCATAACCATCTGTGCCCCTGCAGATGACAGTGTTAGTTGGTGGAAAGCAGGGTGCGAGGTTACTGCACGCCAGTCTGATGGTATCTGAGGGGGGAGCTGAGGTAAAGTGGGGCTGCTGTTGGCGAAAGGAGGCCTATAGGGGGGAGTAGTTTACCTAGACTCAGAGGAATGTGTCAGGAAAAACTGGGGATAGTGACTCAGGCTTCCTGTCCTGAAAACTTCCAGTTTTCGTGGAAGTGCCTCCTAACCCAGATGTTGTTTTGGAGGCTGGTACTGATCATCAACAACTGGGCAGTATCCACTCTGGTACCGGCTGGCCGTGCTCGAGCTTGTGGATTTCTTTTGATCAGGTTACCGCTGGCTGGAGGCACCGATTCTGCACCTGACTGTGGTTGGAGGGGGGGGGGGGGGGGGGGGGGGGCAGGGTCTGGTCGATATGGAGAGGAGGGCGGCAGCAATCCAACCGCAAGCCGTCCAGAGACTATCGGGGACCTGGGAGACAGCTGCTTTGGGGCCAGGGCTCACACCCTCACGGAGGAGGGGCATAGAGACTCGGCGTGGGAGGAGCCCATTTTCCCACAACCCAGTGTGACAGCTGTTGTACACAGCTTGGGTCAAAGTGAAGAACTTCAAGGCCTTGCAGGGAGTTGAGCGTCACCAGTGGCAAGTGCTTTTGGGGTAGGCCAATGCAGAAAGGTGTAGTTGGCGGATGCTGTATAAGCCCCCCATTCCCAAAAGGACAGGAGATCTGCAATGAAGGATGGTTCATAGGGCTTGTGTTGGGTTACTGTGACCAACTGCTACTCCTGGGGTGGAGGGGTGAGGGGAGCCCTTTGAGTGGGTGGAAGGAAACTGTTCTAGGCATTTGTTTAGGGAATGTAAATGCGTTGATGCAGTGCTAATGCTGTTGGAGGGGATAAACATCAAGCTGTGGTGGACTATTTATGTAGAAATGCTTAAAATGTGTCTCCCATCCTCCCACACAACCAGTGCTAAATGTGTGCTGCTGAATTGTTTATGGGAATGTCAAGCTGCCAAGCTGGCCATCACATAGGAACCAGGTGAAGGGGATTGGTCTTACTGACCCAGGACAAATGCTCAAGGTTAGGCAAGGTTAGGGGGTCTCTGCATGTCGTGCAGGAGAGTATGCATGTGTTCTACTGAGGAAGCAGGGTAATGAGTTGGAGAGGGTGTGGTGTCTTGGATGTTTACATGCAATTACTTGTATGTCATTTGGGGTTTTTGTTTTGTGTCTGTGTTGGGTGGGGTTGGAGGGGAGAGAAAAGGATAGTTTTAGTAGAGCGTTTTTAATGTGTGAATGTCTCAATAAAGAGCATCACAAATTGACTTCACTTTGTCTCTCTCTTTCCCATTGATCTAAGCGCTGTGGATAAGGTAGTTTTCTCTCTCTTTTTCTCTCTTGCTGTCTTCCTTTTTTGTGGTGTTGTGTGTATGTTCATGCACTTTTGTGGTGTTGTGTGTGACAGGTAAACAGTTTTGTGGTGTGTGTGACTACAGGTTTACAATGTTGTGGTGTTGTGTGTGACTACAAGTAAACAGTGTTGTGTGTGTGTGTGTGACGACAAGTAAACAGTGTTGTATGTGACTACACAATTACAGTGTTTCGGTGTTGTGTGTGACTACTGGTAAACATTTTTGTAAGTGTGACAATGCTCCAGGTAAACAGTGTTGTGTGTGACTACAGGTAAACAATGTTGCATGTGACTGTGCTCCAGGTAAAACAGTGTTGTGGTGTTGTGTGTGACTGTGCTCCAGATAAACGTATTGGGGTGTTGTGTGTGACTGTGCTCCAGGTAAACAGTACACCAGGTTCGGCTGTCGCAGGAAGGCAGATGGGAAGATGGTCCATCGGACGTTCTGTGTGAACATCGACAAGCCCAGAGCCATCAGCCGTGACTGCAACCTCAAACCCTGCTCACACCCTGTGTAGGTGCAGGGAGTGGGTGTGTTTATGAGTGTGTGTGTTTGTGAGTTTGTGTCTGAGTTTGTGTGTAAGTGTGCATGTGTTTGTGTGTAAGTGTGCATGTGTGTGTGTGTGTTTCCAAGACTCCTTGCTCACACCCCTGTCTGCGTGTGTCCAGCTGGAAGGTGGAGGACTGGGAAGACTGCAGCGCCCCCTGTGGTAAGACGGGGGTACAGACGCGCTCTGTGCGCTGTCTCCAGCCCCTGCTGGACGGAGGCCAGCGCTCCATCCACTCCAAGTACTGCAGCGATGAGCGACCGGAGGGAAGGAGGCCCTGCAACCGCCATCTCTGCCCCGCGTCGTGGAGGAGCGGGCCCTGGTCTCAGGTATGGCCATGAGAGTGAGTGTGTGCGTAGAGGACAGGGGGGCAGTTGTCTGTGTGTTTGTGTAGATGGAGTAGGTAGGTGTGCGTGTGTATAAAGGGAAGGGGCATGTGTGTGTGTTTAGAGGAGGGGGCAGATGTGTGTGTGTGTGTGTGTGTGTGTAGAGGGAGGGGACAGGTGTGTGTGTGTTTGTGTGTGTGTTGAGAGAGGAGGCATTTGTGTCTGTGTGAGTTGAGCAAGGGGGTAGGTGTGTGTGTATACGTGTTCATGCACTTGTGTGTGTGTGTGTGTTTTTATTCATGCGTGTGTGTGTGTGCATGTGTCAGTGCTCGGTGTCCTGTGGCAACGGGACTCAGGAGAGGCAGGTGATGTGCTCCACGCCTGACAATTCTGCAGGACTGTGCCTGGATAGCAAGCCTCCCACCACCCGCCCCTGTAGCCTGGTCCCCTGCTCTGGTGGGTCCACACGCACACTTAAACACACACACACACACACACTCAAACACTTACACTCACACAAACGCTCTCTCACACACTCACACAAACACTGGACAGCAAGCCTCCCACCTCACGCTTATGTAGTAAGTCCTACACACGCACATGTGTATGCAAAGACATGCACACACACTCTCTTGCACAGACACACATAATATACATTCACATATACAAAGATTGTCGTTTGGTTGTTTGAGTATTTTCCATTATTCCTTCAGAGTTTAACTGTTTCCTGTTTCCTGTCAGGTGACCAGCGTAATTTCCTGATCCAGTGGCTCTCCAGAGCCAACCCGGAATTCCCGGCACCCAAGATCTCGTCCAGTAAACGCCCAGTGTTTAGCTATGCCCCTTGCGCTCGACGCTGCATGCTCCTGATGAGCTGGACTCTTCCTCTCCTAACCCTGAGCCTGACCTCTGACCCCTGACCCTGACCACTCCTCTCTCTCTGCCTCTCCTAACCCTGACTCCTTCTATCTAGGGCCCCTGACCACTCCAGATTTTTCCTCTGCCTTTCCTCCTTCTCCTCTACCTCCTTCACCTCCTCTTCACCATATAAGTGCAGTGGGACTATGGGGTTTTATTTAAGTTTTTGTGTGTGTGCGATGAGGAGGAGGAGTCTATAATTATCATGTTACTTAATGTATTTACCAGCTCAGAGAGACAGAAATTACATCAGTTGACTGTCTGTAGTATGTGTAAGTGTGTGTGTGTGTGTGTCAGACCAATGAGACTGTGTATATCCAAACTGTGATCTTTGAACCTGAATCAAGATCGACCTTCTAGGACCTCAAGTAAAATCAGTTGTTCTTGGAGACCAAAATGGCCGCATGACCCCAAGGTGTTCTGGGAGTTGTGGTTTGATACCGACCTCACTACTGAAGAGATCTGGAGGAAGACCTCAGATGTTTTGGGTTCGATGCTCTCAATGACCATTCCTAGACTGCCTGGTTCTGGCTCTCTGTAGAACTGCTGAACTAAAAGACTGACCATTGATGAAACCGAACTCCATGTTTCTATCTCTGTCTATTAAACCTCTTCCTCTCAGACTTTATCTCTTTCTGTCTTCATTCATATCTCTATCTGCCTCGTCCAGCTCCTCTCTCCTGAATCCAAACACCACATCTGGAATTTCACTAACATGGTTGAAGGCATCTGACCCAAAACATACTAACTATCAGGGTTGTTTGTGTTCCACCACAGGGCAGCGCTGCAAGGGGGACAAGTCTGTGTTCTGTCGTATGGCGGTTCTGAGCAGGTACAGTTAATCTCTGATTCTGTAAATCATCAATTCTTTCCAAAAACCCACACCAGAAATGCTGTCTACCGTTTGAAATCAAGAACTGTTTGCTCCAAGACCTTGATTCTCTATCGGGGTTCTCTGTACCAGGGTTCTCCGTACCTGGGTTATTTTTCTGGGTTCTTTGTTTTGGGTTTCTCAGTTCCTGGTTCTCAGGTCCATGTTCTCTATCTTGGTTCCCAGTTCCTGGGTTCTTAGTTCCTTGTCCTGTGTTTCTCAGGTATTGCTCCATCCCTAGCTACCAGAAGATGTGCTGCAGATCGTGCAGTGATGGGAACTTCACTAGTGGGCTCAACCTCACTGGACCCTGGTTCTACACCACAGAACCAACTCGCTCCAACTTCACTGGATCCTGGTTCTACACCCCCAACCCGGCTAGCTTCAACCTCTCCAGGACCCACAGCACAGAACCAGCCCAGTCCAAACCCACCTGGACCCACAGCCCCAGGCTTGTGCCCACCAGCCAGCCCCCTTCTCCCACCACTAGCCCCCCCACCACCACTGACAGCCCTGCCCCCACTACCGACAGCCCCGCACCTACCCCAGACTTTGTCTACGTAGAATATGAGGACTATGAAAATGAGCACTCCACCACCCGCCTCACCCCCGCAACCACAACCAGACCACCCAGGACCAAGACCAGAACCAGGACCAGGACCACTGTCCTGCCTGCCACCAGCAACAGAACTACAACTCCCATCAGGCTTAGCGAGAAGGTCTCAGTTCCAACCCGCACCACCACAGCCTCACCCATACATCCCACGGTTCCGCCCAGCAGCGACCAATCAGTAACCGGGACTAGACAACTACCAGAGTCCTCCACGACGCCTCTGGTTTGGGGCGGTGATGTCACACAAGTCCGGTTGCCCCGAGTAACATCGTTACCGGCCACTTCCCAGCCGAGACTTAGGATCCCCATGACAACCAGACCGCCAGGACGGGCAACCATCCCCCCCAACCGCACCCCCACCATCGCTAGCTTGTCTCCAAAGGCGGGGGAGAGTCGGGAGGACAACAGTGTGGACCAGGTGACCTACAGGGTGGTGGGTGGGGAGAACCAGGTCTCCATCAATGCCTTTGTGCCCCGGAGGAGACCTCCGACGCCCCTATTTAGAGAGAGAACGCAAAACAAGCGCATCCAGGAGCTGCTGGCAGAGAAACGCAGACAAGATCTGTTGCTGCGCCGGGCCAAGAGGAGGCCAGGGCTGCCCTAAGATGCCAAACACGCACACACACAGGCACGACCACTGATTCACACACATACACTCACCATCAATCATCTCTCAAAAGGGATTTCAGAGGGGACTCTTTTGGACATTCTGCTTTTAAACATAGCATGGCGAATTGACACCACCGTATCCCTACTGCAGATCCACTCTAGACACCCCACAGTCCCTCCCGCAGATCCACTCTAGACACCCCACAGTCCCTCCCGCAGATCCACTCTAGACACCCCACAGTCCCTCCCGCAGATCCTCTCTAGACACCCCACAGTCCCTCCCGCAGATCCTCTCTAGACACCCAGCAGTCCCTCCCGCACATCTACTTTAGACACCCTGCAGTCCCCCCCGCAGATCCACTTTAGAGCATTAATTGCACATTTTTGATTCGCTGCTTGACGATGAGGAGAAATACAATGGTTCTTTCTCAAATAGATGTTGATATGTTGTTGTTTCATGGAAAGAGCAAACCAATTTATACTTTCAAAAGCACTTCACCAAGGCATCGCCAGTGTATGAGTATGTGTAGGGTTCTGCATGAGAGCCAAGACTCACCATGTACAGTACATTTAACTTTTTTTTTATTTAGCAGAAGCTTTTATGGCAACATACAAAATAATGCATATAAGGAAAGTACAGCAGAAAATCAAGGATCACAAGTTAGCAAGTTAGCCTGTAGCCATGCCCGCAGCCAAACACAGAGCTGTGTCCCCTAGCGGTACATGTATATATGACTAGAACTCTGATATTTATTGAATTGTCAGTAGACTTCCTGTTTGGAATTTAGGGACTGTGGGAGGCTGCAGAATATTGTGTGTGTCCCCAGTACCCTGACAAGATTCTGACTTGTTGTGTTTGTTTTGTTTGATAATTTAATAAAGTTGCAAATGAAAAGTGAGTCAAGTGATCACCTTCTGAGACTGGGCTGTCTAGGAGGAGGGTGCTGTGTGCCAGTCACTCAGTGATGTGCTGCCACCTAAAGGACACTAGTGATACTGCGTGGAGGGCCTGATTGGAGGCTGGGTTGGCCTACACTGGGTCATGTGACATTCCTGTCAAACAAGCTGATTGGTTTGTGGGAGCCCAATATCCCATGCTTTGCTCTCATTCTAGTGTGTGTGTGAGAGTATTTGTGAGGGTGTATGTGTGTTCGTGAGAGAGAGAAAGGTGTGTGTGTTTGTGTGTGTGAGAGAGAGAGGTGTGTGTGAGATAGTGTGCATGAGTGAGGTACCTTGTTGCCGTAGCTACAGCCTGTCAACATCACAGATGCGGACGCTTTCCTTGTGAAGAATGTAAAGATTTACATGAATAAACTTCGTTGAACTGAATATCGAAAAATATGTATCAAAGTAACAGTAACACTAAAGAGGTGGTGCGTATAACGGTTGATACATTTACATTTAGTCATTTAGCAGACGCTCTTACCCAGAGCGACTTACAGCAAGTACAGGGACATTCCCCCCGGAGCAAGTAGGGTGAAGTGCCTTGCCCAAGGACACAACGTCATTTGGCACAGCTGGAAATCGAACTGGAAACCTTCAGATTACTAGCCCGACTCCCTCACCACTCAGCCATCTGACTCCCTATATATCCTGTTCTATAGGGTTCTATCAGATGGTATATGATTTTATCAGGTTCTATCGTTTTCTGTTGTTTTGTCAGGTTCTCATAAGTTGTATAACATTATTTGAAATTCTATCAGGTTCTGTCAGGCTCTATCAGGTTTTGATAATTTCTATTGTTTTTTTCAAGTTCTGTCCGGTTCAATCAGTAACTTTCAGGTTCTATAAAGCTCTATCAGCTTCAATTAAGTTCTGTCAGATTAGGTCAGGTTCTGCCAGGTTAACTGTAAAAATAAAGTGTACTCCTCAACTCCCTCTTCTGGTCAGAAACACACTGTCTCTACAAATACACACCCTCAGTAACACACACACACATACACACTAACACACTCACTCACACACAAACACACTAATACGCACACTCACTAACATACATACACTCTCACTAATTCACACACACACTCTCTCTAACACACACACATACTAACTAACACGTACACACACACTCACTAACACACACTTGCTGACACACATTAACACACGCACACAGGCACACACACTTTTACACACACACTTTCACTGACACACTCACATACTCACGTACTTCTCGGGGGCAGTCTTCATGATGATTGATGAGAGGTTATGACATCAGAGCTTCTGTAAATCTGTCACGCTTGCTCTACCATTCTCCACTCTGAGCTGTCTGGTGCAAGAAAATCATGGAAGAGGAGGGGAGGATGAGAGAGGGGGTGGAGGGGGAGAGGTGGGGAGGGATGGAGAGAGGATAGAGAGGGGGATGGATTGGGAAGGTGGAGAGGGGTAAAAGGAAGGGGAGAGGGATGGAGGGAGGGAAGGATGGAGTGAGGGGAGAGGGAGGGAGGGGAGTGGGCTGGAATCTGACAGGAGGCTTGATGGTTTTGTCTTTAGCTTATCTACATTGACAGACCATAAGGAACTGATGTGTGTGTTTGTGAGTGTGTCACACACAGACATCACACCGTCATCAATATCTTACACGTTTGCTCAGACTAAACAGTTGGAGATAAATGTAGAGACATGTCTTTGCGCAGGCAGGCAGGCAGGCAGGCAGGCAGGCAGGCAGGCAGGCAGGCAGGCAGGCAGGCAGGCAGGCAGGCAGGCAGGCAGTTGGTTACTGAAACAATTACTACAACATTCAACACAATACAAGTGATCTACAGGATAAGTGTGTGTAAGCGTGCTTGTGTAAGCGTGCTTGCTTTCGAATATGTCTGTGTGTGTGTGCCAACCAGGCACAATAATCTGTGTGGTCTACATCATCACAGCCTCCACTCGAAAAACCAATGAGAGGCAGTTCTGAAGAGCCTTGATAAATTTAAGAGAGGAAGAGAGGAGGAGAGAGGATGGAGGGATCAAGAAGAGATGAAAGAAGTGCAGAAAGAGGAAGGAAATGTGAAGGGATGACATGTTCCAAGTCCACACCCACACACACACACTCACCTACACACACACACACACACATACACGCACACACCCACCCACACACACATAGCATTTTTGCTCCATTACTGAGGTAATTACCAACATAGATCCACCAGTGACACTCACACTCTGAGGCTGGGGCCGGGGCTGGGGCAGAGGCAAGTGCTGAGGTTTTAGCTAGGGCTGGGGCTGAGGCTGGGGTTAGGGCTGAGGCTGGGACTGAGGCTGGGACTGAGGCAAGGGCTGAGGTTAGAGCTGGGGCTGAGGCTGAGGCTGGAGTTAGGGCTGAGGCTAGGGCTGAGGCATGGGGCTGGGACTGGGGTCAAAGCAGGCTGGGGTTGATTCCTTTCTCTCATTCTATCTCTCTCTCTTCCTCCCATCCTCCCCCTCTCTTTCTCCATCCTGTGTGATAAAGTGTAGTAGTAGGAGTCCTGTTGATAATCCTCTTAACCAGACACACATCAGGGAGGTGACGTCAGGGCCACATCACTGTGTGTGTTTGTACGTGTGTGTGTGAATGTGTGTTAATGTGTGTTAATGTGTGTAGGTGTATGTGTTTGTGTGTGTGAATGTGCGTGTTTATGTGTATTAATGTGTGAATTTGTGTGCGTGGAAACATTTGTGTGGATCTGTGCGTGTGTGTTTGTGAATGTGTGAGTGTGTGTGTGTGTGTGTGTGTGCATGTTTGTGTGGATCTGTATGTGTGTTTGGGTTTATGAATGTGAGTGTGTATGTAACAATATGGTGATGTGAGTCTAATTGCTGGAGTCTGCCATCTCTTTCTCTCTCTTTCTCTGTCTCTACTGTCCAGACTATGGCTTTCTCTCTCCACAATCCCCATTTATCTCTCGCCACAATACAAATTTATATCTCTGTCTCTCATTACAGCCCTCCTTCTCTTTCGTCTCTCTCTTCTCTCGCATTTTTATCTCTTTTCTATCTCTTTCCTCTCTCACTCTCCTCTCTCTCTCCTCTGTCCTCTCTCTCGTCTCTCCCTTTTCCAATCTTTCTGTTTTTCTCCTTTTCTCTCTCTCTCTCTTCTCCCCTCCTCTCGCTCACTCCTCCTCTCCTCTCCTCTCCATTCCCCTCTCTCTCTCTCTCTCTCTCTCTCTCTCTCTCTCTCTCTCTCTCTCTCTCTCTCTCTCTCTCTCTCTCTCTCTCTCTCTCTCTCTCTCGCTCTCTCTTTATCCTCCTCTCTTTTTCTCTTCTCTCTCCTCCTCTCCTCTCTCTCTCCTCTCAGCCATCCCTCCCTCTTCCTCTTCTGTCTCTCTTTTCTCTCCGTCCTCTTCTCCTCTCTCCCCCCTCCTCTCTCTCTCTCTTTTCTCTCCGTCCTCTTTCTCCTTTTGTCCCCCCTCCTCTCTCTCTCTCTTTTTTCTCCGTCCTCTTCTCCTCTCTCCCCCCTCCTCTCTCTCTCTCTTTTCTCTCCATCCTCTTTTCCTCTCTCCCCCCTCCTTTCTCTCTCTCTTTTCTCTCTGTCCTCTTCTCCTTTCTCCCCCCTCCTCTCTCTCTATCTTTTCTCTCCGTCCTCTTCTCCTCTCTCACCCCACTCTTTTGCTCTCTCTCTCTCTCTTTCCGTCTCTCTGCTGTAGTAACAGTAGGGTGACAGAGCTCACGGAGAGTGGAGGCGTTTCCGTGTTGACGGCTGACTCCGCGTCCGCCCGCCAGGATTCCCGGAGCGCTGTCGCTGGAGAGGGGGACCCTGCATTCCTCACATTCCACACCGGCGTCTCGGAGCGAGCGCAAACCCCAGCGCTTGGAAGCAGAGGCACAGGAGCAGAGCTGCAACACCAAACCCAGCCTCCCCACTACGTCTACTCGGGATTCTTCCGAGGGGGGGGGTTTGAGTTGAGATTTTCGTGGAATGGGCTTTCCAAAACTGCTTGATGACGGACTTTGTGTTTTTTCTGTGATGTTGACTTGGCGTGAGGAATGTCGACGTTTTGTTCCCGCGTTGTTCGCTCGAGTCTGAGGGTGTGAAACTCTCTGTCTCTGGAACGCACACGGGAGATGGGGCCGACCAGACGTCACGTTCCACAATGGAGCTAACGGCAACCCCGACGACCTCCCTTACCTTCCACAACTCCACGGACTACGCCAACACCTCCCGCCCCTCCAGACCGGCACCACCCCACACCCAGGCCGCAACTGTTGCCATCATCCTGGTGGTGTCCGTCATCATCCTGGTGACCATCGTGGGGAACGTTCTGGTGGTGGTGGCGGTGTTCACCAGCCGAGCCCTCCGTGCTCCACAGAACCTTTTCCTGGTCTCGCTGGCGTCCGCAGACATCTTAGTGGCCACTCTGGTCATCCCCTTCTCGCTGGCCAACGAGGTGATGGGGTACTGGTACTTTGGACGTACCTGGTGCTCTTTCTACCTGGCGCTGGATGTGTTGTTCTGCACCTCGTCCATCGCCCATCTCTGCGCCATCAGCCTGGACCGCTACTGGTCGGTCACCAAAGCGGTGAGCTACAACCTGAAACGGACGCCGAAGAGGATCAAGTCGATGATCGCGGGGGTGTGGCTGGTGTCGACCGTGGTGTCCTTCCCGCCGCTGCTCATGACGGACGAGGGCGCTGCGGGCGATGTGGGCGAGTGCCTCCTCAACAACGAGACGTGGTACATCCTGTCGTCGTGCGTGGCGTCCTTCTTCGCGCCGGGCCTCGTCATGATCCTGGTGTACTGCAAGATCTACCGCGTGGCCAAGCTGCGCGCCTCCACCATTTTCGCCGCCAAGAGTGGCATGGAGCGCCAGCCGTCGCACTCGGAGACCTGCTTCGCCCCGCGCGGACGCTTCCCCGACGACGGCCCCAGCCCCCTCAGCGGAAGACGGCAGGACGATGGCGAGCTGGACGCCATCGACCTGGAGGAGAGCTGCGCGGCCGCCCCGGACTCCCGCGCCAAGAGGCCGCACTTCCCCAGGCGAGGGAAGGTGGAGGGGGCGGAGGCCGGGGGGGACCAGAGCTGCCGTCTTTCCTGGGCTTCCCACCGGCCGACCGAGCTGCTGGCAGAGCCGGACCCCAGACCCAGGGTGCCCTCTGCCTCCAAGACCAAGCTGGCTCAGGTGCGTGAGAAGCGCTTCACCTTCGTACTGGCAGTGGTGATGGGGGTGTTCGTGCTGTGCTGGTTTCCGTTTTTCTTCACCTATAGCCTCCACGCGCTCTGCAGGGAGCGCTGTGTCATCCCCCAGGCCCTGTTCAACCTCTTCTTCTGGATAGGCTACTGCAACAGCTCCCTCAACCCCGTCATCTACACCATCTTCAACAGAGACTTCCGCAGGGCTTTTCAGAAGATTGTGTTCCAGAACCATCGCCGGAATCGCACGTGACTTTTTCTGCAGGGGTTTATTTTTGGAATGGGGGAAAGAAGTCAAGCTTTCGGTATGGAAGTTTGTGGGTATTTGTGTGTGTGTGTGTGTATGTGTGTGTGTCTGTATGGAGGGGAGTGTGTGTGTTGTGGGGAGGGGAGGGGGGCGCGGAGGTGTTGTAGATTTTGTGTTTTATAATTTATTTCTGTCTTTACTAATATTTCACTACCTGAATCCTAGCGGTACTTCCTCCTCTGAGGAAAATAGCTGTCAACAGTCATTCTGTTTTTACTTGTGAAATGTATTTAATGTGTATAGAAACTGAGTCTAGACACTGACTGTAAACAACACCTTATTGTTCATAAGCAATCATCCTTTACTGTTTACAAATACCATCCTTTATTGTTTATGTTCATGGCTGTTATTGTTTATAAATATTGGTACTACTATTCATCAGCGTCATTATCTTTTATGGACAAACCTCTTTATTGTTTGTAAAATCCATGATAGATGTTGTGGGTTTGAATGTATTGTTTGATTGGCCCACTGATCACATTCCACTCAGTAACCAGTAGGAAGGCCAGTCTGTCTGAACATCCTATCAGTTTGTCGGAACTTCATGTCAGTCTGTCTACACTTGCTGTTATTCTGTACTGCTAGTCAGTAAGTCAGCCAGCCAGTCTGCACTTCTCGTCAGTCAGTCAGCCAGTCTGCACTGCTAGTCAGTCAGTCTGTAATTATGTTCTCACAATGTAGTAATGACATATTAAAGGGCTTGTAATGTAACATTGGGTTCACTTGATTTGTCTTAACCCCTAGATGGACACTATAACTCTTTTCCATTCATGTGAGCATAATGTTGAATCAATCACCATAATTACATGTAAATTAATTCTGTAACAGACGCAGGTAATTTGCGATACGTGACCCTCCCAAATAAACTGAATCAGATTCTAGACTTAGGAAAGGATGTTCTCTAATCCCTTCTACATGTTTAGAGCTCAGAACTTAAATCTAGTCTGTGTGTTTTAACCCTGTGTAGAGCTGTGAGGAGTGACACTGGTCAGCACCCCCATAGGGTAACAATAGCGTCAATCTGTGTGTGTCTGTGTTTGTATGTGTCTGTATCTGTGTGTGTCTGTGTGTATCTCTGTGTGTGTGTCTGTGTGTGCGTCTGTGTGTATGTCAGTGTGTGTCTGTGTGTGTCTGTGTCTGTGTGTCTGTAACTGTGACTGCTGGTAACCTAACTGAATGTGACCACCCTGTGTCGACATCTCAAATTCTCTGGTAATGCGCTTTGACTATGCATAATTCAGACACACACACGCACGCACACACACACTTACACACAACTTTGAAGAATCTGAAATCTGTTCAGGAATGTCAGTCCAAACCCTGTACTGAGGAGGTGGTTGTTATCAGGAGAAGGTGAATACACACACACACACACACAAACACACACACACTGCTGAAGGCAGGGTCCTCTTCATCCTCCTCCTCTTTCTCTCATGAGTCCTCAGAGCTCTCACATACACGAGCTACCTGACAGAAACAGTGGGTCATGAGGAATGATCAGAATCCATGATGCTGAGAACAGTCCCAGAACAGCAGCAGCATCTAAGCTGGATGGATAGAAGAAAGAGTAGAGTAGAGCAAAATATAATATACTGGAACATGAAAGAGGAGAGTAAAACTGAGCCAAGCACAATAGAATAGGGTGGAATATGAAATATGAATAGATTGCACAATTCAAAAGAGTCAAATAGACCAGAGCCCTGTAAAGTATACTATAAAAAAATATAGCATTATTTTCCTTACATTTAGGTAATCACATTCTAATACATTTGACTTTGTGTTTAGGAACACATGATCCTGACCACAGTGCTACGGGGAAGTGATTGAAGTGGTGTTTACAGGTCAGAGGTCATGTGTGTTTGTAAGTCAAAGGGTCATAGAGACATCTCCGTGGTGATGAGTTGAGGCTCACATAAATGTCTCTGAGATGATGAGGATGAGGGTTATGGAGATATTTCCATGGTGATGGCAAGGTGGTCACAATGACGCCTGTCATGTGAGAGGATGCAGTGTTCCCTCACCTAACCACCTCCTCAACATTGACACATATCTGACCAGACTTCCTTAACATGGAGACACATGGAGACTTTCTGTCAGTCAGCATCTCCAGTCCTGCTGCCTGAAACCCTCTTGTCGCTCGCTTTGATGTGGGCCACACACACTCTCACACACACCCACACACATGCAAAAACACACATGCACACACACACGCACAAAAGCACACACACACAAAGCATCGGGAGGGAGAACACAGCAAAGACCTGAGGGACTGATTGAAACAGTTTCTCATCAGAGGCTGACAGCTGATGCCAGGCCCTCAGGATTCATCTGAACCTCCGGCTATGAAGAGGAGGAGAGGAGGGGAGGAGAGGAGACTGGAGAGGAGAGGAGAGAGGGGAGAGAGAGGAGGGGAGAGAGAGGAGGGGAGAGACAGGAGAGGAGAGGGGAGATGGAAATGGAGAAAGAGTTGAGGAAGAGGGGAGGGACAGTCGAGTAAAAAGAAGAATAAGAAAATCAAAAGAAGGTGGAGGGAGAAGACAAGAAAAAAGAAAGAAGGAGTGAGGGAGGGAGGACGAGAGGAGAACAGGAGAACAAGGAGGACAAGAGGAGAGAAGGAAGAGGAGAAGAGGAAGGGAGGGGGTAGGAGATCAAACAGGAAATTAACCCCTGTGTTATCTTCGGGTCATTCTGACCCATCAGTCATTGTGACCCACCGTCGTATTGCGACAACTTTACCGCATACAAAAACAAAGTGAAGCATTTTATTTTAACCGTCGGGCTGTCTCAGACCCCCCACATTGTGAAGGTTAAAAGAAAATTATTTTTATTTGGGTGTGCTTTGCCTTCGGCAAGGGCACAACCTTTGTTCTCTCACATATATATTATTATTGGGTGTGCTTTGCCTTCGGCAAGGGCACAACCTTTGTTCTCTCACATATATATTATTGGGTGTGCTTTGCCTTCGGCAAGGGCACAACCTTTGTTCTCTTACATACATATTATTATTTTTTATTTTTTTTATTTTTGCCCCCCTAAAACTCAGTCAATATTTGGCCTACATAGACAACGTAGGTGTCAAAGGTTTCGTCTTGGTAGCGATTGAGTTGCTTCTATTGGAATTTACGTTCAGTACGTACAATTTACCGGGGCTTCTCCACACAGGGCTATATCGCATTTTGCATTGTTACTGACAATGATCGCTACCAGTGAGCTTTTATGAATGAGCGATTTTCCACTAAATAAATGTCAAGCTTATTTACGTTTTGGGGGCCATATTTTCAGTTAGCAGATGGTACTGTTTGAATCGCGATTCCATCTTCTACTGCCAGTAACGTCGTAGAATAATCTTCAAAGGGGGTTCTTTATTAATGAATGAATGCAATGAGTAGGCTAAATGCCTGAAAATATCACGAGAAAGGAAAAACATAAAAGGACGTTTAAGTCAGAGATTAGGTCAATTTTTACACCGGTCTGCCAAATGTATTCGTTTTGATTCAACGATGAGGCTGCCTCTTGCAGGGGAAATGAGAAGACATCATATTTCATTCTACATTTCACTCGTATTTTGAGTTGTAAATGAGCAGCAAAAAAAAGATGCTTTTAAATCTATGTGATCTTTATAAATAATAAGTAGGCCCTATGCATTTTTATATAAAATATACAGACCCCTGTGCAACCGACGCAAGCAAGCACACCCTACAATTTCCCCAGAAATTGTACCCTCTCTAGTTGGGTGTGCTTTGCCTTCGGCAAGGGCACAACCTTTGTTCTCTCACATATATATTATTATTATTATTATTATTTTTGCCCCCTAAAACTCAGTCAATATTTGGCCTACATAGACAACGTAGGTGTCAAAAGTTTCGTCTTGGTAGCGATTGAGTTGCTTCTATTGGAATTTACGTTCCGTTGGATGATTTGGGCTTCAGTTAAGTTTTTGTGGCGAAAAGTGAAGCTAACGGTGGCTAATTTGCTAGCCACAGTCACTGACGTTACTAACGTCACTGCGTCACTAACGTCACGAAAACACGCGTGACTACCTTTGGCAGAACATTCGTTTCGCATATGTTAACTTGGGGGATAGCTATGCTAACTATAGCTTTACTGCAAGGCAGCTGCAGAAACGCCACAAGCAAAGAGGCCAGGGTGATAACTATTTACTCATTTTACTTTGTGATATGACACACAATTGTCATGTGTAATGTACAATATAAGCTGATATTATTAAGGAAGTACATCTACTTTCGGAAACAGTAGTCTACTATTTCACTGAAGCCTTAGCATGACATTAGCCTCTGTTGCCCTGGCAACACATACTACAGTGGTCTATGATGCATCTGTTTTCAATCGTTAAAATAAACATTCCTCACAAATACATTTTCGTTGTAGGATTTATTATGACATTACATTACAAGTAAACGATTTGTGGGTGAAATTATCATTACCTGTGGTTTCAAACCAGTGTTGCTCACTGCAACGCTGTAGCCTACGCGAGACACTACAAAAAAATCTACACAGCTGTGGGAAGTCAAACGGCGCCTGAACATGTTCGGCACTCCCCTTATATCGCATTTTGCGTTGTTACTGACAATGATCGCTACCAGTGAGCTTTTTATGAAAGCGATTTTCCACTAAATAAATGTCAAGCTTATTTACGTTTTTGGGGGCATATTTTCAGTTAGCAGATGGTACTGTTTGAATCGCGATTCCATCTTCTACTGCCGGTAACGTCGTACAATAATCTTCAAAGGGGGTTCTTTATTCATGAATGAATGCAATATGAGTAGGCTAAATTCCTTAAAATATCACGAGAAGGGAAAAACTTAAAAGGACGTTTAAGTCATAGAGATTAGGTCAATTTTTACACCGGTCTGCCAAATTTATTCGTTTTGATTCAACGATGAGGCTGCCTCTTGCAGGTGAAATTAGAAGACATCTATTTCATTCTACACTTCACTCGTATTTTCAGTTGTAAATGAGCAGCAAAAAAAAAATTCAAGCAAAGAGGCCAGGGTGATAAATATTTACTCATTTTACTTCGTGATATGACACACAATTGTGATGTGTAATGTACAATATAAGCTGATATTATTAAGGAAGTACATCTACTTTCGGAAACAGTAGTCTACTATTTCACTGAAGTATTAGCATCATGACATTAGCCTGTGTTGCCCGGGCAACACATACTACAGTGGTCTATGATGTATCTGTTTTCAATCGTTAAAATAAACATTCGTCACATATACATTTTCGTTGTATGATTTATTCTGACATTAGTAAACGATTTGTTGGTGAAATTACCATTACCTGTGGTTTCAAACCAGTGTAGCTCACTGCAACGCTGTAGCCTACCCGAGACACTAGTGTGAGTAGCTAACAAAAACTCCTCAGCTGTTCAAGTCAAACGGCGACAGAACATGTTCGGCACTCCCCTTACTCAAAAGTCTTTCAATAGTTGAAACAATCTGACTACTAACCTGAACTTCATTGCCACAGCCTAAACTTTGTCAATCTGTTCATGAAAATAATTAATTTCAGCCTAAACCGTACAACGGAACGTTAAATCGAATTCAACCAACGCAATCGCTACCAAGACGAACACAGCAGTAGTCTAGTACTGTACTGTAGTAGTAGAATTTACCGGGGCAGCTTCTCCACACAGGGCTATATCGCATTTTGCGTTGTTACTGACAATGATCGCTACCAGTGAGCTTTTTATGAATGAGCGATTTTCCACTAAATAAATGTCAAGCTTATTTACGTTTTTGGGGGCATATTTTCAGTTAGCAGATGGTACTGTTTGAATCGCGATTCTATCTTCTGCCGGTAAAGTCGTAGAATAATCTTCAAAGGGGGTTCTTTATTAATGAATGAATGCAATATGAGTAGGCTAAATGCCTGAAAATATCACGAGAAAGGACAACTTAAAAGGACGTTTAAGTCATAGAGATTAGGTCCATTTTTACACCGGTCTGCCAAATGTATTCGTTTTGATTCAGCCTGTCAGCTGCCTCTTGCAGGGGAAATGAGAAGACATCATATTTCATTCTACACTTCACTCCTATTTTGAGTTGTAAATGAGCAGCAAAAAAAGATGCTTTTAAATCCATGTAATCTTTATAAATAATAAGTAGGCCCGATGCATTTTTATATAAAATATACAGACCCCTGTGCAACCGACGCAAGCAAGCACACCCTACAATTTCACCAGAAATTGTATCCTCTCTAGTTGTTTTTGTATTGGGTAAAATTGGGTAAACACAACGGTGGTTCGTTATGAACCTTTGGGTCATGTGACCCGAAGGCATCACAAGGGTTAAGGTGTGTGAAGCTGAGAGTTCTGGGAGGACTGGCTGCAGAACAATAAACAACATGCAAACAGACAGACAGACAGGCAGGCAGGCAGGCAGAGAAGCAAACAGACAGGTATTCAGGCAGGCAGCCAGGCAGACAACTCTGGCATTCAGATATAGGCTCGTTGTATAAGCTCCCCATTTCTGCTTTGGTGTTGTGTTAAGTAATCACCCTAGTGCCTCTGCCAACGAGGGACTCATTTAGGTTTAAATACTGCATATGCGTGTGCGTGTGAGAGAGAAAAAGAGCTCACACTGTCTAGATAAGAGAGGTGCAGTGACTATGACTCATCCACTCTAAAAGCCACTCTCTTCGTTACGTAAGCCACACAAAATAGTTCTGCATTCAACAGGCTGGGGTGCACCTCGAACTGTCCACCTCCCTCTCTTCCATCTCTTCACCTTCACCCTCCTCCTCCACCCCCCCCCCTCCACCTGTTTCACCTCCTCTAGCCCCCATCCCTCCACCTCCTCCACCTGCTCCATCTTTCCACTTCCACCCCCCTCGCTCTCTCTACCTCCACCCCCTCCACCTCTCCACATCCACCCTCCTCCATCCCTCCATCTCCACCCCTCTTCATCTCCACCTCCACACTCCTCCATCCCTCCATCTCCACCCCTCTTCATCTCCACCTCCACTGTCTTCCATCTCTCCACCTCCCTCTCCTCCATTTGTCCACCTTCACCCTGTGGGATGTTTGGAGACAATCCACCTGGTATTTCGGGAGGGAATTCTGCTGGGAAAGAATGATGTCACAATGCCTGGAATTCCGACAACTGAGCTGGGAAATAATGATGCAGGTGACCTTTGATTTGAGGGGCGTGGAGTCATGTGACGTTGTAGCTAACTCTAGAAGACGCCAGGTCTGCATAGCACTGCTCTATTAGATCAGGTAATGAGCCCTGTAATGACAAGAGTGAGTCAGAGGGAGCCGGGTATGTGTGTGTGTGTGTGTATGTATGTGTGTTTCATGTGTGTGTTTGTGCGGCGTGGGAGTGTGTGGGTGTGTCTGCGTGTGTGGGTATGTGTGTGTGAATAGAGCATTAGAAAAATTGTATATTATGTGGTTGCGAACAATTGGATAGGAGGGTGGGGAGGATAGAGGAGAAGGAGAGGATTGGTGAAGGAAAGGAGAGGAGAGGAGGAGAGGAGGTTCTAGACCTCATCTCAGACTCTGTTTAAGCTGCCTCATAAACACCAGAACAATATATTTTTTTAAAGCCTTTAAACTGTCTGCCAGTGTGTGTGTGTGTGCGTGCATGCCTTTGTGTGTGTGTGTTCTGTGTGTATGCGTGTACTCTGGTGCGTGTGTGTGTGTGTATGTGTGTCTTATTGAGCGGACTGCAGAGGCTCCTCCAAGATGGCTTGTTGAAAAAAAATGTTTTTCACCAAGAACAGAGGAATGATACAGCTGTCTACTGTCTGACCCACACCAATACTTTACGTAATGTACAACCTTCTCTGAGATGTCACGCACAAACACACACACACACAGGACAGAGTGAGACACACACACAGAACGACAGACACACACACAGACAGACACACATAAGACATACACACAGACACTCACGCACACACCCAAAACATACAGCCTGATTAATAGTGATGGTAAGATTGTGTCACAACGGGCTTTAGGCCTTGGTATAAAGTTCACACAAAGAGGTTGTACGGGGGAAGGAAACACATTTATGAGTTCTAACAGAGATGACAAACCCAAATCCAAAACATGTGGCATGTCTGTTTGTGAATCGGCACTGCGGGGAATGTGTCTGTGAGGCGTCAGGGAGATGGTGTGTTGGAATGACAAAACAAAGCCTATGTCAACTCACACCCAAAATCTAGGCAGCTTCGCTGAGCAGGTCTGGTGCGGGAGGTGGGGGGATCGGGGGGTAAGATTTTGGGCTGTCAGACTGATGCAGTCAGATGATTACCAAGATATCCACCTTGGCCCTCCAATCACTGTCCTGCCAAATATTGAGAGAGACAGAAAGATAGAGAGAGAGAGAGAGAGAGAGAGAGGGAGAAACTAGGAGGGCATCACAACTGACATTGCCATGGAGACGCTGTCAGACCCTATCCCTCCTGGTCTGGGATGAAGGACAGCTCTGATTGGTCAGAAACACCAGGGCATGATGGGAAATTCTGGCGATGTGTGTCTGTGTCGTTGTGTGTGTGCCCTGGATAATCTACAGGCTAGAGTGTGTAATCGTGTGTTTTTGTGTGTGTGTATTTGTGTGTATGATTGTATGTGTGTGTATTTGTGTGCGTGTGGTTGTGTGTGTGATTGTGTATGTGGTGTGTGTGCACATCTGATGTGATGGACAGCAGTAAACCCAAACTAATGGATAGCTTCAGACAATTACCTAGTGAATACTGATGCACACACACACACACACACACACACACACACACGCACACACACACACATTCTCCAGAGTACATTGTGGAGAGCTGCTACCTCTCAACTGAGTGTCACCTCTCTCTCCTCCTCCTCTAGTTCTCCCCCTCCCCCCTCTCTCCTCCTGCTCTAGTTCTTCCCCTCCCTCCCTCCTTTTCTGTCCACCTCCTCTAGTTCTCCCCTCCTTCTGTCTCTCTCCTCCTCTAGTTCTCACCATCCCTCCCTCTCCTCTCCTTCTCCAGTTCTTCCCCTCTCTCTCTCCTTCTCTAACTTTCTCTACCTCCTCTCTGTTTCCCTCCCTATCTCTCTCTCTCACTCTCCCTCTTTCTCCAGGGCCAGGGAGAACTGCTGGGGCCAGGGGAGGCAGGCAGGGTGAAGGGGAATCAGGGGGGCCATGGGGGACCACAAGGGCCAGGGGGGTTGGAGTCTCTTTCACTGTTGCTGTTCTGAGACACTGTCAATATTTACTGAGCAGTCTGCCTCACAGTAACCAAGAAAACAAGCTTAAAGTATACTCAATATTTCATGGTGTGTCAGTGTGTGTGTATGTGTGTATGTGTGTGTGTCTGTCTGTCACATTGATAAATGAGCAAATACAATTCTTGGAGATGTCTGTTTCAACAGTATCTATAAATCATATTCTATATGTTACTGTATGTTGAATGTGAGAGTTCCACCTCCATCAGGCGGTTACTGTAAGATGACATTGATGTTTACCTACTTCATATTTACCTACTTTATTATGTTTTCATACATGTTATATCTGGAAGTTGCAAACTTGGTAGAAAACTTAGTGTGTGTGCTTTTGTGTCTGTGTGTGTGTTTGTGTGTGTGGGGCTATTCATGGTGTATCAGCAGAGCAGAGAGATGAGCCAGTGTGCCTGACAGCTACAGGGTCCAAAGCAGCATCTGTGATCTGTGTGTGCATGCGTGTGTTTGTGTGTGTGTGTGTCAGTGTGCGTGGGTACGTGCATCTGTGTATCTGTGACCAGAGAGACGTCTGTTCCTGTCTGTCAATGTGTCGGGAGGGGGGGGCAAGTGTTTACCGCAGGACACACACACATATACTTTCACATACACCCCACTCTCACACACACTCTCTCTCTATTTCTCACACACACACACGTCACCTGGAGACCTCTAGACAGGGAGAGCGATACGATAGAGGGCTAGAAGGAGAGATGGATAGAGAGGAGGGAAGGATGTAAAGCATTATAGCAGGGCTGACAACTTTTCCAAAAGCCTTGGTGTGAGATTTGGTAGCACCGCTACTTGGCGTTGCCTTTTCAGCGTGAGATATACAATGTGTGGCATGAGAGCGTGAGAAATGGTTGAAATACGTGTGTCACACGTATTTCGGCAGCTCTGACTATAGAGAGCATACTGACTGGTTGCATCACAGTGTGGTATGGGAGCTGCACAGACAGGGACCGCAAGGCAGTGTTTAGTTTGGTCAGGTCTGCTGAGTTCATCATCGGCAGGAAGCTCCCAGCCCTACAGGACACCTACCAGTCACGATGCCTCAGGAAAGCTGTCAGGATTCTAAGAGACTGTTACCACCCATCCTTCAGTCTTTTTACCCCGTTGCCTTCTGGCAGGTGATTCCGAAGCATTCGGTCTCATACACGCAGACTGGACAACAGTTTCTTTCAAAGGGCCATAAGGCTTCTAAATGGACATTGATATGGACACTGATACACTTCTCACTAGTCACTTTACACACTGTCACTTTCAGCTACTGGTTGCACTACCAGCAATATTGCACTAATTGTACCCCACTTGTCTTGAGGTTAGTGTAGGTTTATAGGTTAGTATTGGTTATTATCTGTATTTGAGGTTTAGTATACTGTATTGTATATTATGTTGTATATTTAGGAGGTTTATTGTATTTTAGCTGATCAATTATGTTATCTATGTTATGAGTACTTACGGTATATGTTATGCTATGCTATGCTATGCTATGCTATGCTATGTTATGTTATGTTATGCTATGTTATGCTATGTTATTCTATGCTATGTTATGCTATGCTATGTTATGATATGCCAGGTTGCTTTGCTTTGTGTTGTCCCAAGAATTTCAGTGCCCAGTCTGACCTTGTGTTATTTTGTGTATCTGACAATAAAAGACTTGAACTTGAACTTACAGTACTTGTTTAAAATTTTTTTCTACTTCTATGTTTACTGTATGCACCAACCCACCAGAGCAAATTTCTTGTTTGTGTAGACTCGGCAATAAACCTGATTCTGATTCTAGATAGAGATAGATGAACGGAGGGATAAAGGGGGTAGATGGAGAGATCTAAATATTGAAAGGGAGAGAGAGAAATGCATCAGGAGAAGGGTAGAACAAAAAGAGACTTAGACTGTTGGCTGAGAGGGTCATTTGGTGCTTGCCGTCGGTAATGACAGAGCGAAAGACAGAGGTAGCTGGAAAGAAGCATGCAAAATCAGGATGGGTACAGCTCAGTGGTAGAGCATTCCCCCGCAGATAAGATAAGACTAGTTAGACGCTAGTTAGACCACACGCTAGTTGAGAAGCTAGTTTGGCTTGACGCTAGTTAGACAAAACTCCAGTTAGATAAGACGCTAGTTAGACTGTTAAACACTAGTTTGATCAAATTCTAGTTAGACTAGATTCTATTTGGATAAGACACTGGTTTGAAAAGATGCTAGACTAGACTCTAGTTAGACTAGACGCTAGGTAGAAACTAGTAAATAAGACGCTAGTTAGACTGGACCTCAGGTTGTTAAGATGCAGGTTAGACTAGCATTACATTGTTTTGTAAAAAAAATTGTACATACATCTTGTACATGCGCATTACCCCTGTGTGTCACCACTGTTTGTACAGGAGTATTACCCTGTGATTGAACCCTGTGTTTACCCTGTGTACAGCCCTGCATGTTTTTGGTATTGGGCATTTTGTACAGTTGTATTTTGCTAATTTGCATTTAGCTAAAATAGTATATTTTCCCATTTTCTCTTCTTGCCTTCTACAATGTCACAATTTTCACTTGGGGATCAATAAAGTACCTCTACTCCTGCTACTACAAGAAGACACTCGTTAGATAAAATGATAGAAAGATAAGACGCTAATTTGACTGGGCCAGCGGTCTTCTACCCTGGTCCTCAGGACACACCATCCTGTATGTTTCAACATGTTTCCCTGTCATCTGAAACAGACCAGGGTTGAAGACCAGTGGACCAGACACTAATTAGCCTAAATAGTAGGTAAATAAAACACTAGTCAGACTGAAATCTAGTTAGATAACACTTCTTGTTGGTTTAGTGAGTGAGGTTTTCCACTAGAGAGAAGAAGCAAGTATTTCTCTCAAGCTGCCTGATGTTTGGAAAGAGAAGTATCTTAGGAGAAGAATGTTGAGTCACTAAAAGGATTTTTCAGTTCAAGCCTCGGGCCACAGAGAGGACAAGAGAAACTATCTTAAACAGAGAGGAGGGGGAGAGAGAAAGAGGAGAGGAGCAGAGGAGGGAAGGATGGAGGAGAGATCGTCATCCCCTGGTGATCAGACCCACATCATCATCCTTTTCCTCACTGTAACTCTCTCAGGAACAGGGGTGAACTCAATGAATTCATAAACATATTAAAGCCAGACAACAGCGGAAATCATTCTTCATAATGTCTGGAAATTGATTCTTAACTAGCCCATTCACTGAGGCAACGGCTGGTAATTACACGTGGGCGGAGTCAGTGGCCTCTTTAATGGCCCGTAGAAATTAGTCAGCTATTTAAATTCACGTCTGTATCTCTCCAGACGGTATCTCTCCCCCTCCCATTTCTCTCTTGCCTCCTTTTCAATCTCCCTATCTCTGTCTCTTTCTCTCTGTCTCTCTCCCAAACCCTCCCTCTATTGCTCTCTCAATTTCTATCCACGCCATCTCTATTTCCCTCTCTCTTCTTTCTCCATTTCTTCTACCGTTTTCTATCTCCCTCTGTCTCCTCGTCTTACTCTCTCCCACCCCTTCCCTCTATCCCTCTTGACTCTTCTCTCTTGGTATCTCTTTCTGTCAAACCTTCGTATTAATCTGATGGACCCAGCTTCTTCTTCTTCTTCCTCTTAGAAAGTCTTCATGCCATGTTGAGTGTTTGAATTATAAGATGCATAATTACAAACTTGAGTTTCTCTCTTCAAGGAGATGAAAGTGTTTAGTTAATCAGTGTTCTCTTCAGTCAAGAAAACAGTAGATGCGCTCCTCCTCTGAAGATACCCTCCCATATCCTGAGGAACGTTTTGATTTACGTATTCTACAAACAGGATGTGATGGAAGTTTTTTTGAAATGTGTATTTCAACATCCCTGTACTTGGAAGGCCTGTGAGTGTGTGTATTTAGAATAATCTGTGGCTTTTTAAATGCAGATGTTGTAGCTGCCAATGTTTTCCATCAGCCTACATCCCATAATCACAGTACTGGATCTCTGTCTACTGTCACCATAACAGCAGCCAAAAGCAGTTGACTCACAACACAGAAGTTGAATAATTCACAGGTTCTAGTCGGTATACTTAAATGAGCCAACCACTTCATTTAGACTGCTGCTCCCGATGAAAGGACCATGTTTGTTTAGCCTGACAGCTAGTTAGGAGAGGGGGTGGAAAAAGGGGGGGGGGGGGGGTAGAAAAAGAGAGAAAAAGTCATAGAGAGAGAGGGAGAGTGAGAGAGTAATAGCGTGAGAAATACGGAGATAGAGAGACACAGAGAGAGATGTCAGGAATGTTAGAGAGAGAGACAGAGGGAGAGATACAGAGAGTTAGTGAGAACAAGAGAGAGACAGAGACTGAGAGCAAAAGAGAGAGAGAGGGCAAGAGACACAGAGGGAAAGAAACAAAGGCAGAGAGAAAGAGAGCGGCATGTTTGGGTAGTCTGACAGCTAGTTAGCCTTAATCTCCGCAACAATGAGATGACAGGAATAAGTAGAATGGGCGAAGAGAAAGAAAGAGATAGAGATGGAGGGGGGGATTTAGAGAGAGAGAGGTGGAGAGAGACAGAGGGGTGGAGGGAGGTATAGAGAAAGAGTTGAAGGGGGAATAGAGAGAGAGAGAGGTGGAGGAGGAATAGAGAGAGTGGTGGAGGGGAAATAGATAGAGGTGGAGGGATGATAGAGAAAAAGAGAGATGGAAGGAGAGAGAGAGATGGAGGGGGAATAGAGAGAGAGAAAGATAATCTGTCATATTCTCCATTTGTTGTTTATCCAGGTGCTTGAGATTCTGCCTCCAGTACTGACAGAGTAATGAGAGGACTGTGATGATCTGTGTGTGTGTCAGTGCGGATGTGTGTGTTATATGAATACAGGCTGCTGGGTCCCTGACTTTTTGTATTAACAGGTATTTTTAAAGGGCCGATTGATTGAAAATCCGATTTTACCTTGTCATAGTTGAAAAATGACAGTTTGGTGTGTAAAATAGACATACAGTGAACCTCAAAGTCCATTGAAACCTCTTTCCTATCAAAATGTCACTTCTCACTACTATTTTGAAACTGCAACTTGCAAACGCTAGCTTTTGAAACAGTGCAACTTGTGACGTCACAAGTTGCAGCATCAACTTTCCCAAAATGTACATTTACCCGCCCACTGGTTTTCTGGTCCAGGAACATAAACGGACGTCGTAGATCTCCACCACTTTTTTATATACCTGCGCACTGCTCTGTACTTCCACAGGAATTACAAATAAGAAAGTTAATACTTTTTCAAGATATTGAAAATGGAGCGCCGTAAATGCAGTGTTCCAGGCTCACCGGGAATCCAGACACTTTTCACCATCTTCCGAAAGAACAAGACACTAGACAGGCATGGCTGATGTTTATCTATGGGAATATCCCTATTTATTAAAGGGGCGATTGATTCCAAAACCGATTTTACCTTGTCATAGTTGAAAAATGACAGTTTAGTGTGTAAAATAGATATACAGTGAACCTCAAAGTCCATTGAAACCTCTTTCCTATCAACTTTTCACTACTATTTTGAAACTGCAACTTGCAAACGCTAGCTTTTGAAACAGTGCAACTTGTGATGTCACAAGTTGCAGCATCAACTTTGTCACGCCCCAAAATTTACATTACCCGCCCACTGGTTTTCTGGTCCAGGAACATAAACGGAGGTCACGTAGATCTCCGACACTTTTTTAGCTAGCTGCACGCTGCTCTGTACTTCCACAGGAATTACAAATAAGAAAGTTAATAAGTTTTCAAGATATTGAAAATGGAGCGCCGTAAATGCAGTGTTCCAGGCTGTACCGGGAATCCAGACACTTTTCCCAAGGAGAGTCTTCCCAAGGAACCAAACACTGGACGGGCTGTGATGTTTGTCTATGAGAAGATCCATGTGCAGTTCGACCCTCAATTACACATTTGCTTGAACCATTTCACTGAGGACAGTTTTGAAAACCTGGGACAATGTAAAGCAGGATTTGCTATGAAGCTGTTGCTGAAAAGAGGTGCTTTTCCGACCTTATGTTCATCACAGCCGCAAGCTGTAGTATGATGTTGTCGCTAACAGTTATTAGCAATGCTAACGTATCCTGCCTGTATCTAGCATCGATAGAATGTGTGATGATTTAGTTTACTGGCAATGGGGCTAATGTTATTTAATGTTCCTGACTGTGTTTCATTCAAATAAATAACCCCTGTTGTCATGTAAATCTACAATTCAAGATGCATGTTTGTCCAGATTTATTTTTCAGCAAGATATCTAGAGGAAACTGAAGCTGAGTTGAATCACGATAGTTTGTTTGCTAAGCTGTAGTGGTAACGTTACCCACCTAAGGCGATCCTGTTTTCTTCAACAACAGAAGTGGAAACAACTAAAGTAATCATTTAAAATGTTATCTAGTCAATCTGTTGAAAACTGTGTTGTGTAGACACAATAGATTTATTAGTTTGTTTTTATTTCAAGTCTCCACCTTCGTTGTTTCGATGAGTGCTGTTGGCCGTGTTGCGTCTTTGCTCCGCAGCTTCACTCGTTGTAAACCAACCAATCAACGCGCAGCTCATCTATATATTCATGAGCATACCATAAAAGGAGAAAACCTTGCGTTTTTTCCCCGGAAACTTTCACTGGTACCCCTTTTCCACCAACGCATTTTGGGGGCCGGTTCGGAGCCGGTGCTTAATTGCGAACCAGTTCTTTCTCTTTCGACAGACTGAGAACCAGAAAAGTGGTTTGTAAGTGGTTCGTACGTGGTTCGCAAAAAGCACCACTTCGGAGCTGGGATAGATTGTGAACCAAGAAAGAACCGCTTGGGTCAGGGGCGGGGGCGGGGTTACCGTGACCAACAAGACAAACAGAATCCTTTGACTGCCATTGCTCTAAGTTTTTACAATTTATATTTCAGATAAACGGTTCTTGTAAATCAGCATCTGAATTAAAATGTAACGAGAAGTGGGCAGTGTAGTTGCTGAAAATGTGCTTATTTTATTGATGAAACTGCTAATTTGTAAATTTGCTCCGACTTTTCGATAACCTAGCTAGCATCGCAGTGCAGTGCAGACACTAGTTGCGGCGTTTTATCATAATCCTATCAAATGAGTGAAATGAGAAACACAAATGTTATGAGCTATTGAGCCTATATTTAACACAAATGTAATACACAAGCACTATACAGCAAATGTTTATAAAATGTTGCGCTGATTATGCCAGTGTTGTCATACTGCTGCGAGTCCAGGGTATTGCGCAATAGCCAAGAAAACACGTTCTTCGGATTAATAAACAGCCTTTAGACAGGCTCTGCTTTGTGTTGGGCGCTGCCGCGCTAGCGTTGCTAGGAAAGATGAGACGTATACAGTGACGTAATGACGTGGCTCTGTGGTGGCTCTTTAGCCCATGGAAAAGCAAACCGGTTATAAGTAGGTTCCGTTCTTGAACCAGCTCCGAACTGGCTCTAGCACCAGCTCCGAAATATCTCCCGGTTCACTTTGGTGGAAAGGGGGTATGGATGTATCAGGGGGCATAGAACAGCACCTGGGCCATTTCCAGTCCAACCAATGTACATACCCTATTCGGAGACCTTAAGGAACAGTGTGAAATACCCCCCAAAAAACAGTCAATCACCCCTTTAACACAGTTTTGTCCTAAGACTCCTCCTCCGGTGTTCAGCAGGAGAAAAAGGTAGAACACCACTAAATAGCACCCCCTATTGGTCAACACATAGAGGGCCGGACTCTGTCTCTCCAGCCACCCTCAAGCACTGCGCTGACCAGCTGTCTCCGGTGTTTACCCACATCTTTAACACCTCCCTTGAGACATGCCATGTGCCAGCCTGTCTCAAGTCCTCCACCATCATCCCTGTGCCCAAAAAGCCAAGGCCAACAGGACATAATGACTACAGACCCGTCGCCCTGACCTCTGTGGTAATGAAGTCTTTCGAGCGCCTGGTGCTGGCACACCTTAAATCCATCACTGACCCTCTACTGGACCCCCTGCAGTTTGCCTACAGAGCCAACAGGTCTGTGGACGATGCAGTTAACATGGCCCTCCACTTCACCCTACAGCACCTGGACTCCCCAGCATCCTATGCCAGGATCCTGTTTGTGGACTTCAGCTCTGCCTTCAATACCATCATCCCCGCCCTGCTTCAGGACAAGCTCTCCCAGCTGAACGTGCCTGATTCCACCTGCAGGTGGATCACAGACTTCCTGTCTGACAGGAAGCAGTGCGTTAAGCTGGGAACACAAGTCTCTGACTCCCGGTCCATCAGCACCGGATCACCTCAGGGCTGCGTCCTTTCTCCTCTGCTCTTCTCCCTGTACACCAACAGTTGCACCTCCAGTCATCCGTCCGTCAAACTCCTGAAGTTTGCGGACGACACCCCCCTTATTGGGCTCATCTCTGGTGGAGACGAGTCTGATTATAGGTGGGAAGTGGCCAACCTGGTGACCTGGTTCAGCCAGAACAACTTAGAGCTCAATGCTCTTAAGACTGTGGAGATGGTTGTGGACTTCAGGAGGAACACAGCCCCACTCACCCCCATCACCCTGTGTGACTCCCCAGTCAACACTGTGGAGTCCTTCCGCTTCCTGGGCACTATCCTCTCCCAGGACCTCAAGTGAGAACTGAACATCAGCTCCCTCATCAAGAAAGCACAACAGAGGATGTACTTCCTTCGGCAGCTGAAGAAGTTCAACCTGCCAAAGACAATGATGGTGCACTTCTACTCAGCCATCATTGAGTCCATCCTCACCTCCTCCATCACCGTCTGGTACGCTGCTGCCACTGCCAAGGACAAGAGCAGACTGCAGCGTATCATCCGCACTGCTGAGAAGGTGATTGGCTGCAATCTGCCTACCCTCGAGGACCTGCACACCTTGAGGACCCTGAGGCGAGCGAGGAAGATTGTGGCCGACTCCTCCCACCCTGGACACTCCCTGTTTCAGTCACTCCCCTCCGGCAGAAGGCTGCGGTCCATCAGGACCAATACCTCACGCCCCAAAAACTGTTTCTTCCCTTCCGCTGTTGGCCTCTTCAACAAGGCCAAAGGACCACACTGACTCAAATGACTTCTTGCTTAAAACACACTGCTTTTTGCACTGCATTACAATAATGGTATCTTGTAAATTTGTATTTTTTGTAATATTTGTATTTTTGTATTGTAATTTACGGCAATTTATATTTTATTTTATTGTATATTTAATTCTATTCTAATCCCACTTAGTACTGCTAGTTTATACATTTACATTTAGTTATTTAGCAGACGCTCTTATCCAGAGCGACTTACAGTAGGTAACGTGGGTGGTCCAGTAGAGGGTCAGTGATGGATTTAAAGTGTGCCAGCACCAGGCGCTCGAAAGACTTCATTACCACAGAGGTCAGGGCGACAGGTCTGTAGTAATTATGTCCTGTTGGCCTTTGCTTTTTGGGCACGTAAGGGTGAAGTGCCTTGCCCAAGGACACAACGTCAGTTGGCATGACCGGGAATCGAACTGGCAACCTTCGGATTACTAGCCTGATTCCCTCACCGCTCAGCCACCTGACTCCTTTTATGTACCCTTAGTATAGATAGTCCACATATTTAAATTTTAGGTATATGTTTATTGTATGCACCTTCCTGCCAAAGCAAATTCCTTGTCTGTGCAAACTTTCATGCCGAATAAATCCCATTCTGATTCTGATTCTCCTTCAGGACAGTGTGGATGGAATCATGGCGCCATCCTGTGGATAGATATGTAACTGCAGGATTGTGTGTCTCCAGTGGGAGTGCTGGGAGGTCGTTGTTTGGTGGGAGAAGCCTGAACAACTGAGCTGGGGCCACAGAGGGTGAAGAGGAGAGGAGAATAAACGAGAGGAGTTTAAAGGAGAGGAGAAGAAAGGAGAAGAGAGGGAGTAAAAAAAAGCAGTGTAAAAATCAGTCTGTCTTCATCATATTTATTGCCCGTCATTATTAACCAGCATCACAAACAAACGTCACTGCACACAACATTGACAAACTCCCAGCAGGTTGTGTTTAAACAGAAGTGGAGGAGAGGACGGTGTCCAGACAGACAGATACACGGACACGTTAGGACAGAATGTTTCCACAAGGCCCATCACGACTGTCTCACACTCCCCCAGAACAGTGGCTGGGCCAGACTGGTGTAACTGGACACCATAAACATGTCAACGATGGCAGTCCGTGTCCGTTCGTCATTTCTGGATGGTAGGGTTGATCTTCTCTGGGCCAGCCTGTTCAGACACACGCAACTGATGTTACCTCAGACAGAGATGGGGTGTGTGTATATGAGTGCTTACATCTGTTTTTAAACATCTGTTTCAGAAGTGAGGTGTGTGTACGGGTGCTTACCGTCTGTTGCATGTCTGCTCCTCCAGGTAGAGACTTCTGAGGCGTGTGGAAAGCCTGCGAGAATGGAAACGTTAGTCGGAGAGATTAGCCAGGACCTCTGTCGCTCTTCCTCTCTGTCTCTGTCCCCCTCTCTCTCTTTCTCTCTCTTCCTCTCACTCTCCGTCCCTCTTTCTCTCTCTCTGTCCTTTGCTCTATCTCTCTTCCTCTCATTATGTCCCTCTCTATTTCTTTTTCCTCTCCTCTCTCCTCTGCGTTCTAAGTTTGTATTTCCACCACTGGGAGGTGCTCTGTAGTTGGAGACCTTCACTATTGATGTGTATTGATAACACAGCAGTATCAATGGGTCAGGTATAGAAGTCACAGGTTCAGATGTACTGGATAAATCAGTGTGCTCCATTTGTTGACCAATAGGGAGTGCTCGAAATGTTTTCTCTATGTTTGCCCATAGGGAGCGCTCTAAGAATAAACCTTCACTGGTTGAGCGATGTGACACGTGTGCAGGGAGCGGCCACACAAAAACACATGCTTGAGTCGGACAACAAAATTCCCTTGCTGCTTTTCTCCCATCCTGTTTTCCTTCCTCTGAGGGCAGCCAAGAGCAACGATCAGCCATGAATCAAACCCAGTACCTTCTTGCTGTGAGGCGACAGTGCAAGGCACAGAGCCACAATACCACTATGAGGGATCATCTATACGTGCTGTAGATGTTGACCCACTGTGATGCTGTATATGTGTTTTGAATATTGACCCACAGGAGGCGCTCTATGTGTTGACCAATAGGGGGTGCTATTTAGTGGTGTTCTACCTTTTTCGCCTGCTGAACACCATCAGTGGACTTGGACCTGCTCTTGACCACCTGCTTCTGAGGGGAAGTTGTTATTTTTGTTGCTGTTACAGCCTAGAGGAAAGAAGACAGGCCATGATTAATTCACCTGGAGGTCTGGGTGTCAATGGTTGGAATGGAATGGAATTTAAAACAATTCTTGGAACAGACATGATATTCTCACTTTATCTTGTGCTGCCTCCATATTTGTAGTCCTCTGTGGTTTGTAGTTCTCTAGTCGTTCCTAAATGTTGTCTTTCAATGACTCAGATGCTGTCCTCCTGTCTGTGTGTCTGGAGTTAAACACAGATGACTGAGGATGAAGCTTCTGTGCACTTAAACACTCACACACACACACACACACATAACACAAACACCTCCCGCTCTCTCTCTCTCTCTCTCCTCCTCTCTCTCCATCTCCTCTCTTTCTCCACCTCCTCTCTCCTTCTCTCTTTCTTTCTGGCCTCTTCCTGTCTCTCCTCTCACTCTCTAACTCTCTCTCCCACTTTGTCCACCTCTTCTCTCCTTCTCTGTCCTCTCTTTTTCCTCTCTCCTCTCAGTCTAATCGGGTGGAGGTCACCTGTGTGTGATTTTTCATGTATGTGTGGTGACCTTTAGTTGCAATACAACTGACGACATGTCTCAAAATCATATCAACCTCCCTCCCTCCCCCCCTCTCTCTCTCTCTCTCTCTCTCTCTCCTTTTCCCTTACCCCTCTCTCCCTCTTACCCTTTTTCACCCCCCCCCCCCCCGCCTCACAGAATAAACAGACTGGGGCGTTATCTGTTCAGCTGTTACAAAAGCACTCCCAAATTTAATGGATTGTACTTGTGTGTACTTGTCTGTGAGTGCATGTGTGTGTGTGTGAATGTGTTAGTGTGTCTGAGTGGATGTGTGCATGTGTGTGTATATGTGAGTGGATGTGTAAGCGGATGTGTTTCTGTCTGTGTGTGTGTGTGTTGGGTGAGGAGAGGGAGAGCTGACTTCGGATGTTTTACCCGCACAAAGAGTCCACCCTTTCTAAAGGACGTGATGTGAATTGTGTCCTTGTACAGGATTGACGTCCACACACAACAGGACGGAAACTGTACCCATGGCAACGGCATGTGCCTAGCAGCGTGGCAAGTGAAATAACTCTGGGTTTAGACCGATGCCCCCCGCCGCGCTAACACACTCACGCAGATAAACACTCATTCAGTCACAGGCAACACATACACATTCACACACACACTATACACACACACAGAAAAACACATACATCCTTGCAATCAAGCCTTGGACAGTTCCTGTTGCCTAGGTTACGGTCCACTATGATGGTATGGTTCTATTAGAGAAGATTTGGTTGCCAAGGTGAGGTGACCTGGCATCACCTAGACAACACCCTGACAACCTCAGTGCCTAGAATAGAGGAGCACTGAAAAGAAAAACTATCTTCAATCATCAAGGGTTAAGTGAATGACAACACCTAGTTGTTCCTTACCTTGCTGCTACCAGGAGATCCCAGCTCTCACACGTCTCACTTAGACCTGTAGAGACCAGTTGAGACCGATGGAGACCAGGAGAGACCAGTAGACACAAGGATGGGACAAGTTGAGACCAGTAAAGTATTGTAGAGACCAGTAGAGACCAAAGAGAGACCAGTAGATACCAGATGAGTAGATATAAGCAGAGACCAGTTGAAACCAGTAAAGACCTCTAAAGAATAACAGAAACTAGTTGAGATGCACAAAGACCAGGATAGAGCAGTAGAGAAGAGTAGACACCAGTTGAGACCAGTAGATACCGGTTGAAGCTAATAAAACCAGTAGAGACCAATTGAGAAAAAAAGACTGACTTAAGAGAATTAGACACCAGTAGAAACTAGTGGACACGATTACAGACCAGGAGAGACGGGTAGAGACCAGGGGAGAGCTGGCAGATACAGGGGAGGATGGAGTCTTCCAGTGTTCTCTGTTCCACCAGCAGACGCTGAGCTCTGAGGAAGAGAGGAGAGACGGACAGAGGGAGGAGGGAGGAGCGAGATTGAGGGAAAAAAATTATGTGGGAAGGAGAGTGTGGAGGGGAGGGGAGGTAAATGGAAAGAGAGTGGAGAGAGAGGAAAGAGAGAGACGGAGGAGAGGGCAGCAAGAGAGGAAGTAAATCAAGAGAGTGAAGAGAGAGGGAAGCAAAAAGGAGGTAAATAGCAAAGGTGGAGAGAGAGGAGAGGTGAGAGATGGGAGCAAGAAATTAGGTAAAAAGAAAAAGAGTGGCGAGATAGGAGGAGGAGGAGGAGGAGGAAGGAAGAGAGTGGAGGAGGAAGAAAAAGAGGATGAGGAAGGGAGACAGAGAATGGGAAGAGGAGGAGGTAAATGAAGTGAGAGAGGGAGAGTGGAGAGAATTATGAAGTTCTTCTTTTGTGAGAGCAGTGACAGAGACAGTAACCCCAGAGGCTCTTGCAAACGTCATAGTACAACATCCATTATCTTTCTCCACACACACACAAAATACACACGAAATGCAAACACGCATTCAAAAAACATACACTCAAAGGACTCATCATTATGACATGCAAGAGAGAACAAGAAGGCAAACTATCCCAGTATCCAGTTGTCAGCCTTTTAATGATATCTTTCAAAACGTACAGATTCTGAACACAGAGACAGACCAAGCGTCTGTCTGTCAGCAGACAAACTCCCCTGGAGCTCTCACAGCTTCTAGAACTCTCTGCAGCTTCACATCGTCAAGCTAACGTCCTCATCCTTCAGTGCCTGGCTCAACGACCCATTCAGTATAAACTCCTGAGACCCAATAATTCATTTTTGTCCATTTTAGAGGACATGGGTTTTGCGATAGTACTTTTGCCACCTGTCCTTTGTGTTTATATCTTTTGTCATCCTGGGCTTTATAATCATGTCACAAATGTGAATGACCTCGGGAATTGCCATGTAATTCATTTTAGTTACATAAGTTACAGATGCATTACCCATAAGAAAACTATGTTGACACCGTAACCCTAACCCTATGACATTTCTTGTCCTTTACAATTTGTTTATCCAATCCAAAAGCTTATGTTATGTCAAGTAAACATTTGTTAAACTATTTTTTCCGGGTTTTAGCGATATCTGCATGCAAGGTCACCAAAATAAAGTGCACTTCTGGCACAGCATTTGACAAAAGAGCACCACCAGGGTGTGGTTGTTCCTCACACTTCTGTCTCCCTGCCTGGGTCTGGGGAGGGGCTCTGCGAGAGAGGTGGTCCCTTCTGTCCCCCCCCTTTCTGAGTGAGGGCTACGTTACTAGGAAACGATATCCAGGCTATGGGCGTGGCTTCAGCAACATCTCGGGCAGGACTGTTCATCTGTCCGTTCTCACTCCTCGTCCTCCTCCTTTCCTCCCCCTGTCCCTCTCTCCAGGCCTGGGGCCCGAGGTCCTCCGGAGTGTGTGTGCCATCAAGGGGGCGCTGTAGGAAGTCTGGCAGGGTTAGCATCTCTCTTTTCAGCAGGCCTCTTTGGTCCTCCACACTACAGCAGTACGGGGCCGACGACAGCAGCTCCATCAGACCTGCAACACCACAACAACAACATCACCCACAACAACAACATCAGCAACAATAATATCAACAACAATTTAGGAAAGGTTCATACAATAGAAGACCTTGTAGAAAGCAGTTGTACAGTGTAGTATGGTGTGTGTATGCGTGTGTGCTTAAAAGATTGTCAGACAGGAGGTCCCTCTCAGACAGGAAGTTCGTCTCACCATCCATGTCGTAGGGCCTTCGTGGGGTCGGTCTCTTCTGCCTGGCCCTGGAGCAGTCCTCTGGAAGGGGGGCGCCCGTGCTGCTGCTGTCCCAAGGGAGGGAGCTGCTTCCCTGGGAGGACATGTTGGCCGGGGGGGGCAATCTGGAGGTGCCGGACTGTTCTCCACCTGGGGAGGGAAGGTGGGATGGGAGAAGAGTTAGTCACACACACGCACAAAAATACACACAATTGTACACACAAAAGCACACTTCCATGCTCACAGACACAACTGTACACAAACACACACATTAGTATGCACACACTCGTTCTTCCTGCATACTGGCCTTTTACTCTTTCCAGTGTTATGTGTTTGATGGTCAGAGAGCTGACCGTCCTGGTCATACTAAGGACATCTCTGGTCCCAATCTGGAAGATACACACACAGACACACACAGACACACATGCAAACAAACACACGTTAACCATTATTTTAACACCAGTACTGTGGTAGTTCATACAGAATATTTTTGACTGTTCCTCACCATGGTAACAAGGACGTCTTGTGGTCGCAGACGGTGCTTCTGCAGGAGAGGGTTCAGCACTTCCTGTAGAGTCTTACTGGACTTCACTACAATACCCATAGTGCCCCCTGTCCAGGCCAATGACACCCTGAGAAGACATTCACACAGCTTGGAGATGAGTACTGTTTCCTGTCATCCTTCCTGTGTGAGATGGGGAGTAGGCCTACTTCCTGTCATACTTCCTGTGTGAGATGGTGAGTACTTCCTCTCATGCTTTCTGTGTGAGATGGTGATTACTCACATGAGGGAGATGCTGAGGTCCAGATACACCTGCTGCTCCTTCAAAATGGAACTGTCCTGGTCCATAGAGAGAGGCTGGAGGTAGCACACACACACACACATACAAACAAACAAACAGACACACACACACACATTTGTAAGGGGTATTTGTATACATGCAGTGTAACTATATGTGTGTATATGACGCTCACTTTGTTTTTCCCTTGCAGATAGATGGTGACATCAGAGAGGGGGAGGCCCCTTTTCTCACACAGGCCAATCAGCATGCTCCGAATGGGGAGCCCTGGCCTGGTGGGAGCCAATGAGGCAGTGCCATCTGGGAGATAGACGCAGCAGTACTTCTCAGCTCCGCCTACACTAGACACTTGTTCTCCTTGCTAAGTAACAGAATAAAATGCATTAGAATACATTATAATAAAAGTCAATATAGAGTCAACTAAAACAGAACAGAATAGAAGTCTCACCACAGCACCCGCTTGTCTGGGCATGCTCAGAGGGTCAGATTGCAATGCAGCAGCATGATTGGCTAGCTCTGCTGAGACGGAACAGCACAGAAGAATCAGAATAGGTTTTACTGCCAAGTAGGTTTACACATATGAGGAATTTGCTATGGTAGGTTGGTTACTAACAATAAGTATCATAGTAAGGTAGTATCATTGTAGCATTGTAAATAGAAAGATAAAGATGAAACAAGTACTGTAGTACTACCAGCTGCTACATGCTGGACAAATGCCACACATTATGAACACACACACACACACACACTTACCAAACATACCACGCACCAGGCATGTGTACACTTACTATAAACACACACACACATCCCACACACTTACCATGCACATAACATCCCCACTTAATTTCCCAATTAACCAATCAACTAATTAACACATCAGCCAATCCAACCTCCCCAAGATCCTCTCTTGTCCTGCCGTCTGTCTCGTGAGAGTTTATTGGCCAGACCTCCTCCTCTCTTCTTCTCTGCTCTGTACTCCACAGGGGGGCTCCTCCCTGGCTTCAGCTTTGACCCCTGGAGGAGCACACACAACCCCACCCCCCTGCTCAGACACTGACCTTTCAACTCTGTCACCCACAACTACCATCTTGGCGGACATCTGAGAGCCTGTGTCTTCTAGGACCTCTTACACCATGTCCTGACTGAATGCAACGTGAGCGAGCGTCAGTCACAAAATCGTCTAGATGCCTTGTTTTCTATTGGAATGTCCTAAATGGCCTCGGGCAAAACAACACAACGCAGCTCTTTTTTGTTTCTATTTACTTTCTGTTGAAAAGCTCTGTAGTGCACGGTGTTGTGGTTACGTGTTTTTTTTACATGACATAACAGAAGCAAATAATTAACGGATTCCGTGTGGACAGATACTGGACAGATGCAACGCATTGGTCGGACTCTCACTTCCTCTTAGGACATGGCGTTTGGAGCTTATTCTACTGCCTTTTCTGTTCTACTACCTCTTTGAGCTTGCGTTCCGCCACCCTGCTTGCGTCAGAGCGGGAGGGGCTACTGTTGGCGCTGGCGTGCCCAGCTTGGGGGCTCTGTGTGAGGGTAGAGAGCTCCGGCAGTGGCCTGCCCTCCACGTCAGCCAGCATGCAGCTCTGAAACAGCTGGGAGCGCACGAAACGGCGGTAGCTGTCAAACTTCATCAGCTTGAAGATCTGCAGGAGGGGAGAGAAGGTAAGGAAAGAGAAGGAAATTAGTTGGGGTTTAGAGGTCAGGTGTTAGGGGTTGGAAAAGGATCTGGTGTTGGGGGTTTATATAGAAAAGTTATAGGAACAGATTAAAGGTCAGGGGTTAGGATAGGGTCAGGGGTCAGCGTAGGGTCAGGGGCTAGTATAAGGAAGGTTCAGGGGTTATTATATGGTCAGGGGTTAGTATGGGGTCAGGGGTCAAGAGTTATAATAGGGTTAGGGGTCAGTATAGGGTCAGGGGTTAGTTTAGGATTAGGGGTCAGTTTAGGGTCAAAGGTTATTATAGGGTCAGGGGTTAGTATAGGGTCAAGAGTTATAATAGGGTTAGGGGTCAGTATAGGGTCAGGGGTTAGTTTAGGATTAGGGGTCAGTATAGGGTCAAGGGTCAGTACAGGGTCAGGGGCTAGTTTAGGGTCAGGGGTTAGTAAAGGGTCAGGGGTTATTATAGGGAAAGGTCAGGGCACCTGTTGCTGAGCGCTGTTGAAAATGTCAGGTTGCGGGTTCCTCATGTCCTCTTCAACACGGACAGTGTCATCTACGTTGACAGAATATCTGGCGCTGGACGACAGGAAGTTGGTGTAGATGGACCGAGCTTCCTGGTTCAGCTGGGGATAGGAAGAGGTGGAGTCTGACACTGAGCACCCAATCATTGGCTGGTGTATAGATGGTGGCGCTGGTCTCGTGTGTGTGTGATTGGCTGGTATGTAGGGGGCAGGACCTACTTTGTCTGTGTGATTGGATGGTATGTGTCGGAACCTCTCGCAGGCCTGCCAGAACAGGATGTTTTCATCACTGACCTCTGACCTCAAGAAAGCCTGGAGAGACATGAACCAGTCACACAGGATGCAGTCAGACATGTCAACACAAACCATCACCACTAACTGCCACCACAATCAGTCACTATACCAGTCTGTCAGCTAACACAATCACACTGTCAGATTTAACTGAAGTCACAAAACAGTAACAACAACCACAACATCCAAAACAGACAAGAGAAGGGATCTGCCTGCCTGCCTGCCTGCCAGTATATTGGTCGGTATGTTGGCCTGTTTTACTGTCTGTCTATCTGCCTGTCTGCCTGTGTATCATCAAATCAAATCAAAATTGATTTGTATAGCCCTTTTTACAAGCAATGTCACTGAGGGCTTCACATACGCCCATAGAACTGCCCCTCAACCAACCTAAACCCTCAAGGAAGACAAGGAAAAACTCCCAGAAAAACTCATTAGAGGAGAAAAAATTGAAGAAAACTTGGGAGGAGCAATTCAGTGAGGGATCCCCTCCTCCAGAGACGGTTGGTGAAAGAGAGGTGCAGAACACAGGCTTAACATAGTCATACAGCAGGGAAGTGTCAATGGGTGTTGAAACACCAAAATCCAGTGTTCAACTTCGGTCAGAGTTGGTAAATGTCAACTGTCTGTATGAATACAGATACAAGATGTATCTGTTTGTATGTCTCTCTTTCTGCCTACCTGTCTATCTAAGCTCAGGACCACAGTATTTTTATTAGTGAAGATTTCAGAGTGAAGTGTTTGCCGGTTTCTCAATTACAGTAAAGCTTCTATGCATACGCACACATACACACACACGCAGTGCTCACCACATGCACAAACACACTGCTCACCGCATACATCCTCACCAAGATCAATCTCTATCTATATCCCCCGCCCACATAGTACCAGACAGCAGGGGTGAGTCAGAGTTGGGCTTCCCAAAGGGCCTGCAGGCACTGGGGGGATGAAGAAGGAGGGAGAGAGGTGGGTAAGAAAGGAGGGGAGGAGGAAGGAAGGAAGGAAGAAAGGAAAGAAGGAAGGAAGGAGGGGGAAGGGAGGATGGAAGGAAGGAAGGAAAAAGGGGACGGGGTGAGGAAGGAAAGAAGGAAGGAAGGAGGGGGAGGTGAGGATGGAAGGAAAGGAGAGAAGTGAGTAAGGGTAAAGGAGTGAGTCAAGGTATAGAGGTGAAAAGGAGGGAGGTGAAGGGAGGGAGAGGGAGGATGGTGAAGGGAGGTGGAGGAAGGGAGGTGGAGGAAGGGAGGTGAAGGGAGGTGAAGGGAGGTGGAGGGAGATGAAGGGAGGGAGGTGAAGGGAGGTGGAGGGAGGGAGGTGAAGGGAGGTGGAGGGAGGGAGGTGAAGAGAGGAGGGGAGGTGAAGGGAGGTGAAGGGAGGTGGAGGGAGGGAGGTGAAGGGAGGTGGAGGGAGATGAAGGGGGATGAAGGGAGGTGGAGGGATGGTGTGATTCCCTGTGAGCTGACCGTGAAGTACAGGACTCCTGTCGGGTCCTTGAGCAGCCTCTCAAAGCTCACGGCCCAGCTCGCCACCTTGCCAACGCCACTCCCCCCGCCGCTCGGCACTGTGGGTAGGCTGGAGTTGCTGCTGGAGGTGTGGCCTAGCTCGGCCACGCCCCCCCGCTCCTCAGGTGCCACGTTCAGCTCTGCAGGGGGAGGAAACCAGGAGGGCCAATCATATGTGAGTATGCTGTATCTATGTGACATAAACAGCTCTTTTGTCACACCAGATGGACATAAAGTAATTCTCATGCTGAGGTTGAAGCAAAGCCACAGTGTCACCACAGAGGAAGTAACACAGAGGGGAGACTGTCTTTGCAGACATACATGCTGGTGGAGAAGACAGAAACCTTGTGTCACTTCCTGTTTGACTAGAAGGGTGAATGGAGGAAGTCGTTGTAATAGCACCTGCATCTCACACGCAAACATACACACACACAACGCTCGCACACACAGACATGCAACACACATGCATGCACACCAACATCCTCCTCACGTATGTGCAGGTGACAGAAACAGTAGATGAAGAGTGGATGAGGGGTGGATGAGATGTTACACAACGTGTTGGATGTGAAGAGAGATAAACTCACCTCCATCAGACGCAGCCAATGCCTGTAGACGGAGAGAGAGGGAGGAGGTAGAGGGGTTAATGAGAGAGAGTGAGAGAGGGAGTAAGAAGGTGAGAGGGGGGGTGATGAGAGAGGGATGGACAAAGAAGGAGTGAAAAAAGAGAGCAATAGAGAAGGAGAAAAAGAGTGAGATGGGGAGAGAGTTGGGGGTAGTGAGAGAGAGAGATGACGATAAAAATGGAGGGAAATAGAGGGGGGAGACAAAGAGGGAGACAGAAGGATATAGAGAGAAGAAGAAGGGGATATGGAGAGAGAGATAGAGAGAGAGGGAGATAAAGAGAGAGATGGGAGGAAAAAGCGAGAGATAAAAAGATAAATGAATTATCAAACCAGAAGAACAAAACTTACTTTGCAAAGAAGACTATGAAGTTGAAAACACACACACAGAGACACAAGCACGCACACACACACACAGTAAAACATGTAACATAGAAGTATAGGCCGACTTACTGGATGTATATTGGTTATTCCAAGGTGGTCGTGCCTTAAAAACATGCTCTCTGTGTGAGAGTGTGTTTGTGTGTGTGTGTCTAGATGACTCTGAGAAGTTCCCATCAACTTGTACAGTACTTCTGCAGCTATCATCGTCACTTCCGGGATAGAACAGGAAGTATCGCCATAGCAACATGCCACAAGAGGATGTGCGGGCATTTGTCAAACCCTGATAGTCAGAAAGACACACACTCACAGATAACAACACACACTGACACGCTCACTCACAGACAACCACTCACACACACACACACACACAGACAAACACATCCGCACACACAAACAATGACACACCTACCAGACACACACTCACACAGATAACCACACACAAACACACAGACAAGCACACACACCCACACTCACAGACTAACACATAATCACACACACTGAAAGTGAAAGTAGACTACGTTTACGCCAGAGCTGCACTGAGCCTCCTTGTCAGGGGAACAGGCACAGTGTGTGAGTGTGTCTGTGTGTGAGCATGTGTCTGTGCAGTACCAGTACTAGCACATTTGGCGCCCTAGGCAAGATTTATCACGAGCACCCCCCCCCCCCCCCCCCCCCCGGTGCCGCCGCCCCCCCCGGGCGTGCCGCCCCCCCAGCCCCAACACGGACATATGACGTGGCACGGTTGACGCCCTTTGCTGGTAGTGCGGGACGGTTCATTAATGGATGCACTTCGGAAAATGCCGCCCCCCTCTTCATGCCGCCCAAGGCTGCCTATGTCGCCTATAGGAAGGACCGGCCCTTTGTCTGTGAATATGCCTACATGTGCATGCCTGCATGTGTGTATGTGTGTGAGTTTATGTAGGTATACCTGCATGTATGTGAGTGTGTGCATGTGAGTGTGTGTATGCCTGCATGTGTGTGTAAGCCTGTGTGTGTGTGTGAATGCTTGTGTATGTATGCCTGCAAGTGTGCGCATATGCTTGTGTGTGTGTTTATGCTTCTGTGTGTGTGTGTGTTACCCTGGTACTGCTGAGCTCAGTCTGTCGTTGTTCTAGCCTTCTCTTCAGGGAGGTCCTCAGGGTGAGGTGTGAGAAGCTCTTGCTGATCTCCTTGAACACCTGGTTTCTCTACACACAACATAGGATGACATGAAGCCAATAAAGGCAGGGTAGGCAAGTTGCGCGAAGCTAGCTATTTTAGCTTCTTTTTGATTTTTTTTTAACCAAAATATCCCACCTCCTCCCTTCAAAGTCACTCCCACAAAACTACAGTAACGAGCATTGAGTGGAGGGGCAGAGTGTGCGCAGGCAGG